>NC_133349.1:14278472-14611806 GCF_030506205.2 Paramisgurnus dabryanus
GATAGTTGTTGTTATTATTATCATCATAGTTTCACATTAACATGCGCATTGGGTGCTTTTCTTGCATTTTGGCTTTACTTTGCACAAGAGAGGTTGTAACGCGTGTGGATTCCTTCACACACATGGACTCAATGCGCACGTCTTGGACTCTTGCTTGGACCTAAACTTGTAATACGCGTGGCTCTGACATTTTCTTGCACTAGAGAGGTTGTTAGGCGCGCAGAGGGTTAAACTAGCAAGTTTGTTGTTCCCACTCTCTGGCACCCATGAAATTTTAGAGTGCCTGGACCTGTCCACCAATCAAGTGACTTGTCATAAATTAGTAAAAATGAACCGTAAACTACTGCCCCGCCCACCGATACTATCGTGCATTGGCGATCTCACAAGCTGGCAATAGGCCGATCTCAAAATGGGGCGTATCGTCCAACACTAATGCATTGATCTCTTTGACTTAAGTGTTTTCTCTCATTCTCAGGGCATATGTGTCTCTGTTTATGCGTCACCTATGTGAGCCGGGTGCTGATGGGGCAGAAACCTTCGCTGATGGCGTTCCACGGGAAGGCCTGTCACGACAACACGTTCTTACACGCATAGGTGTGATGTCACTGATCCGCAAGAAGGTAAGTGAAAATCGCTTATGTAGCTGCATATATGAGGTGTTATTGGTTGTTTTCTGGCTGTTCTGAGCTGTGATTGGCTGTTTCGAACTCTCACAGGTGCAAGAGTTTGAGCATGTCAATGGTCAGTGGTCAATGCCCTGGATGAAAGAACTGGAGGAAAGCAAGAGAGCGGCGGCCATCGCGGCAGGAGAGGATCCAAAAACGCCCTCTAGTGGAACACCTGCTGATACCCAGCCCAACACACCAGCAGCAGGTACATAATGCTACACAACCGTAATTAATTTCAAGACTTTATATTTATTAATAAAAAATAATGGACATAAAGGCATTTATCCAAGGCGATAAGGGAATATATTTTTTCATGTTTTTTTTACCTGAAATTTGAACCCATGACCTTTCTGCTGCTAACGTGATGCCCTTATTCACAAATGATTTATCCAAACAGAAGATCTTTCCAAAATTGATGACGCATTCAAAGAGCTGGAGGAGAAGACAGATGGAGATGGAGAGAAGGAAATAAAAGGCTTGAGACAGGAAGATGAGGTACACTACTAGTTATTTACGGGATTACTATTTCGTGTCATCTGTTAAAGTGCTTTCCTTTGGCTTTCTTACTTTCTCTGCCGCCTTGTCTCACTCTCTCTTTGTTTTATCCTCTCTCACAGATCATTGAGATTCCTGATGAAGGTGAGAAATCCCCCAGTCCACCAAAGAAAGAGGAGAGAAAGTTGGACACATCACCCTCACGGCAGAAGGATGGAGGAAGCAGAGAGGCCGAAAATGAGAAAGATGGAGTGAAAGAGGAGAAGTCAAGGGAGAATACCTCCTCTTCAAATGTCAAAGCTGAAAGTTTAGATGCTGCAAGCAGTGCAGACACATCCAAAACCAAAGGTGATATTTTCATGTTGTTTGAAATTTTATATTTATGTTTACAAACCAATAATGTTACAGCTTTGTTTACTGGATTAAATAACCCCCTCCTTTATTTCAGAAGAAGCTTCTGATGAGAAAATGGACACAAGCTCACCTGGAGAACAGAAGAAAGGTACAAACGCACACAAATCAATCTTTGGGTTTTTCTTTAGATCTTCTTCTTAATGTCTCTTTTTTGTCTTTCACCAGATCTGAAAGACGAGAGGGATGGATTAAAATCAGAAGACTCTGGTAAACTGCAAAATGGAGAGAATGCCAAAGAGACAAGTGGAGGAGGGGATGTAGTTAGTGAAGAGAAGAAGAAAGCAGTGAAGCAGAGGTTCATGTTTAACATCGCTGACGGAGGTTTCACAGGTATACTGGGAATTTGCTGTGTGTGTGTGTGTGTGTGTGTACGTGTATGCGTTTGTGGATTTGAATGAATGAATTCTCTGTCTTTCTAGAGCTTCACTCACTCTGGCAGAATGAAGAGAGAGCCGCCACGGTCACCAAGAAAACTTATGAGATCTGGCATCGTCGTCATGACTACTGGCTGCTGGCTGGTATCATACAGTATCCTGAACAGTTACAGTTATTATGCCGGTCATTACAGGATGATCGGGATTTTGATGTGTTTGATGTCATCTACTGTAAAATTAAAGTTTCAGTCAAACCTGGGAGGCTTTTAAAAATCATCTAGGTTTCAATTTATGGTTGGCACCAGTGTACAATATGTAAATTGCTATATGTGACCCTGGACCACAAATATAGTCATAAGGGTTGCAATTGAAATAAGCTTTCCATTGATGTATTGTTTGTTAGGATAGGACAATATTTGGACGAGATACAATTATTTGAAAATCTGGAATCTAAAGGGGGAAAAAAACCTAAATATTGAGAAAATCGCATTTAAAGGGGAAATATCATGAAAATATTACTTTTTCCTTTTTTAAGTGTTATAATCAGGTCCCCAGTGCTTTTATCATCCTAGAAAATGTGAAAAAGATCAACCAATTAACTTTGTTTTGGTAAATCATTCTCTGCAAGCATGTGTAAACATAGGTCATTAAAATGTGGCTCCCCTTGTGATGTCAGAAGGGGATAATACCACCCCTTAATCTGCACTATCCAACCACGGCACTGCCATTTAGTGTAGAGATCAACTAATTTGCATTTAAAAGGACACACCCAAAAACGACACATTTTTGCTCACACCTACAAAGTGGCAATTTGAATACGCTATAATAAATGATCTATATGGTATTTTGAGCTAAAACTTCACATATGTACTCTGGGGACACTAAAGATTTATTTGACATCTTAAAAAAGTCTTGTGAAATGTCCCCTTTAAAGTTGTCCAAATGAATTCCTTAGCCACACGTACTACTGATGATAAATGCATGTTTGATATATTCATGGTAGGACATTTGCAAAGTATCTTAATGAAACATGATTTTTTGTTAATATCCTAACGATTTGTGGCATAAAATCAATACTTTAGTTTTGACCCATACAATGTATTTTTGGGTGTAAACCTGTGCGACTTATGACTGGTTTTGTGGTCCAGGGTAACTCATATAAAAATGTGAATATTTGCTGTGGATTAACATCAGAAGCTGTTTATACATCCTTCACCTGTTTACTACCAGTCACGGCTACGCCCGCTGGCAAGATGTACAAAACGACCCAAGATTCGCCATCCTCAATGAACCCTTTAAAGGAGAGATGAGCCGAGGAAACTTCCTTGAAATTAAAAACAAGTTCCTTGCGCGAAGGTTTAAGGTTAGAGACAAAGAAAACATTGTTAATGTTCACAATATTGCCAAAATGTATACAGCACTTATTTTCTTTATTGATAGGACCTTTTTTCTGTATTATCATCTTTGCTATAAGAAGGTGAATTAAATAGGGGACAGGAAATATAAAAATTAGAAAATTAAATTAAAATGAAATATAAATATAATGGGGAAGATTGTTCATGCTAAATATGGTAAAGTCAAAATACTATGTGTCTTTGCAGTTGTTGGAACAGGCTCTGGTTATCGAGGAGCAGCTCAGACGGGCCGCATATCTAAACATGACAGAAGACCCATCTCACCCCTCAATGGCGCTCAACACACGCTTCAGTGAGGTGGAGTGTCTGGCCGAGTCACATCAACATCTCAGCAAAGAGTCAATGTCAGGAAACAAACCCGCTAATGCAGTACTGCACAAAGGTACACAAACTCTCCATGCGTACTCTATACAGCACAAAATTATTAACACACAACCCTGCATGAACTTATTCACTGTGTAACAGCATTATAGAGAATCACTGCGCCGTACATTTGGTATTAGGGCTGCACGATAAACCGCATGTGATAGTCATGCGCATCTTGCCGGTAAAGCCGGGTCCTTGATTAGTAGTAAATTGCCATCACCTGCATTCAGATGGAGCGGCATTTACTACACAAAGCAGTAGTTCACTGACAAGCTGGGCCATATCGCAAACATATTACAGGCGATACATCCGCGATTGTCAATGAACTACGACTTTGTGTAGTAAATGGTTCTTCATTTGAAAGCAGGTGATGGCGATTTACTACTGACCAAGGAACCGGCTTCACTGACGAGATGTGCATTCCAATCACATTCGATTTATCGTGCAGCCCTATTTGGTTTAATATTCAATTCAATTCAATTCAATTTTATTTATATAGCGCTTTTCACAAAAGTCAATTGTTTCAAAGCAGCTTTACATAAATAGAAGCAGTGAAAAGCACAGAAAACGACAGATAGCACAACAGAATACATGATAGCATGAGCAGTTAAATTTGCTGCGGCTATGACTCAATATTATAATTGCACGTATTACTAAAGCAACGTATTGAAGAGGAAGCTAGGTAAAGCCCAAAAAGGCTGCCTCCCCGGGGTGAAAAACCCCCTAGGAGAAAAAAAAAACCCCGGGCTTTTATCCGAGGAAAAATAAGTCCTAGGAGGGAAAAACCCTTGGGAGAACGGAAATGGAGATTTAGCGGAGATTAAGCGGTTCTGCCGGTGATCGTTGGTCAGGTATCAGCTGGGCATAACGTTGAATATATGAGAACTACTGTGCTAAAGTGCACAAAATAAGTAACTTGATATACAGTACTGTGCAGAAGTCTTAGGCCACCATGCCACAATTAGATGTGTTGTTTTTGCAATGTTATAGTGATCATATATACTTGTTTTTCAGTCTCTTTAATAGAATACATCCAAAAAGTATTAAAAACTGTATACAAATGTAAAAGTTTTTAGGGTAAACTCCCCTTCCACTTGAGCAATAGCAGGAAACTGCAGGATCTCTTAACCTAAATATTAAATCCTAATTTTAAAGAAATAAGTATTTTAACTTAATTCTGCTCAAAAACTCTCAATATGTGTTTAGTGCCAAGAGAGGTCACACTTAACACCGACGATGCCTAAAGAAGACATTTAGTCCTGAATTTTTCTGTATGCATCTTAATAAAATAGATTGAAAAATAAATATGGATGGACATTAAAACTTCTAAAACAAGAAGTCTGGTGGTGGTGGCCTAAGTCTTATGCACAGTACTATATAAAAACAAATAAATAAATAAATAACGGTATAACACCCCAGAGGCGAGTATAAACGCATCTCAGCTATAATAGCACACGCTTTCACACATCACTTGATATCGCTGTAGTTTTGTGCACGACATGCGGCTCAACAGTACAGCCTTTATCTGTAGTAGTGATCTACAGATGCTAAAATAAGTATGAGTATTTAAATCTTTAAAATCTGCATGTGTGAATAGCACTGACGAGTTAAAACATTTTTGCTATTATTACGAATCATCAGTTCTGAAACAACTGGAGGAGCTGCTCAGCGACATGAAGGCTGACGTCACACGCCTCCCGGCAACCATCGCTCGGATACCGCCTGTCGCCGTGAGGCTGCAGATGTCAGAGAGAAGCATCCTTAGCCGGCTGGCCAGCCGAGGACCGGAGGTCACGCAGACGCAGGCGCCACGCTGATGACCTCTAGAGTAAATTTTCATCCCTACCTCCCATATGCTCAGTCACGACGAGGAATCACACGACTCCTTCATGTACACATAGAGACACGCACCTGGGGCAGGTGATCAGATGTTTTGTGTATATATGAAATAACAAAAATTGGGAGTGGAGTGATCCTTAGCTAGCACATTGTGCTTCCCTCACATTTCCTGTGAAGCCCCAGTAAATGTAGAGCCATTCCATGTTTTCCATTAGGAATTTTTTGCTGAGCTGAGAAGTGTGTGTGTGTGTGTGTGTGAAGCAATCTAATAAATCCATTTCAGGTTTTTTAGGTCACTTCTACACTAATGACGTCCATACAGGGCAAGGTTGAAAACCTGGTGTGGAGTTCTGCCATGAGATGAATTGAAGTAAGAGCTTTAAAAGATCTTTACAGTGAAAACAATGTTCCTCCTCAGGTGTGCATTCTGTTGTAATTCACACATTCTGCCCCGAACACAAATTTAAAGTGTTTGAGGTTTAAAAACATTGAGCTTTTATTTTGTCTGTACTGTAAGTACAGTCAGTTCCCGGCAGCGGCTGAAAAACTAAAGGTTTTAAGCAGAAGTCAACACGCACCTCTTATATTAAGGCCATCAAATGACCTTTAATTCTTGTAGATTTAAAAAAAAAACATGATTTTTCAATCATGAGGACTGCTGTGTTATTAAGAGATGTTCTGTTACACGTTTACCATTGTTTGTGCTTGTAAAACCAACTTAATTTTCAGTCCTGGTTGGCACCTGACAACAGGTTCCAGTTTCTTTTTAATTTAATGTCTAATTTTACACTTTCCTGAGTTTTGAATATCTCACTTTGTAATTATCGTTGTTACCCTGTTATTGTTATGTCTTTCGTTGATGTTTTTCAGACCTGCTGCAATAAAAAGGTAACAAAGTGTAATGTGGAGTTTTTTTTCGCTTTATTTAGTCCTAGATATAAAGTTAATTCCTTGGGGGGAAAAAGCTTGGAATCTGACTAAATTCAATTGTGTTTTTTTTTTTCAACGCCAATCAATCACACCAGAACAGTTTATCAAGGTCTTGAGGATTACTTGGAGATTACAACGAACATCTTATCTGAATGTGCTTAAATACAGTTGAGCTAAACTTTTTAGGACAGTGGCTGAATCTGTGTTCAGTAAAGCTGCAGGTGATGCTCAATTATAGTTTAAATCCAAAGAAAACACTAAAATGAAAATGAGTTAATGACAACAGACAGGATGGGGAAAATTATGACAATTAAGAAAATGGATGGGTGGAGACAGATAACTTATCAGACAAATACTCAGAGGAAATCTAAAGTGGATTTTGTCAGCTCCTCACTGTTACATATAGATCAAGTGCATTGGTTCCTAGGGACCACATTTTGATTGAAAAGTAGAGATTGATTGTATTTGGATAAAAGTGTCAGTAAATATAATTAGATTTAAAAGACAATTGTCATGTTTTGATATATTTGTACATAAATATACAGGATTACTGCACGTACAAGCAGACATGGCATGACATGAATGTGAGGGGAAGACTTATAACCTCATATACAGTATGTGCCTGTGTGCTGGTGTTTGTATTGGCATTTATGTGAATGTGTGCTGTTTATGTTAATGTGGCATTACGTGATGGTCTATACAAAAGCACCGGTGCATTCAAAGTGTTCTACACACCTTCCTGTATGTCACAGGTTTTTTCTTCCGTTCATGTCTGTCTGTTTATCGCTTCATTCATTGGTTTGTACCCATACAAAAAAATACTGTGGTGTACCAGGATGACTGGTAACAGGTAACACCACAGTAATAAATGATGACCATATTCAGCTGCTAGCTCACATAATAATACTGTATTTATTGTAGTACATTTCTTAGGTGCTACACACTAAATTCTGCTGGGTTATTTTTAACCCAATGCTGGGTAAATTTTGGACAGAACACATGTTGGGTTATAAATAAACCTATACTGGTTTTTGTTAACTCTACCCAGCATTGCATTGAAAGAACCCAGTATAGGTTTTTTTAGTAACCCAACATGTTCTGTGCAATATTTACCAAGCAAATAACCAGCAAGATTTAAAGTGTATAATGTTACCACAGTAAATATTAAGGTAGCCTATGACTTAATATATTATTTAGTATAAATGCTGGATTGGTTCAAACCAAGGTTGGGTAAAATGTGGATAAACCAAACCACTGGTTTAACACTTATATTATGTTCCGGGTCAATTTGACCCATTTTGATATTTAAGCTGTCGGATAAACCAGTTAACCTGTCATTTTATTCTTGAAATTTAATGACTTTTTCTCATTTATGGCCATGAACATGCATGCAAAGTTTGGACATGCTGATATGTTTTAAAGTGTACCAAAATAATTTTGTAATGATTTTGAGGTTCGTGGGTCAATTTGACCCGCATTTTGTTTGGTTCCAAAGCAACTGTATAGACCTGAATTAAATATATATATTTTAGTGTTTGTTGCTATATTGGTGTTTTACTATCCTTAAAATACTAAAGTTATCGTTTTCTTCCAGACATTTTGTAACTTTCTCATTTAGGGTCATGAACATACATTCAAAGTTAGGATACACTGATGTGTTTTAAAGTGTTTGTTTAGCACAAATAATAATTTTTGTTACGATTTTGATCGCGGGTCAATTTCCAGAGGTGAATACAGGTGATGCCAGTTGTGCCCCACAAAACATGACCATTTATGTAAAATGCAAGAAGTCAGAAAGCACGTGCTTGATGTGTGCACATCATGTTAACAGTGATTTCTTGAATTTGTGCAGTAAGCCTCAGCAACAAAAGATTAGCCTGTTTAGGAAAAGAAAAGCTTCATTTCACAGCAATATTAAATTGTTTATTATTTAGATTGTTTTAAATGAAAGGTATGTTAAAAAAACATGTTGAATAAAAATTTAAAATGTTAAATGTTACAACAGGTTTTGTGCAACATTTGTTAAAACAAATATGTTAAGAATTGTGGTTAAATGCATTTTTTAAAATCATTAAAAACCTTTTTAATTTATAATGTGTTTGTAATGTGTGACAAATACTGATATAAAAAGGTCCTGTTCATACCTAATTCCTTCTTGTTTTTCATAATGTGATATTTAAGGAATTGCATTGAATCCAATCCGGGTCAATTTGACCCGCTCCATCAATATTGTCACAAAAATCGAACACAATAAGGGTTAAATGAACCTACACTCTAAAAAAAAAATGCTCAGTTGTTTCAACCCATAGTTGGGTCAAATATAGACAAACCGAACTGTTGCTATGCATTCGAAATAACAAAAAAGGGAGAGCTTCCCGGACTCAAAAAATACGTTGAAGTTGAGGTGCTCTTTGGATAGGAAAAAAAAGTAGTATAACAAACTATGGGTTAAGGGACAGTTCACTCAAAAAGAAAATTCTATTTTTGATGAACACAGCTGATTGTAATCATTGACTTCCATAGTCGGAAAAAATATTATGGAAGTATTGTGTAAATGATGGTAAGTACACAGTTGACAGTACCCACATTCTAAAAATGGTTATTTTTGACCCATAATGGGTTAATATTGGACAGAACACATCACTGGGTTAAAATTGACCGAATGCTGCGTTGTTTCAAACCAATTGTTGTGTTATTATAATTCATGGATGCATAACAACAACCCAACATTGGGTCATTTTTAACCCAGCATGTGTCCAATATTTACCCATTATGGGTCAAAAATAATCTAGCCATGTAATGCATACAGGTTTAGAACAACACAAGGATGAGAAAATTACAGAATTTTCATTTTTGGGTGAACTATCCCTTTAAACCACCCAGCATTTTTTAGATTGTAGAAAAGTAAACCTGCTTTACCCACCAATGAACAAGCCAGCATTTTTAGAATGTAGTAGTACATATCATAGTTTACAGTACCTACTGTGGTATGGTTACTCTCTAAAAAGATGCTGGGTTATTTTCAAATAAAGTTTTTTTTAATTCAGTATATAATATTACAGAATACTGTAGTATATGTTAACAAATGTACACTCGTTTTAAAAAAATGCTGGGTTATTTTCAACAGTACTGCAATTTACTAGTCTTACTAAGACGACAAATTCAAGAAATCTTCCTTAATTGGATCCTTTCGAATGGATTCAAAGGTTCAAGCTCTCCTCACTCATTTCCATTGGCTTCCTTCCTTCTTTGATGCCAGAATCAGATTTTCAAAGTCAAAATCCAACCACACTGTCCAAGCAGTGTAATTAACTGTTATCTACAGTAACTCACTCCTCCCCCTGACACAGACTATACGGTTACGTACAAAAACGTCTCTCCATTCCTTTCCAAAGTCACCAGTTACATTTTGGTGCATAAAAATAACTTTTCCATGGTCAAAAACCTAGACAAAAATGTACCTTTGGCCAGAATCCTAACTTGTCTCCATGTACAGGAATATATGCTTGTTCTGCTTTAACCACCTGTCTCTTTTCACACAGAATGTTGGTGGTGATGGCGCAGTGGATAAGACCCTCGCCTTTGGTGTGAGGGACCCGGGTTCGAATCCAATGTGACAAACCATTGTGTCCCTGAGCAAGACACTTAACCCTATATTTGCTCCAGAGGCGTGCGACCTCTGACATGTATAGCAATTGTAAGTCCCTTTGGATAAAAGCGTCAGCTAAATGAATAAGTAAGTAAGAATGTTTAGGTGTTTTAAAGATATTTGGCGCTAATCGCTTTTCTTTTGGTACTTACACACACACACACACACACACACACACACACACACACACACACACACACACACACACACACACACACACACACACACACACACACACACACCTGCAGCACTGTGTGTGCATCTGCAAATGTGGTTTTAAGTTTGCCATATAAAGAATCACTCAGAAGCTTTAGAAAAACATTTTGTTTTGTGGATCCTGGACTTTACATATATTCAAATTTGATATGTATTAAGTATAGGCTACTGGTATAACATTTGCAAGGCAAACAATGACACCAGACGTGGTGATGGTATTTTATAATGTGTGTTCAACCCATTTGTAAACACAAATACCCTTATCAATAACATACAGACAGTACAACAGGCAGTAGTGTTTGTTCGTGTGCATCTACTTACAGTTGATGAAATTTCTGTGGAGACTGGGAGAACTAAATCATAAATCAAATTAATGCTACTTATAGCAAACTATTTATATACAAATACAATTTCCAGATTGAAAATGAAAGTCTATGGCTTACAGTTAGATAGGTGTGTGTCTCAGTGTGGAAGGTTGGTGAATAAGGGAATGCAAAGTACAGTTAAAAGGGACATATCATGGCTTTTTCATGTTAAAGTGCTATAATTGGGTCCACAGTGCTTCTATCAACCTAGAAAATGTGAAAAAGGTCAACCCAGTAACTTCGTTTTGGTAAACCATTTTCTGAACGCATGTTTAAAAATAGATCATTGATATTTGGCTCCCCCTGTGATGTCAGAAGGGGTTAATACATTCCCTTAATCTGCACTATCCAACCACGACACTGCAATTTAGTGCAGAGATCAGCTCATTTGCATTTAAAAGGACACACCCAAAAATGGCACATTTTTGCTCACACCTACAAAGTGACAATTTAAACATGTTATAATAAATTATCTATATGATATTTTGAGCTAGAACTTCACATATTGTATGTACTCTGGGGACCCCAAAGATTATCTTAAAAAAGTCTTGTGAAATATCTCCTCTAAACTACAAACATGGTCACACAATTGTGAAATCAACCTGTGAGATAAATAAATAAAAACAGAATAGGGATAAGTTTATAATAAAATCTGACAGTGAGGTTGCAAAAAAGGTAACTGCTTTTCATTGTTTTCATCCTTTTTTTCCCGCAAAGCCTCCAAGTTCCTCTATTAGACCTTTGCAGTTTTTGAGTTTCAATGGTATAGTTACAATGTACACTGTCAGTTTGTGACTGACACGTAGTCTAAACCTGTCCTGCAATAAATATAAAATGCTTCGGGAAAAATCTGGGCAAATGCATTAACTAACATGAACAAACAATGAACAGTATAGGTGTGTTAATTTTTGTTAATGTTAGTTTATGGTGTATTACCTGTTAACAGTTACAAACTTGATTTCAAAAAATTATTAGTAAATGTCAAAATTAACATAAACTAAGATGAATAAATGCTGAAGAGGTATTTTTTATTGTTAGTTCATGTTGGCTTACCCATTAACTAATACAACCTTATTGTAAAGTGTTACCAATGCCTTATTTCTATGGGTAGATGAGCCGCTTGTTTGAACAGGAATAGATTCAGACTCATCTTTTTGACCTCTTATCTATATTTGACTCTCTACCTCTCTTACTCTGTTGCTTTCACTGTTTTATGAAAAGCCACAAAAAGGAAGGAAGACGTTGTGACAGTGCACGAGAGAGTGAGAGAGGGAGGGACATCAGAAGAGTATAGGGCTTATATACACCGTCAGAAAGACGAGTTCTTCAAAGCACCGAAAGGACTGTTTACGTTTCAGGAGAGAAGCTGAAGCATACTGGTCGAAGGTATGTATAAAGCTCGGTGGAGAGTGAGGCATTATGGGTCGCGCTTGGTTCTTTTGAGGGATGTCAGTGCACAGGTTTAAAAATGAAAGAGAGATAGAAATAAGGGGAGGGGTGTAGAAGACATAAAGGATGAGTGTATATCGGGTGATTGTGTGGATAAATGTTTATATCAATTTGAATCTAAATGTAATCATTTTTCGCTAACTACATTTGTTTCTTTAACTGGAAGAGGAACGTTTGAAAAAGGAAGATGGTGCGGTAAGTTGAAACAAGCTGTGAACTTTACGCACTTGTTCTCTTTTTGTTTGACTCTTCATCTTCCCGTTTTGCTTTTTTAAATGTTTTTCCACTGCAGACTGGCAATTATGTGTTTAGCAGAGTGTTATTTGAGGAATTGTTTTTTTATGTTTGTTTGCTGTTTTACATATTCATATCCACCACTGTACAAGTGCACCGTGTGTTTATGTGCTGATGCACGCGCGTGCGTGCATTTCTGCAACTGCGGGTGGTGGTGGTTAGATACAGAGCTAGAGAGAAGGCCTAATAGCAAAGTTTCTCTGTATGTTTGTTTATAAATACTTCTGCGTATGCTTACCAAAAATACAATTATTTGACGCACAGGCACCAATTTGCTTTTGAAGTACTGCCGAAATGCATTTGGTTGTGTTTGTTTGGAACGCACAGTGGCTTGCAAAGTATTTGGACACTTAAAAGTATATTCATTTCACTGCTTTAGAACAAATGTTTTTTTTGTTTATCTAGGACATGAATTCAGTTCCTCTCAGATCTGCAGACAATCCTCAGCTGTAGTTCAGCACATTTCCACTTTGACAACCAAAAAGTGTCCAAATACTTTACGTCCTAATTTTGAGCCCTGTAACTATATTTGTATGTGTTTTATAATTTAAGCAGCTTGCTTGAGAAGTGTGCTTGTGTCACATTAATACAGTTTTAATTGTGAATAAGCATCACTGTATATAAATGTACATCGACCCCCATAAAAGAAACCCGTAGTATACTTTGTACTATTGTCTATAGCAAGCTGTACTGTAGTTTATTATAGTAATTACTACACGTTGTTAATGTATGCCTCAGCATTCTTTATACTCTCTGCTGGGTTATTTTCAACCCAGCTTTGGGTCAAAAACGGACAAACCCAGCCCGTTCGGTTGTAATATAACCTATGCTGGGTTCTTTAAACCCTTTTTGGGTCAAATATAAACGTTCGCTGGGTTAATTTAACCCAACGGCTGGTTTCTTCCATTTTTAAACCAACGCTGGGTTGAAAATAACCCAGGCTTTTTTTAGAGTGTAGAGTTTACCACAATAAATACTAAAGTATAAAACCATTACATGTTCTGGGCTAATTTTAGCCAACGGCTGGGTTTGTCCCTTTTTGACCCAACGGCTGGGTTGAAAATAATCAATAATCAATAATAATCAAAGGTTCAAAAACACTGGATTTCTAGGAATTTATAACTGTTTGCTATAGTAATAACTACAGGATTACTACAGGTATACTACAGGATTGTTTTATGTGGTACTGTTACGCTTTACACTTTTGTTTGTGTCCTTGCAAAACTATACGAAAGTGCAAATGTGTATTGTGTATCATCACATGAAACATGCTTTACACCAGCATCCATTTGTTCACATGTTTAACAGGTGGTTTCACAGAGATCTGTCTGGTTTAGAAGCAGAGGCCGTTCTGAAGACCCGAGGTTTCCATGGGAGCTTCCTGGCCCGACCCAGCAAGAAGAATGTGGGCGATTTCTCCCTATCCGTTAGGTACAGCACTATGATTTTATGCGATCCCATAATAATGTCAGAAAATGCCGCAAATGATGCAACAAACCTTCTTCTTTAGCCATGTTGCATGTTGTTTAGAGGTAAAAATGTAATCTTAATCAGAGATATGACTGGGTGATACAGTTTGACGTCATCTAAAAAAAGTGTTTTCTTAAAGTTTGTACAAAGTACAATTTGTTGTGAATGACGTGCAAAGTGGAAAGTCATATGTGACTTTCCACTTGTGCATTTGTTCAATTTCTAAAAGCACAGTTTGTGTAAAAATACTTTTTTTTTTTACAGAGAAGTGTTGAACAATTTGCTAAAAAATGGTTATTTAGACTTTAGTACTGTATGTACTTAAAATTAACTTTTTCCGTACTGTTGGGAGGGGGACTTTGCCCCACATTTTTGTTAATACTGGTTTAGATATCGGGTTAAATTTTTTTTGCTGCTATTAAACTCATATTTAGATTTTCTGTGATGAATATCAGGCAATTATTTAATCATTGAGCAAATACAGTAGCTCGTACAAAAAGGGTCAACACGAATCAGAAGATATTGCATTTATATATTTTAAATTACTTTCTCTTTTTAGAGGCGTTGTGTGGAACGTGACTTTCTGATCAGAAGATTACAAATATATTTAGAGACAAATGTACAAATTTGTCTTTGTATATTTGTGTTTTTATTTAGCACAATGGCAGTCACATTTTCGCAAATGTTGCATGTACTTCCTGAAATGTATAAAAAGTATCCTAATAATATTTATTGTCTTGCAAGATTATTTCAATGCAGAACATACTCTTAAAAATAAAGGTGCTAAAAAGCCTCTTCACAGCGATGCCATAGGCGAACCATTTATGGTTCCTCAAATACCCATTCAATCAAAGGATCTTAAAGGAACCATTTTTTTCTCATCATTTTATAATCTAAAAAACTTTTTATTTTTACTTTTGAGAAACTGAAAGTTTCTTTAGATGTTAAAGGTTCTTCAAAGAACCATACAGCCAAAAATGGTTCTTCTAATTGCATCGTGGAGCACCTTTATTTTTAAAAGTGTGCATTTACTACTCATTACTTTCTTCCACTTACATGCTAACATTAGTTAAGATATATTTATTACAGTAACTGTGCAGTAGCTTCAAGCCCTTACCGCATTCTATTTCTTCATGCTTTATTATGCTACTGTTACTCCATTTCCTCTGCTATTCCCGTCTTGGTGTTAATGATCCGGTTTTGAATTTTGCCACCAAAAAGTCTGATTTACAGTAGCTTAGAGGTCAGGTTGTCGTGCTTATTTCATATCCTTTATAGTGCACAGCATATTCAATAAATAGTTAAAACCAGTAAAAAGAACATAGTTTTATTTTACTCATCATATCTCTTTCTCTCAGAGTGGGGAATATGATCACCCACATCAGGATTCAGAACACAGGCGATTATTATGACTTGTATGGCGGGGAGAAGTTTGCTACTTTGGCCGAGCTGGTGGAATACTACACTGCAGACCATGGAGTTTTACAGGATAAAGATGGGACAGTTATTGAGCTCAAATACCCACTAAACTGCTCTGACCCCACTACGGAGAGGTAAACAATCACATTTAACATTGGAGTTTTTGGATTCTGATATAGAGTGAATTTGGGTAGACTGGGACACTTTATACATTTGTATGACTGTCAAAAACTGTCCAAATCTACCAGAATTCACTCTGCACTCCCAAGAGATCAATTTTACTTAAATTAAAGGTTGATTCTGTGGATGTTAAAGATTCTTTTTGAAACCAAACCGCCTGACAAAGAACCTTTTTAAGGGGTTTTGTGATGTCATTGATAGAGGATTCATATCTTGCTTTGGACACCCTGGAACATATAAAAAATATAACATCTGAAACTGTGATATTAGTGTGGTGAAAGCAAGTCTGCGAAGCTCTTCTGAAGGCGGGGACCAGCAATGTTATGTTCCTTATGGAACATTTCGGATTGCATGTTGTTTAGTCAACTAAAGAGACCTGAACATCTGAACATTATGGGGTGGTTTCATAGACAGGGCCTATCCTAGTCCCAGACTAAAATGCATGTTTGAGCTGCCTTAATTTTTAAACCACCTTATACTGACATATCTGACATAAAATATATCTGTGCCGTTGTTTGCACTCCAGTATTGTTTTTTTTTTTTTTGTAAAGTTTGTTTGTAAAAACTACTTAAATGTCCTAATGTAACTAAGGCCTAGTCCAGGAGTAATCTAAACCCTGTCCAGGAAACCACCCCTATATGCTTTGACATAAGGCAAAATGGCTGTTATTTTTTTGGTAAAATCTTTAATATACAGGACCAGATAAAAGTCCCCAATAATCAATTTTACCTGCTCCAGTTATCGATTGTTTCTCCGCATGTGTGAGTATCATGAATATTTGGTTACATCTTTGTATACAGCACTTTGAATAAATAGTTACACGCAGTGACCAAAGACAAATGCAGCTGACGTGACACAATAATATGCTTAGCATATTACGTTTTGCTATCATTGACCATATCTATATATGCAGAGTCATCATAAAGTGTTGGCCATTGGCAGAAGTGATAATAACAGAACACAACCACTGTTTGTCAGTTTATCAACGTAAATCATCACTAATCTACAGAATTAGTCAGATGCCGAAACGTCTTCCAGGAGGAGGTGTACACATTAATATATGTAGACTTATCTTCTCAAACTAACTGATCTAGATTAGCTCTTGAACTTTATACGCATGTGAGCGCGGCTGATGTAACTAAAAGCACTTACAGTACAGGTATGTGTAAGTGTATAAATGTTATGCTTGACGCACTACTTATATACTAAGTCTAGCACATAAAACTTCACACTCGCACATATTTTTATTGTGCAAATATATTATTTAGTAAAGCAAAATAGATTAAGTTACACAGAACAGTATGTTTTATCCAAAAAAGAGTGTTTAACGTAATTGTAAACGATTTGAAAACGTAAAATTTTTAAAAGTTAAAATATAGTCAAACCTAACCTATACTGTTTGTTTTAATCCATGGTTGGGTCACTTTTTTAAGTTAAATCAAAACAATGTTTGAGTTTGTCCATATTGGTTAAAGCAACTCTGCATTTTAGTTTATGTACATATAAGGCAGAAAAAGGACAAAAATACGGAAATAAAAAATATACAAAATAGAAATTTAATGTAATTACATATATTAATAACATTTTTATAATGGAAAATAATATTTAAAACTAACGAAAAGACATACACTGTAAAAAATGCAGCATGAAGTTAAAGCAACTTGGTTATGCAAGTAAATTGAACCTATTTTAAGTTTTAACTTGTGATAAGTTGACATAACTTATAAAAACAAGTTAAAAATTGTTTAACTTAAGTTAAAGTAACAAAACATATGCTAAATTGATATAATTATTTATAGTGCAGAAATAATAATCTATACATTATTGGTTGTGAGAACTTCTATTACCCTGTCCACTTAACTATAAAAAAATGCTTTAAAAACACAGAAAGCATTGATGTCTAATGGCTTATTCACCTTCTATACAGTACCTAAGAATGAATGAGCCATGCTTTCACTTTAACTCCTGGCCGCTGTGCATTAAACCATTTCACTTCTGAACACCAGAGTAAAACATATGCCACGAAAGGCATGCAAATAAGCCACCATTAATATGCTTCATTATTTTGTACATTGATTTTTTGGACTGCTCTTTATTTCTTGTTGAAGCACCTTGAATTGCAAACACACCCCAGCCCTCCCTCTGCCATGTGTCTGACTTCCTCTTCTCGTCTGCGGTTGGAAACTTTAGTTTTGACACATTTGCAAACAGTGACCAGAGCCATTTAGACCTTCCTTCATGTCTCTCCACCCTTCTGCCACTCTCTTTCTCTTTTTTGGTCATACTCATGACGATGAGCTTCTCGACGAATCTGTACAAACTTTCTTTTACTGGCTCTGTGCCAGGTCGCAGCCAATCCCAGGGTAACATTTTCCTGCATGCATGCACCATATACGTGCTTTTATATGTGTTTCGTGTGAGTTTAAATGGTTCACAGGAACTTAAAAAAGTGTTACGGCACCAAAAACACTGAAAATGTCATGTTTTCTTGCTTTTGTTTTGTGCTTCAAAAGTGTTTGGTTCATTGGTCATGAAGCCATACAGAAATCAGATATTTTGCATATCAAAAAGACTTGAACTTCAGACCCCAAACAAACCGGAAAAAAGAAATAATGCTAAAACTATGAATTATGAATGACAGTGTAGAGACGACCGAGACATACACGCACAGCACATTAAATGCAGAAAACACTTTCTTATTCAGTGTAATGGGTTTGAGAGGTTTCTATGCTGAAAATAGTTTGCAGAAGTTTGTGTGTATGGGATAGTTCACCCAAAATGCTAATTCTGTTATCATTTACCCTCATGTTGTTCAAAACCTATTTATTATGTTAAAACACAAAAAATATATTTTGATAAATGACGGTAACCACACAGTTGACGGTACGAATTGACTTCCATAGTGGGATAAACAAATACTATGGATGTCAGTAGGTACCTTCAAGTGTGTGTTTACCATTTATGATTAAAATAACTTTTTTTGTTCAACAAAATACAGAAACGCATATCTGTTTAGAACAACATGAGCGCTCAAGTTTTCATTTTTGGGTGAACTATCCTTCATTTTAAAACTTGTACATGTGGCATTCATATAAAATATGTAAATATACATATCGAGTTTGTTGCATTATAAAAAATAAAAAATGCAAATTTATTTCTGTCATATTGGTTAATACTATGAACTGTTTATCTGCAGCACTATTATACACTGTCAGAAATAGCTGTCACCATGACAGTGCCTTTTAATAGGTCTAAATATGTGTTATTTAGGTACAGATATGCAACCTTCAGGTACTGAGGTACCAGTATGCACCCTTTAGATCCACATGTGAACTTTTTGAAAGACTACTGCACCAGTGTCAGCTTTTTTGTACATTTTTTCCCAGAATGTATTGGGAATTAATTATATTTATCGAAATAAATTGACCCATACTGTAGTATATTATAGTGTAGTAAATACTTCACTACTGTTATACTTTACTATGGTAGTAAAAAACATTTCAGTATCTATAAAGTTATACTACAGTCTACTATAGTAAATACTAAGTATACCACAGTAGTTTTTCATTTGAAAGAAATGTCTTTATTTTCTTTAAGAATATGATTATACTTAAACTATTCTTTTATTTCTCTGTTTACTATCGAAAGATTGTACAGTTTAGCAACATAACAAGCGCTTAATGAACTTATTGCAGTTGTCAGAGAGCAATCACGGAAGAACCCCAGAAAAGTGATGTAGCAAGCACTGCAGTTTTTTTCACAAGACAAGAATGAAGGAAGGACAAACTAAAAATAAACCGTAGTCTCGAGTCAAGAAATCTTGTCATCAGAAAATTTTCCGACCACAGTACAGGAAGCTAAAATGTAGAAATTGAGAACTGAACCTAATTGCTGAACCTAATAGCATGCAGTGCATGAAGACCACTACACGTTACTACTTCATCCAAAAATGCAACATTTTACGTCTGTATACTGCATTAAGAAGCCAAAAATTGTGTTTTTGGCTGCAATGGTTTGTGTTGCAACTGAATTTGTATTTTGTTTAAGCAGTGCCATCCTCTGCTTTGGTTTGTGTGCGTCAGAGGCTTTTATTTCTGTTGCATGACGTTTTATTATTAACATCATAATAACCAAAGCTTTTCTCTTTTTTACCCATTTGTGTTGAGATGGTACCATGGCCACCTGTCAGGTCCAAATGCTGAGAAACTGCTTCGTGAGCGCAACGAGCCTGGGACGTTCCTGGTCAGGGAGTCGCTCTCCAAACCAGGAGACTTTGTGCTGTCTGCACTAACCGATGAGCAAACCAGTGCTGGTGGGAGGGTCTCCCATATAAAGATCATGTGCAATGTAAGTGTCTGTGTGTTTCCTCATAGACATGTTATTGTATATAGGTTAAATTAGGTTTTGTGGCCATAGATCCAAATTTGCTAAAAAATGCAGTTAAAGTTATGTAGACTGTTATATTGAATCTTGTAATGACATTTCTTCACATTCATGTTTTATAGCATGAATGGTGCAAATAGACTTTAAACCATTAAAGCGTTATGTATGTAAAGTATATTTACATCCACTTATGTATTTGGAGTGTTGTTATAAATGTAAAAAAAAAAAAAAAAAAAAAATATATATATATATATATATATATATATATATATACATTGATGCATTTGACTTACAGTGTATTCATGATATGCTGTACATTTTATAGGTACTGAAAATGCCACACTGTACTTGCTAAAATCTTATACATCCAGACTTTTTGATCAATTTTGTTTTGAAGAACTGTCAGAAATACCACGAAAATGTTTTAACAAACTTAGACATATAGCATATATTTTTTACTTGCATATGCACAGTAGACATTTTACCACAGCACTGAACGGAGTATATATGTACACATATATGCACAGTATAACATTTAAGCCCACACACAGTATTTTATATTTACAGATATCTATATATCAGATATATTATTAAAAAACACACACTTACATACACGCATAAGCACATAAGGACGGACTTACCCCCAATAAACTAGACTGGACTTGAATCATGAGTGTGTGTGTGTGTGTGTGTGTGTGTGTGTGTGTGTGTGTGTGTGTGTGTGTGTGTGTGTGTGTGTGTGTGTGTGTGTGTGTGTGTGTGTGTGTGTGTGTGTGTGTGTGTAAATCCAGTGGGGGTGGCTGTGTTCCACTGAGCCCAGAACATTTAAAAATGAGGTCACTTGTCACTTGGTCCATTGTTTATTTATTCCACTTGTATGTATGTGCGTATGCATGTGTAAGCAGGGGTTCAAAGTGCTCTACCTAGAACAAACACCATCGCTGCTTTGCATTGCGCTGTGAATAGCAGAGCAGATTAACCGAAACAAACTCTTGTTTTGTGAAGGTTGTAATCGGCTCAGAGAACTAAACAATACTTCTTAAACGTATTAGACCAGCCTAAGTTAACCCTATTTTATCCTAAATGTCGCAATGCCCTCACAGTGTGCGCTTCTGTAAATCTGGTTTGAAGAAACAAAGGGCTTTCTATTCTCTTTTGCTTGATAGGAAAAGCAGTGCGTTAGCAACACAACCCAGCAAGCAAAAACCGAAACGGCTAACTATAGACCCCGTATAGTCCAGCTATGAGTAACCCACTTCTTCCCTAAACAACCTCGAATTGGGTTACATGCCGTTTTTGCCAAAATAACTTGCAGAAGTAATATATTCCAAGCAAAGTAAACAGGTGTTGAAGGTGTTTGCTTTCATTTCTTCTAAACACATACGCATCGTCTATTCTTGGGCTATAGTTAGACATTTATTATACTTTCACTGACAGGCCAAATTTTGCTTTGTTTTAGCCAAAATTGCTTGCTGGGAAAGGTCATGGGTTTGATTCTCTCACTGATAAAATGTACAGGAATAAAATGAACTCACTATAAGTTGCTAACAAACCAAAAGAACTCCAAGGCACTCTCTTAAAACAGTAAAAAAGCCTTTATTAATATGGCTTGGTCATAATAAACCTAATAAAAACTACGGACGTGGTAAATTGCAACTTTCATGAAGTTAAATTAATAAAAAGCATTCCTTCCGCTAGAAAAAATAGTCCCTGACCATGAACAAAAATATGTTCCAATGTGTAATATGCATGAGAGCTCAAATAAAAACAACAAACTGATACGTGTGGTTGCTAAGGGTGTTGCTAAGGGTGCAGTGAAAAACAGAACCGTTGGGTTAAGTGGTCATAGCAGTGTTTTATAGTGAATAAAGCACACCTATTGACCAATCAGAATCAAGGATTGGAACTAACCGTTTTATAAACTACTATTTTCCTATCCAGAGAGCACCTCGACCTCAGCGTATTTTTTGAGTCCAGGAAGTGTTCCTTTTTTGATATTTGAGTCACTTGAAGTTGCTTTGGATTAAAGCTGCTGCCAAATGCATAAATGTAATGGTTATGTTGTAAATAAACTTAAAATGAATGGATAAATGTAAATGTAACAAAGTTGTTTTAGGCCCTCTTAGTTAAAAATAACTGCAGAAACAGAAAGTGAAGTAAAGGTTTGCCGTTATTTGTTTGCAGACACCATGTGGTTTGATGCAATTACATTTTAAGCAAGTGTCCTAAAATGGTGCACAGTATTTTAGATGTTACCACTAATCCCATGATGTCCATACTGTGGTTTAAATGTGAAGTGACTGAATTCATGTTTATTTTATTACAGAATGACCGCTATACGGTTGGTGGTAAAGAAATTTTTGACAGTTTGACAGACCTTGTTGAGCACTTCAAACGTACCGGTATCGAGGAGTTATCTGGCACAATGGTTTACCTAAAACAGGTAAATAAATAATATCTCATAATTAATGATGCATATAAACATCGTAATTTTGATAAAAACTGCAAGCACCACAACATTGCACTTTGGTGCTATTTTTTAGTTACCATACTTTATATAACCACTTATTTCATATTGTATAGCAGTTACATATATAAACAATTAAGCATGCATTTTACTACTTAACAACCCCTAATTGCTGTGTCTGTATTGATTTTTGAGTTTATAAACTGAGATCACATAAATGAGCTGCTCTATAACTTAAAAAATGTCTGCTGAGATCAGTGGCTGCTGTTTAAGATAAAATGAATTGGAAAATATCTGTGTTGAATTGAGTTGTTTACTCTACAGTGTGACAAAATGGCACATTAGCTGTGGGAAGCACCTTTAATGTTGTGATTAATCTTCGCCCTCTATGTCTGCATCTCTCCACCTCTCTAATGTCTGTCTCTGTTTACTTTTTCACCCTCTGCGTGTTTTCTTTGGTGTTTGCCCACCTTTCTTTTCCTCAGCCCTATTACTCCACCAGGTTAAATGCAGCTGATATTGAGAGCAGAGTAAAGCAGCTCGACCAGACGTCAGAGAGAGAGGAAAAGGAGGGGTCTGATAAAAAAATAAAAGCCGGATTCTGGGAAGAGTTTGATGTGAGTGAATGAATAAAGGTTTTTTATCATTGCTTGTCATGGATACACCTTTTTTTGCACATATTAGAAATTATATGTTACATGCTGGTGGGATTCGTTTATTTATTTATTTATTTTTATAAGTTTTTTGAAAATAATGCATATTTAACAAAAAGTTTTGGGGTTGTTTTAGTTACTGGTAATAGATGCACATCTCTAACAGCAGCTCTCTTCATCTCATCTTTTTACCCTACTTTTTGTTTTAACAAAACAATCTGATTTAACAATGTTAAAAAATAAGCATATACACAAATCCTTTATATGAATGACGAAGATGAGGACTAGAGATTTGTCAGCATCACCTACTGTACGTTAACACAGTTTGTAGATTTAGTAGATAGCTTTATAAATCGTAAGTCTGATTAAATAATACGTTTATAAATATCCTGTTTGAAACTATTTACGGCTCAAGTAACTGTTGCTAAAATTAGTTTGTTCTTATTATGCTGATGTTTGGTCGGAGTAAGGTTAGACCACAGCAGCCGAACGGTTGTTCAGAATCACTCTCAACAGTCAGGATGTGGTCATATATTTTCTCTGCGTCTTTATTTCCCTACCTGTCTTTGCTATTCTCGGTTTGTAAATCTGTTGTTTTTGTCTGTAGGCACTGCAGAAGCTTGAAACTAAGGTAACGAAGAGCAGAGACGAAGGGATGAGACCAGAAAACAAAAGCAAAAACAGATACAAGAACATCCTTCCATGTGAGAAATTCACTTGATCAAACAGCAGTATTTCCTGGACGACAGATTTGCATGCTTTGTATTTGTCCATAGAGTAATTATAGTTAATTACACCACGGGCCTGTCGAATGCTGTATTCTGATTGGCTGAGAAATTTTCCATGGGTGTTGATTATTTTTATGTAAACCGCACACCTAACCTGTCAAATGTCTTAAAAATAGGCACCAGAGCAATGTTTGTTGGAATTGTGGTATGAGCAAAATAATGCACACCCGCGGTGTAACGGCATTACCACTTTGGTGTGCATTATTTTTTTTTATAATTCAATGGCCTGTCATCAATTATTCGTCATAAAATAATCAATTATTCCTTATTTATATATGTGACCCTATTATGTGGCTATAGGATGGTCTTTACTTAATGTTGAATGATTTTATATACAGTTGATAACATTAAATCCCTTGTTTTTAAAGGCTGGGCCACATTTTTTTTTTATAAAACACATCTTCTCTCTTTTCTTCTCAGTTGATGAAACCCGGGTTATCCTGGCGAATGCAGATCCTAATGTCGTCGGCTCTGATTACATCAATGCCAACTATGTAACAGTATGTACACAATAAAACTTTTAGCTCTTAAATCATATCTATAATATGTCTTTTTTATTAACTGTATGTTTCGGTATGTCTTCGTTCACAGAACAAATTAATGGAAATCGATCACCAGAAAGTTTACATCGCCTGTCAAGGCTGCCTTGCGACCACTGTAAATGATTTTTGGCAAATGGTATGGCAGGAAAAGACAGGAGTAATCGTCATGACAACAAGGGAGGTTGAAAAAGGACGGGTTAGTACTTTAAAATGATGAAGTTATAATAAAGTGTTGGATTAATAATATTTATAATAATAATAATAATAATATTTCAATTAGTGGTGGCCGGTGACTGTTTTTCGAGGGCGCACAATAGAAAGCTTGTGAAAACATGTATTAAGCCCGTCATGTGTGTTGCTCGTCATATCAAAATATGTGTTCGGCACGTCACCTATGTGCATCACACGTCATGTCAAAATACATACCTGCTGCAGATGCTTTAAAGGGGTTTATGTTAAAAGATACGCTCGCGTTTGCCAGATACTGGCTTAATCTCATACATAATCAGAGTTTAGTGTTAAAAGGGAAATTTCACAAGACTTTTTTTTTTAAATGTAAAATATATTTTTGGTGTCCCCAGAGTACATATGTGAAGTTTACGCCCAAAATACCCCATACACTCTAAAAACAAACGGTGCTATAGAGCACCAAAAGTGGTTCTTTGCTCGTAATCATAGAAGAACCATTTTTAGTGCCATATAGCACCAGTGAAGCACCTGTGTAGAACCATATAGGGGCCACATAGCACATATGGTTCTACATAGCACTATATGGTTCTACACACATCTATGATTACGAGCAAAGAACCACTTTTGGTGCTATATAGCACCATTTGTGGTGTGAGCAAAAATGTGCCGTTTTTGGGTGTGTCCTTTAAAATGCAAATGAGCTGATCTCTGCACTAAATGGCAGTGCCGTGGTTGGATAGTGCAGATTAAGGGGTGGTATTATACCCTTCTGACATCACAAGGGGGGGCACATTTCAATTAGCTATTTTTTCACATGCTTGCAGAGAATGGTTTACCAAAGCTAAGTTACTGGGTTGATCTTTTTCACATTGTCTATGTTGATAAAAGCACTGGGGACCCAATTATAGCACTTAAACATGGAAAAGTCAGATTTTCATGATATGTCCCCTTTAAGTGCCTTGTGAGTATTAAATGTGAGCATCTCTTTTATCATAAACCCTTTCGATGCGTGTGCAGCAGGCATGTATTTTGACATGACGTATGATGCACATAGGTTCACATGACAAGCCACACACGTCACTCCAAACTCATATTTTGCACCCCTCGGAAGAGAAGTCACCTACCGCTACTGATTTCAATACTTTGATACAAAATGTAAGACTTCAAATACAATGTTTCATTCTCTATTCAAAATAATCATAATCACCCTGTTACTGAACATGTCCTCTCTTTAGAACAAATGTGTCCCATACTGGCCAACGACTCAAGGAGAGAGCAAGGACGCAGGGAGATATGTGGTTAAGTTACTGTCTGAGATGGATGCTACTGATTATAAGGTCCGAGTGTTGGAACTCTCAGCTCCTCATCGGGTAAGAAAAGTTTATCCAAACGTTCCTGTAGCTCAAATAGTTAAAGGGATGTGCTACAGACAGACAATCATACAGTAGGTTAGATTACCAGAGAATGATAAAAGCATCGTACAGCACCTGTGGCAAAGTTTCTGTAAGTCAATTCTATTCAGTTTAGTCAATTTCTATAAAATATAATGCTTATTTACATAAATTATGTTAGTTTTTTTTTTAAACTTCTTTAATGTACATAGCAAGTCTTGGTTATTGAACCTTAGTATTATCCTAATTATGGTACATGTCTGAATATTAAAACACAGAATTATGGTTATGTATAATTATTCAGTCTATAAAATGTTATAAACATACTCTCTTAAAAATTAAAGCTCACATAACACACCCTGTTTCATGTATATATCCTTCATATATCCAAAGAGTCTTTAGTTTTATCAGATTTATGAAAGACAGATCAACGGTACTGATTCTTTCCGAATAAGCTTTCCGAGCTCCTGGAGGCGTACCGCCGGTTGAGTGAGTCACTCACGAGCAAGCATCCCACACAAAACATTATCCCACTATCTCAGGATAACTTATGATTCACTACATGTTTGTGTCTTTTACATTATATGCACATACGCACCGATTACCAAAAAACACATGACCCGGTTGGGATTGCTCCATTTCAACAAAATCCCGTGTTAAACAAACACACACACACACACACACACACACACACACACACACACTGCAAGTTATATCAATTGTTTTCATAATGCTCGGTTCATTGGGAAGCTGATGAAGCTTTAATTTCCCTCACAAACAACAACACAGTTCTTTGGTGACGTTGATTTCGTGTCAGCTGATTTTTTTATGGTGTGTGCGTGCGCTATTCTGGTTAAAGTGGACTTTATAAGGACTTCAATTATACTTCCTGCCCATAAGAGAAATAAAGCAAGATTGTTACATATGAATGTTAAAAAACTTGTATGAAAAAACTTTCCAAAACTCGTACGAACCATGGCGAAGTCACGTCCAAGGACACTTTGCCTATGTTTAGCATGAGGAACCCAACTCTTGAACTGTGTTAAAAGGATAGTTCACCCAAAAATGAAAGTTCTGTCATCATTTACTCGCTCTCATGTTGTTACAAATCTTATAAATGTCTTTGTTCTGATGAA
Organism: Paramisgurnus dabryanus; assembly: GCF_030506205.2. NCBI lineage: Eukaryota > Metazoa > Chordata > Actinopteri > Cypriniformes > Cobitidae > Paramisgurnus > Paramisgurnus dabryanus. The sequence continues at coordinate 14,305,566 of NC_133349.1, forward strand.
CACACATGTAGATATTTTAAGAAATGTTTGTAAACAAACCGTTCGTGGACCCCATTCACTTCCACGGCAGGAAAAAAGAATACTATGGAAGTAAATGGGGTCTACGAACAGGTTGGTTACAAACATTTATAAAAATATCTTCCTTTGTGTCCATCAGAACAAAGAAATTTATAGAGGTGTGTAACAACATGAAGGTGAGTAAATGATGACAGAATTTTCATTTTTGGATGAACTATCCCTTTAATAAGTCAGAATGCACGAAATAGCTTTAGACCCCCCTTTAAGGTTAGAATTTTATAACTTTTATAAGGACCTTTTCACACTACAAAGAACCTTTTGTGAAACAGAAAGGTTCTTCAGATGTTCCAGATTCTTAGAACCACAAGCAAAAATAGTTTTTTTAATGGCATTTACTTTAAGGGCTCTATCTTACACCCAGCGCAATGTGCGACGCAAGTGTCTTTTTCTAGTTTCCACCCTGCGTAATTATCATTTTCACGTTTAGCGCCATGTTGTTTAAATAGTAAATTCATTTGCGCCCACTGTTGGTGCGTTGCTATTTTGAGGCAACTAAACCTGGTCTAAAGTCAATGGCGCAATGTGTTTTTTGTTATTTAAAGAGCGCATTAGTAACAAAGAGTAGGAAACTCAATAGAACGTTCCATTGCAACACCAGCGCCCAGCAGCAGCCCCACGAATCCGTCATTTTCGAATGAAAGCGAATCGGGAGTCAACTAGAAGTAATGGCAACATCAGCTACTTTGTACATTAAAAGATCAAATTCAAACTGAATGATGATTACACAGAATAACATACAATCAGACCAGTGATCATTAATCTCTTTTTACAGCTTGTTTTCAGATATTTAGACCAGTCTTCCACTTTTATATATAGGCTAATTTTACATAGATACATACCGACATAAACTCATCCACACATAATATTTTGGCTCCATATACATACACATATACACACATATACATCTGAATTGCTCGAAATGGATTAAGTAAAAAAAAACACAGCCACTGTCCAAAAGTGGCAATTATACTGTAGGATAACAGACAGAAGAATGCATCATGTTCTATAGACCAATTTAGAGTAGACGTCACAGTTACGTCACTGCAAGCTGTGCGCGCAATGCGGTTGCAGAAAAACAGTGGAAATGAATTAGACACGAGTGAAAAGAGCAAGATAACTCACTGGAAAATGTCCGGTTGTGCTGTTTAGTGTCAGAATAAGAATGCCAAAAAAGATGGCTTTCATTTTTATAGAATACCATCGTCAAAGACATCATTTGAAGATAAACGTAGGTGTTTATGATTACAATAAGCCCTTAAACGGACAGAATGGAGCAAGGAAATCATCTGGAAATCTTTTAATAATAAGAATAGAAAATAAGTAGAGAAGATGTCCGGTGTTCTGTCGAAGTCTGTTCCCTCCATGTGTTTCTTATAGCGTTTTTATCATGTTACAATTATAATTTATTAAGGAAGAAATATTAAAAAACAGGTAAGTTATGAAATATTTAATAAACGCTATTATATATAATACATGATAGTATTGCTTTTACATGTACTTTAGCGATTCAGACTGTAAAAATATTTGATTTAGCAAAAAAGAACAATACATATACATTACATACATGCATATCAGTAGCCAAGCCATTTAAACTTTTTATCTATCTAAAAAAATAAACGTAATGTGATTAAAACGCTATAAGAAACATTGCACTAAAGGGAAACATAAAGGAATCAGACTTCGACAGAACACCGGATCCATAAAAAACGGTTTAATGCTAAAACACTTCACAACCCTACTGCGGAGCAGTCACTTTCTGCAACCAGTTTGGCTCCGCCCACAAAAAAACGTCATCTCTGTTTGCAAACACGAAATTGGTCTATAAGATTATAATGTTTGTAGCGGGATCCAGGGGATAAATATGTACAAAATATATTTCATACCTAGTGGAGTTGGTAACTAATAATAGTAGTAAATGTGTAAAGTAGCATAAAATAGAATTACATAATAAAGCAAGAAAAAAATACCTCAAATGTGTATCTATGATTGGATTCCACAACTGATAACAACAACAAATCAACACATACATACAAGACAATGCAGCGTTTCGTGTAGGTGTAGCAAGTGAACCAAATTTTAATTTAAGAAACTTACTATTGTGCTTCTGATTTGGCTGTGAGATTCGCTGAGAATGAATTGAGAATGAATTGGCTGTGAGAATTTTCATTCCAAAATGGCGGCCCCACTACTGAAGCGCCACCTAGTGACTGTTGCCAAAAACGAATGAGAGTTTCCCCTCTTGTACTTCTATACTCTTTGTTAGCAAAATGCGCCTATAAACAGGATGTCAATGCGGGTTTGCTCATCACATACATGAATGCGCAGCAGCACAAAAACGCTTTTAAATATGAACGATTAAAGGATTGAATGTAAAAGATTATTATTGAGTCTCTTGGACATAAATAAGGACTAATTATGAGACGTTAGAAAGCACAAAGAGCTGCTTCACCTGCAGCCTGGTAAGTAAATAAATGCTTTGCTTTAAACAAATGCATCTGTTTTTAAATGTTTTTTAAATGCTACCTCACGGATTTAATGTATATGATGATCTGTGGATATGGTGAGATGAGAAACATTTTTAAGTAAAGCTTAAAAAAACTCAGGACGCTGTCCAAGTGCTAAAACGTGCGGAGAGCCGTTTGTAAATTCTTTACCTCCTGTTTGTTACAAATAAAGTATTTTTAGAGTACAAACCTTTTCTTACATACTTGTAAATTATTTTTTGATGATATTGGATAGCCATACATTTACAGCAATTAAAAGCCTGCTTTTTTACTTCCATGACTAAAAGAAAACGGGTTTTAAAAGTTTTAATCCAAAAAATAACAATTTCAATACAAGTGAAAAACCACACAATTATTTAACATTAATCTTAAACTGGGGATCTTCTTCCTCTGCTTAGTTTTTCAGTTTACAAAGTCCGTCATCTAAATAGGGATTAGACATAGCGCCAGTGCAACTGGCTTTTAAAGGGGATGAGAGCTGAGACTCTCATTAGTTTATTGCAAGTTATGCCCAAAACACACCCATTACTCATTAAAAAAAGGACCAACCCTTTTCGACCATGTGCTCGGCGCACAAACCATTTTTCCCGTCGTTAAATTAGCAAAAGTGGATTTGGACATGCCCATTTAGACGTTGCGCTGTGCGCTTTAGACAATGCGCTTAGATCATTAAAATAGGGCCATAAAGAGTGTATGATGCTGAATAATTAAGCTTAAATATTACAATGCACTGGGGCTGTATTTCTCTCTGATATCTAACTTATCTGAAATCTGATGTGTTTATTTTCAGAAAGAGCAACCAAGAACCATCTGGCACTACCAGTATTTAAGCTGGCCAGATCATGGTGTGCCCCAGGAACCCGGTGGAGTTCTTAGCTTTCTGGAGCAGGTCAACGGCAAACAGCATGAACTTCGCTCAAACGGACCAATGATAATTCACTGCAGGTACCTCCATAAGCAGAACAGAGCACCAGTTTCAGTACCTAGAACTGATTTTCTAAAATAATGCTCCGTAAACCACATGAGCATTTGAACAACTTTAGTATACACAACATAAGACTTGAATGTACTAAACATATCTCTAAAACCACATATACATAGAGTAATTTTAGTTGTGTTTATTCAGTATGTCTAGACATAAAGACAAGAGATGACAGTCTTATTTTTTTTTAACAAACCAATTCAATTACGACAGCATACATGTTCCAGGGAAATAATTTATTTTTGATATAGTTCATCATTGTTCATCAATATCAATGGCTAGAAAGATCTTCTCTTGTTTGGGCATATAATGTAAACAAGCAGGATTATCCAGTAGTCATGCACTTGAACTTTACATCATCCTTTAGTCCACATCTAAAAAAACAGTTTGTTAACACTTTAGTTTGTCATACCTTGAAACACTTGGATACGATATACTGATTCAAAGTGTGTATTCTCTATGTGTTTTGTCAGTGCTGGTATTGGACGAACAGGAACCATTGTGGTGATAGACATGCTTATAGATACAATTGATGCTAAAGGTGAGTTTACTTATTTAAGTACTCTTTAGGTTTCTGTAAGTTTTTAGGAATTTACATTGTTTCATAGTGACCATAGTTGGTAATATTAGAGATATCTATTTCCCTCATTGAAGTAGATAGGACTTGGTCTCATATGATTAAAATAGCTGCCTGGAGGTGTTGCAGATATGGCCACCGAGTGTGATGACTTTCCTTAAAGGGACTTCAGGGTTACCTGTCCTCAGAGTCTGGGTTATGTTTGTCTGAAATGCTTTTTATACAAATCAGGAGCAAACAGAAATGCATTCTGAACACAATTTTGTATTAGTGGGTTTATCCATTGTTTACTGTTATACTGTTTACTGCTCAATTTAGGAGCACATTTCATATATTTGTAAGCACATATTTTACATGGACTGTTCAGGATTTGATTCTGGATCAGTTACTGAGATGCAAATGGTGTTTTAATGAGTTTATCTGTTTCAGGTCTGGACTGTGACATTGACATCCAGAAGTGTATTCAGATGGTTAGGGATCAGCGGTCCGGCATGGTACAGACTGAGGCCCAGTACAAGTTTATCTACATGGCCGTGCTTCACTATATAGAATCAACTAAGGTCACACATAAAGCCGTCATGGTACGTAATATATGTATGTGTGTTTCACCTATATATGCCCCCTGAACCACTAAAAATAATTAGCAAAAATCAATAAAACAATGAATATAACAGACAATCATCAATATTTGTTCTCAAAACTGCATTCAAACTTAAAGAGACACTCCACTTTTAATGAGAATATATTCATTTTCCAGCTCCCCTAGAGTTAAATATTAGATTTTTACCATTTTGGAATCCATTCATCTGATCTCCGGGTCTGGCGCTACCACTTTTAGCATAGCTTAGCACAATCCATTGAATCTGATTAGAACATTAGCATTGCGCTTAAAAATAACCAAAGAGTTTGGATATTTTTCCTATTTAAAACTTGGCTCTTCTGTAGTTAAATCGTTTACTAAGACAGGCGGAAATTTAAAAGTTGCGATTTTCTAGGCCGATATACTCTCATTCTGGCATAATAATCAAGAACTTTGCTGCTGTAACATGGCCGCAGCAGGTGCAATGATATTACGCAGCAGCCGAAAATAATCCCCTTGGTTACTTTCAATAGCAGAGGATTATTTTCAGGCACTGCGTAATATCATTGCGCCTGCTGTAGCCATGTTATGGCAGGAAAGTCCTTGCTTATTACACCAGAATGAGAGTATATATCTGCCTAGAAAATCGCAACTTTTAATTTTCCATCAGTCTTAGTACACAATGTAACTACAGAAGAGTCAAGTTTTAAATAAGAAAAATATCAAAACTCTTTGGTTATTTTTGAGCGTGATGCTAATGGTCTAATCAGAATCAATGGATTATGCTAAAAGTGGTAGCTCCAGACCCTGAGATCGACTGAATGGATTCCAAAACAGCTAAATTAAATGTTTAACCCTAGGGAAGCTGGAAAATGAGCATATTTTGAAAAAAAGTGGAGTGTCCCTTTAAATGACACCATTATCATACCACAGTCAATACTGCAAAAGAGAAAGAGAAAATGAGACGACTTTATATCCAGATGAGTGTCTCTGTCTGTTGTATTAATGTTTCTTATTTTTTCCACTCTCTGTTACAGGAAACAGAAACTGAGTATGGAAACCTCTCAATTCAACCCAAACACCAGAAAGCCAGTCGCAAAACCTCTTCAAAGTGAGTATGCCTCAGAGAGCACTCTGCCTGTCCTGTATCTCTAAATACTCCCACAATACTCCACAGACATTCCCCATACATCCTCCTATCTTAACTGTTAAGTAGCTGGTTCAACGTTCTTTCAGTCACACGGGTCATTCTGCTTAAACACGCAATTCTGAGGCCTTGCAATCATTGTGCAACATCCTATTACAAAGACAAACAAAGGGACTGAGTTTGGGCCCTTTATCTCAGATCTGGTATTGTCCCATATTGACCTTGTTCTTATCATCACTGGCTCCATGGTCTAAAGTTTAATGGCATGAATATTTACATTTTAAATTCTAACGGCATCTTAATGAAGCTGTTTTAGGACAGGCATTACAGTGAAAAAGAATTTCATTCAAATTTGGGATGGTTATAATGACTGCTATAAGTTTGTGACTAATAAGCAATATTTGTTTCAGGAAAAACGAAGATGTCTATGAGAATCTTGGCGCAAAGGGAAAGAAAGATGTCAAAAAACAGAAATCAGAGGATAAGAAGAGTGGCTCTGTGAGAAAACGATAAAAATGAAACAGATGAGATTTAAATTGTGCTTTATAGTTGTACAGCTTATTTTTAAAATAAATTTTCAGCTGTTTTGCATACAAGTTGTTTAAAGTGTACTGAGCCAGAGGTTTTTAGAAAGAAGACAACATTTTTATTGATGACCAACAAATTCTGCAAAATTTCTATTTGTGTTTGTTCATTTTTAATTATTTAGAAAAATAATTTTTTTTAAGTTTTAACTGTGCTTTTCCCCATGTCGTTCTCAATTTTAATAAAAGTCTTGTTAAAAGACTGTTCAAAATTGTGCTGCATTTATCGGCTGTGATTAAATAAATACATCTTTGCATAGGCTTTTCCCCCCGGGAATATTTTTTCCTGGATGATACTTTTGTAACAGGAAAGATTGATGTCCTGGAGAAATGATACACACAGACCCTGGCTTTATGCCAGTGAGAAGGCAGCAGGTGTCTTATTCATCAGAGGTGTACACATATGGGTCAGACATGACCCTTGAAGACTGAACCACATACGGTGCTGACTCCATTTACACTAAGCACACAGCAGGGAAAAACATTAGGAGAGATAAATGAACCTCACAAAGTGCCACATAAACTACAGTTTGTCAGGTAAGATTGCGTGAGAGGGTTTGGGTTTTGAGGTACCAAATAATTTGTTTTAAATCTAAAAATATATTTGATTCCCACATGAAAAATACCATATTTTGGTATTTACAATAAAAAAAGCTGTAATAAATTGTACTATATGCAGGGCTGAACATAAAGGACTGCCCGATGGCCCGGGGCAAGCGTGAGAGACGTTCGGGCCAGTAGAAAGTATTGTCACTAAAATATATTTTTATCAATGTATATTATTTACCATCTTGAAAGCAGACATTTCCTTGGGTAAAACACGACAAAAGAAACTTGCTGTCCGTTTACAGGAAAGGCAGAAAAGTTGGGAGCCTTTTTTCATTGGAACATGTCTGTTCTATATGTATACAATTATATTTGACTATTGAATTATTATTTTTAAATATGTGACACTGACATTTTTTTTGGGGGGGGGGGGGGGATAATTTTGGCAGGGCAAGTGAAAACCTGAACCACTGGCTGATCGGGCCAGTATAAAATTTTTTTTGCGTTGAGCCCTGCTAAATGTAAGGAGTAATTGAAGACATTTCTCAACCAATCAAAGCATTCAACAGCCCTGTGGTAAAATGTAGTATATTATAGTAATAACTACACTTTGTTAACCCCGAAGAGTCTGGGGGTTCTTAGTAAATATTAAAGATAATAAGGTTATATTTTCACAAAATCATCTTTACATTATGTGGAATGATTTTATAAAGAAAGCGATTTTAAATGACTTTAGCTCGGTTTTCTCAGACAGTTTAAAATTTGTGTTTGTTCAGTTGCTTTAACTTGTTTTTAAACATTAATGGCTAAAATCTCATTACACTTTTTTAGCACAAACTTGCTACAATAATATGTGAGAAACATGTATGTACCTCTGAGTAAATAATTTTTATTCGTGGTTAGTTCAAAAATAGATATTTTTAAGCCAGAAACGCATACTTATATCCACAATACTTTTGAGTACTGGATTTTGTAGATTTGTATTTGCTACAAAAGGTGTAAAACCACTTCTGCCAACTGGGTGTAAATTGTCATGAATATTAATGTGTGTCACACGTTGGGAGATAAAGACCCAAATGGTCTATCAATGGTGTGAGGCAGATTAAAAAATGAATGTGAGGAGATTGCATAATGTTTTGTAGTATTAAATGTAGTCAATTGATAAACTTCCATTAATACTTTATCATGGTTAATACTTTAATATTTATCATGATGAGGTTCAAAAACACTATACTAGGATATTTTTACTACAGTTGGTGCATACTATCTTTGTCCCTGTATAGCTCAGTAGTAGATCATTGTAAGCAGCACAAAGGTGCTGATAAAATGATAAAAACACATAAGGCCTACTGATAAAATGCATGTGGTAGTGCACTGTAAAACAGCTTTAGATAGGAGCGTCCAATAAATATATATTTTTAAAAATTGTGTCATTCTCTGAGGGCATTTTGTTTTTTTTTGTTTTTAGTATGCAGATAAATTCATTTAATATGACTGTGCTTAATATGTTCTTTGTAGGGGCCCTGGTATACGGTCCATAAATACTTGTAATTTTTGGCCTTATGGCAATATTTTTTATCACATTGAGGAAAACAGCCTACAAATCATACTAAATTGTTTATTTGAACTTAAATGTAGAAATGTGGGTGGTAGGAGATATGATACATATAGGCTAAGTTTAAAAGTGATTACGTATATGGTAATTTAAGTCCCATAAAACATAAAACACAACGTGTGGTCTGTGTGTGTGTGTGTGTGTGTGTGTGTGTGTGTTTTGATTAAATTCTCGCCTATCAACTTTCACCGGAATATTTCCTATTCTCTAAAAGTACCTCCCATTATTTCGGTCCCAAAACTCAGCAGGAGGCTGGGTGTATTTGTTCTGAATGGATTTGAGCTGGTTTGGGAGGAGTTTAAGACATCCTTGGGGTTACTTACAAACTGGAACCAGATATCTGTCCAACCGCCATCATCACGGAACAGATCCCCGGAAACCTGGAGCCGATTGTCCATTTCTGTGAATATTTGCATTGATACAGTAGGAAACATCGCCTGTCGATTGTAAGCAAATGAAATAGTGTGCGATAGCGCTGCCTGGAGACACTGATAGAGATCACGCGAGAGAAAATCTCGTTCACAGCTACGGTTCACACTGCAGGCACTTCAGTTGGATTCGCACTTTAAAGATGTCTAAACCCGACTATACTGGCGTTTATCACTTGGTTTCCCAGGAGAATTTCGATCCATATCTGGCGGCTTTAGGTAAGCAATTTATTTTGTTCCTTTGCTATTTTGGAAATATAACGGTACAACACTAAAAATAAAGGGTCCGACGTGGTGATAAGAAAACCAAGAATTGTTTTTCACTTAGAGGTTCTTAAAGGAGCTTCTTTCTTTCTTTCTTTATTAATAGGCTACATAAAGGTTTTGTCATGTTCTTGTATAAGGTTCTTTATACAACCTTAGAACTCTAGAAAAAACTTTAAGGAAAATGTTTAATGAGCCTCGTCAAAGGTCTTGGGTTCGATCCCCTTGGAACACACATTACAAAAAAAATAATAAATTGAATGCAATGTGGCAAATAAATGCAACAAGTAACAATAGTTTTACTCACAATTTCCAAAAATGTAAAAACATTTACATTTTAAATGTAGCTGTAAGTTTTGTAAGGACTTTGATTCGCTTTGAACTCAGTGAGAAGTCTTTTTTCTGATGGTGACTCACTCTCTTTTCATCGGTGTTCTTGTAATGAAATACAATGTAAGCATCTTTGTGCTTTGTGGAGTAATCCTTAAGAAGATTGTGTAAATGCTTAGACCCTTGCTATGTGCATTTCTCATATTCATTAGTGATAAACTCTTAAGAAAAGTATGCAATGTTTTAATACAGTAACCATAGTTTAACTTTGGTATTTGTATGAAAACTAAAGTAACATCAAATTTACCATTGGCTCACTACTGGAACCATAGTTTAACCATGATGGTTGTAATACAAATCAGAAACCATGGTGTCTCCACTTTACAATAAAACCATAGGATATTTTTATAAGGACACACATTACACATTTCTCATTATGTCATGGTGTTAATCTCTCTTTGTTTTCTCTCTCTACTTTGTTTTATATAAAGATGTTAATTTTGCAATAAGGAAAGTCGTCTGCCTTCTGAAACCGAGCAAACATATTGAGCATGATGTGAATACTGGGAACATGAAGATAAAGACAGTCACTACCTTTAAGAACTTCGACATGGATTTCACTTTGGGACAGGAATTTACAGAGGATCTTGGTCCGGTTGATGGACGAAAGTGCCAGGTGTGTCGAATTTCCTGAATTGCCCCGTTCGTGATGTTTTAGTGTGCGCCTTTTTAAAACTAACAACAGGGAGACAGAAAACTGTGGGATAGTATGTTCGGTGCTAATGGATAATGTTCTCCACATGTTTCAGACAACAGTAGACTGGGACGGTGATAAATTGGTGTGCGTGCAGCGAGGAGAGAAAGAGGGCAGAGGGTGGACACACTGGCTGGAGGGAAATATTCTTCATTTGGTAAGAAACAAAGGCTTGAACTGTTTTATGTATATTTGTTATTATCTAGTACAATAGAGAAGTACTGGTTTCAGCATTCAGCAACAGAACATAAGAACCAAACAGAATGGGCGTTAGTGAAAAAGATGAAAAGGAGGAGGGAATAAAAGAGGGGGGAATAAAAAAGAGGGGCTTTTGTGGGCTTGTTTAGATAACACAATCCTTTTTAACTATGTATTACTTTCTAGACTCTCTCTCTTTCTCTCTCTCTCTGTAGTGTTCCTTCTTTTGGTTGCTTGGTATTCAACAACTATTTTTCATTTAAAGCAACATGCAGTACAGTCAGTTTTAGGGATATTCCCCATTGAGCAACATCGAGTGTATAATAAATGGATTACTTACAAGCATTGAGTTGCTACAGTGTCTTTCTTCTAATTTCTTCTCTCTCTCTCTCTCTCTCTTTCTCTCTCTCTCTCTCTCTCTCTCTCTCTCTCTCTCTCTCTCTCTCTCTCTCTCTCTCTCTCTCTGCAGGAGATGAGGGCTCAGGGTGTCACCGCCAAGCAAGTATTTAAGAAGGCTGAATGAGGGATGGCAATGGAAAGAAAGAGCGCTTTTGAGCACCGTGTCCATCGAGCTCAGGGTTCAGATAGAGGTCACGTTGCCACAGAGATCTGTTTCTCATCACCAGCAAATAATATTTAAACAGAGACCATCACTGAAGTAATTGTTTCATTCTCCATGAAGTGTTTTAACTTTTAAAGCATCTTTCTCACATTTGAAATATAAACTAAAAATAAACTAAAAAGTTCAGAATCGTAGTAAACATTCATGGATAGTCCTGTAAAGATGTATTAGTTTCAGTTTGGATTCAGAAAATCCTTAAATGTATTTTATGTAAATTGTATGTATACAGTATACATAATCAGCCAGTACTTTTGCATTTAGCCAGATGGGCACAGTTGGAGTATTGAATTTCAGTTACTTAATCTACTGTATGGTTTCCTGCTACTGGATTGGAAATAGATTAAGAAATAATGGATTTGTTAAATTGATTTGATTGATTTGTGATTAATGCGCTACATTTGTTTAACATTGTCCAAGTGCTAAAGTATTTATGGTCTCGAATATGTTACGGTCATGTAATATGTCTTGTTATTAAGCTGTCGACTATATAATACAAAAAGTTTTATTACCATAAAAATCCAGTGAGTGTGAAATACTTGTGGTTACTTGTCTTACCAATATTAACAGTATTCCACTACTCCATGTTAAATAAGTACCTGTAGTATATTTGGGTAGTTGTGTAATGTACAATGGTGTTATGTTATGTCTGGGTTTTTTTTTGAATGGGCATAGTGGTGATAAAAGCTACCTTGATAGTTCTGTAATCCATGTAGCATTATAATGCATCATAAGACTCACATTACCTTTGATAAGTCTGTCCTGCATGCGATTGTGATCATGACTGGCTGGGGAATAGATGTCTTAGACACTATGGGGTGGTTTCCCGGACAGGGATTACCTTAAACCAGGACTAGGGCTTAGTTTAATTAGGAAATATAACTAGTTTTAACAAACATGCCTTACTAAAAATATAACTGGGTTGCATTATGAGGCAAAACAAAGGGCACTGATGTATTTTAAAATATTAAAATATTTTTTTCAGTTTGGACAGCTCTTACATTTATTTTAGTCTAGGACTAGTCTAATTCCTGTCCGGGAAACCGCCCCATATGTGTATGCAAAAAAGCAAAAAATTACTGACGCTACTGACATTCCTTAGACGTCATCATTTAAGTAAGTCCTAAGCCCGAATAAGCTCTAATTTACATAGTGAAACTTTGATAATTTTCCTTCTGCAAAGCCTTTATTTTACCACCAGGGGGCGATAAGAGACCGCTTGAAATGAGATTATTTGCTGTTTTAACAGTTGATGACAGTCTGTTGTTTGCCTCTGTGAAAGTCTGAACACACAAAATCTGAAAGTCGTGCTTTGTAATCGAACACGTGCCTCTTACAGACTGATAAGGTTGTCAGTGAAATATAACAATGAATATTAACACATTAACAATAAAACACAATATTGACTAAAAGAAACCACGGGACAAGGTCAAGCCTCTGCCATCTTCTGTTAGGACATGGTACTGCATGACACAATATTCATTAATTCACCTCCCTCCCCAATAAAGGAAATTTAGTGCATATTTTACTCATCATCAAGCCATCCTAGGCCATATGACTTATCCCAGCTTTGTAATGGCATTGCATAGTGCCCCATTTTTAAAGATCCAAAAAGCACATCCATCAATTTAAAACTATTAAATATGTTAATTAAATGTCTTCCGAGTTTTTGTAAGGAAAATGTTTAATATTTTATTTTTACTATAAAATTATATATTTAAAACTTTATTTACTGTATGACTGGCATTAACTGTACACCTAAAATGGCTTAAAGGTATAGTTCACCCAAAAATGAAAATTCTGTCAATATTTACTAACTCTCAGTGGGCCCTATCTTGCACGCAGTGCAATTGAATTGGTCAGTGACGCATGTATCATTCGTATTTTGCACCGGCGCACAGCGGGTTTTTCCCTCCACAGACGGACGTCGGCAAACTAGGGAATGAACTTGTGCTCCCTGGGCGGTTCAGCTAAAAAAAGGATGTGTGTTCCAGCGCAAACCATCCCTGATGCTATTTTGCAGTTTCAAAAAACAATTGCGCCACTGACCAAAAAAAAAAACTAGTTTAAAGTCAGTGGCGCATTGCGCGTGGTTCATTATGCTATTTTTAGGGCGCATGCTTGACCATAATATAGCGTGCACAACGTGCACACACTTTGCTTATCTAATCACAGATGCAACAGTTATTTTTGCAAATCATAAATTGTTACAATAAAAAATATTAACACATGAGATAAGGGAAATCATAGTGGTGAGCATTGTGGTGATAGTTTTTATTTATTGTGTGGCTGCGTTAAAAAATTCTCATGCAAATAACGATTAAAATATTTTCATAAGTTTGTTGTGTGGCTGTATTACGTTTATTTTATGTAAATAATAATTAAAATGTTTTCATAAGAAACCTTAATGTATATGAACTTGATTTGTAAGTGTTCTTTGGGGTCCGATTTCAAAGCCCCCAAACCCTTTCAGTGGTGAGGGTGGACGCAGATCTGTGTAGAGGCAGATCCACCTCCCGTTACACGGCGTGCCCGATTTATGCTGGCAAGCTTGGGATTCCCCCGTCTCCTGACATCATTGTAGCACTTGGCGCAACGATGGGGATGCCAGCTGATGAGACAAATTGTGGCTATTTCCTCTCACGCCTGTTTAACCTACGCTGATTTGGGCGGGTTTCTCCTATCCCCATTCAAAACAACTTCTCTGTCTTTGACTGCTCTTACAAGAACGTCGGTCTCCTCGGCTGTGAACCGCTCCTGGCGTGCGCCTGGTAAATCCGTCATAATAATAGCAACCCGCCATGGAACTTGCGCCCTTGCGTTTAAAGAGAATGTTGGATAGCGTTCTGATTGGTTTATTTGACGTTACGCCCAAACCACACCTATGAATAATGAACCTACTTCAGACCAACCCCTTATTGATTTGCGCCTGGCGCAAGAGTTATTTCTCCCGCCGGGAAAATAGCAACAGCGCCCAAGATCCGCCCACAAAGTCACTTGCGTGTTGCCCTTCGCACTTGCGTTTCAGATCGTTAAAATAGGGCTCATTATGTTACAAACCTATAAATGTATTTGTTCTGATGTTTGTAACCAAACCGTTTGTGGACCCCATTTACTTTCATAGTATTCTTTTTCCTACTATAGAAGTAAATGGGGTCCATGAATGGTTTGGTTACAAACATTCCTTAAAATATTTTCATTTGTGTTCATCAGAACAAAGAAGTTTATACAGGTTTGTAACAACATGAAAGGGAGTAAATTTAATAAAGGGAGTCATTTTTGGGTGAACTATCCCTTTAAGGAGCGAATAAAATATGTGCTAATTTTAATTTTGTGGTAAACTATTTCTTTAATCTTATGCAGTTATTAGTTAATGAGACTCGGTGTATTTGTTACTGCTAAAGAAAAGACCATACCAACTGTAGTAAATCTGTACAGGTTTTTATTCACATAGGACATTGTGTGTGTGTGTGTCTGGTGTCCTTTATTTATTCATACAATAGCCTATATACAGGTTTGAAATCAAGTTCTGGTAAATTCAGAAATGTACACAACATATGTAGCAAAGCTTATATACATACATGTAATACTAAACATAAACAGTCTATATAATTGTCAGGTGAATCAATAATTCAACATATCAATAATTATTCATGCCATTCAGACTCCTGTGGCTGTGACTGATAGATTGACATAGAGTGACATGTGTTCCTATCTGGATATTCATTTGCAGTCACATAATTTTCTGACACTTTCATCACTGGCATGGTCCCCAAATCACACTTCGTGGCAGAGTCCATGTCTGGGTAATTTTCAACTGAGAAAGAAAAATCATATATTGATCAGGGAACAGTGGTGACTCATGACATTTCTTTTTTGAAACATCCTATATAGACTAAATATATAGACTAAATTATGATGGCTTTTATATAAGGCCCCGTTTAGGCCTGAAAACGAAAGAGAGCAGCCACTTTCGTTTTAGGAATGATAACCTACAGACTGCACCGATAACTGGGTTCACACTAGAAGTCAGGACAGATGGAAAAACATTATGCTCAGTACATCACACTTTAGATCAATAGGCAGTATAGGCGGTCTTTTGTGGCTGCTCAAACAGTTTTAACCACAAGAGCGTCTACACCACAAAAGCAATCCGCTCAAATGTGTTTTCGACTACCTCTAAATGTGGTCGAAAGTGGACGAGCTCAAAACGTTTCACACTCCGTTTACATCTCTCTTGAGTGTTGTAATCCTATTTCCATAAAAAATGTCTAGGCAGGTGTATTCAGTGTCTTGTAGACTTGCCTTATGATCTTATAACAGCAATATCCTAAGAAACCAGTAAAAGTGGCCTACTTTGCAAACCGGAAACAATGAACCTATTGTCTTGATATGGCTGGTTTTACAACAGTTTATGTTTCAGCTGAGACATCAAAGACTCTCGCTCACGCTCAACTACTGTACTGTATGTGCAGGAGGGAATGTGTAGGAGTTCAGATTAGTTTAGCCTTATAGGCATACAGTGAAAGAGGGCACCAATGTGGTGTTAACTCTACTGTCTGTGAGACGATAAGATCTTTAGAGGTCAAAGGAAACTTCGTAATCGTTTGACGCAAACATACTGTTGAAATAGCACAAAAATGTATTACGGGTCATATCGAAACTCTCCTGTCTATCATTTTTGCTTTTTGTGGGAATATTTGCTAAGACTCTAGAATAGCGCTTTCAGGTCAGACTTTCAGGTCATATCAGCTGTGAGGTACTATATTTTTAAATATGGACAAAAATGTAAATGCAATCTTTGTCTTACACAAGCAGCTCATATATATCTGTGTATTCATGTCATGTTTATAGAGCTGAACATTTATATGTTTATGAAAAGTATATATTTAATAAACAATATTTTATCTTCAATATTCAACTTAAGGGGATTTCACATAGATATCATTAAATTCAGATCTGAGTCAATAGACACAGAAGCGAAAATAAACTATGTGACTTCTGCTTTTTTAAATAAGCTTGGAGAATGTGACTGGTTAAAGGTTACTGTCTGCAAGTTAATATCTAAAGCAGTGTTACAGTATGAGCAAAAGGCACAATGAATTGTATGCATGTGTGAAAGACAATGCATTTTAGTACTTAATAACCAGAAAGAGTAAACGTTACCTGTACAAATATGTGTGAGTTTGTGACCGTCTTCATGTTTCTCCACACCACAGTCTGCAGGGTATTTCAAGATGTCTGGAGGAAGTGTCGGCGAGGCGCAGCTCCAATACTCTGAAATAAGTACTAAGAAAGTAAATACAGTCATCTGATAGCCCATGAGTCAACATATTAAGTAGAAGTGATAACAAATTTCTCAATAACTCTTATTGCAGTTCCCAGATGTTTGCATGTTTTGTAATACATCTCATGTTAATGTAAAACTACATAATATAGTTTTTACTTCATTTAGAATGTAGTTTTAGTAGATAAATAAATTATCCTAGTACTACACAATTTGTAGAAGTGTTCACCATCAGTGTTTCATTTTTAGCAAATGTGTCTGAAGCATTTGTGCAGTCAACACCACATTGATATAGGTTTGTATGTATCATTGAAAGGATGTGGTCTACCAGCAGCGCATTTATCTTTAGCGTCTTGTGCACTGAGCAGAAAGCTCTTGACGTAAAAGCACGCATGATCGTTTTTATCTTTTCGTGTTCTCTACGTCCCAATGATGCAGATTAGTGACATCACTTATAGAGTTATTACCATACACAACATACTATTTTAGCAGTCTGATACTTTGATATCCCCAGTGTAGCAACTCTGGAAATGGTGCATTGTATGAATTTGTGTATGTGTGGATAAATATGTATCTGTGTTTGCATGTTCATGTGTTTGTGTACGAGAGTACACAATAGTTTGGAGTTTCCCATCAGTCAGCACTGCACATTGTATAAACGAGGACCCTTTAATGTACGTCAATGCAAAGTGATGCTCGCCTATCTGTGACCTACAGGTTTGATCTGATCTCAGCAGGGCTTTAACTCAGCTCAGTGAAACCAGTGCC
The DNA here is from genome assembly GCF_030506205.2 of Paramisgurnus dabryanus. Classification (NCBI taxonomy): domain Eukaryota; kingdom Metazoa; phylum Chordata; class Actinopteri; order Cypriniformes; family Cobitidae; genus Paramisgurnus; species Paramisgurnus dabryanus. The sequence goes on from NC_133349.1 coordinate 14,322,827, forward strand.
TTAATCATTTATTAATAGGGTTTAAAAATCAAATGTAACTGGAAATGTACTAAGAGGGCACAGACTTAGAAACAAGTTCTAAAAAATGCTGGGTTGTTTTTAACCCAGGGCTGGGTCACTATTGGACAGAACACACTGCCGGGTTAAAATTACCCAACTGCTGGGTTGTTTTAACCCAATTGCTGGGTTATTGTCAATCAACCATGTTGAAACAACCCAGCAGTTGGGTCATTTTAACCCGGCAGTGTGTTCTGTCCAATGGTGACCCAGCCCTGGGTTAAAAAAACCCAGCATTTTTTAGAGTGAATTTACATTCAACAATCATTGAATGTTTTAAAAAACATTCTGTGATGAGATAGAAATAAAGGTGCTTGAAAGGACCATCATCATAGAAGCGATGCCATAGAAGCATTTTTGGATCCTCAAAGAAAGTCTGAACCATTTCTTTCATATCTGTTAGTAATGGTCCCTTTATGGGACCATTCAGCCAAAAATGGTTGTTCTGTGGCATCATAATGCACATTTATAATATAGTCTCAGACAAAAGTTAGACTTGCCTGATTTTGATGACCGACGTTTGGATCTCCGACGTATGATTAAAACGGCCAGAAATATTAAAATGGCTGTAACCACGAGCCCCGCCCACAGACCAGCAGGTAACATCCAATGACAATCTGAAATAAAGGGACAATAAAAGTAGCAAATGAGCTGTCATATAGAAGAATTTCAACCCCCTCTTTAGGCTATTTAAATAGTTATATTTATTCATTTTCAATAAAGTAGGTAAATTATGTTAAAAAACTTTGGTTATGAAAAAGAAAATCCTTTTTGAAACTTACATCCATGTGCTTTAAAATCTCCACATGTTGCATCTTTTATTTGGGTCCCACGATCCTTTAGAACTCGACCCAGAGAGTCACAACTGTTAAATAACAAAAAAGGCAGATGATCTCAGCAGCAAAACAACATTTATATGCATAAGCCAAAAAATTACAATTTTTTGTATTTTAGGAGAGAGGCCTATAGGCTTAGGTGTGTATTGAGAAAAATTAGGCAAAAAGTGGCTAAATACCAAAAATGAGATGATGATTTTGACTGCATGCTCTTGGCACGTTGTGTACGTTTATAATACTTTGCTTCAAATAAGCTTAATCCCAGACTTGGGCCATGCAGAAATACAATAGTATGTTGGCAGAATTCATTGAGAGTCTGATAAAAATGCTATTTTACACAAACACATGTCAGACGCATTTATAGGGTTTTGCATTTGAGCTGTTCATATTTTTTGTACCAGTAGGGCATATATGTGTCAGATTTAGACATAGGAACCAATACCCACCTACACACACGCTCTCTTTTGAACCCCTAAACTTTTTCTTGAATGGAATCAAATCAATGTGGTCTTATTTTGTGTAGGTGAATGACATCAGACATCATTACATTTACGTAAATCTTGTAGGTTGACTAAATACGTGTTATGTGCATGCATACCTCCTTTGTCTGTTTTTTAAAGTCAAATAAGAGATATAAAATATAAGATAAGGAAAATTATAGCTCTGAACTGAAACAAAAGATGTATAAGGATACATACAGTAAAAGACAATGAACATATTGTTGTCCACTGTAAATTAAAGATTTTTTGTGTAAATCTATTGAATGCTCATTTGCGTCATTTGTCATTTACGTAATAACAGCTTAAGGTAGAAATGACAAAGAATTTGATCATTTTTATAAATAAGTCCCAGGAAGTGATGTTTGCGTGTGTGTATGCAACATGGAAATACTCATTCATGTGAGTCAGAAACTCGCGGTTCTTGTGACAGTTTCACAAGTGATTATTTTACAAATTACATCGGATTCCTCTGAGGCAATTAATGGCCTTTGGTTGTATGTCCCTGTTGTACATTGTATATGTGGAAGTTTTGTGCATTTGTGGGCCTGCTGAGGACATTTGTGTTTTGTCTAAATTGTATGATCATTTAGGCGAAAAGTGAATTTGTGAATGTTTATAGCTTTTACCTTAAATAAAATTAGGTATAACAGTCAGTGACTCTTACCTTGTATGATTTTTGCAGCTGGAGGTGTAGTCATCCAAATCATTATAGGTGCCCTCTGTGCAGGGGCTGCACACTGTGTTTTCCAGGTGCGTGTCTACAACACAATTTCAGTAAGTTAACAGCCCACCTGTCACATATTCCGCTCATAGCACTTAATAGAAGTGGTTTAAACCAGACTGACAGATCTTCCGATTAATAGGCACAAATACTCAACCCAAATCTATTTTTGTATTATGGCTGTAAATAGAAATTGAATTGAATTGAATAACACAATGTGCTGAATAAATAATTAAAGTAATAGCACCCAAAAATGACTAAGGAGACATTATGGCAAAATATATTGTTATAGTCACACTGTCGGGTTATTTAGGTGAAATATCTTGGTTCCCAAAGCCAACCTGTGTCTTTAAACCAGCCTTCAGAATAATTACAGCTGAAGAAACACATTGAATGGCACATAGACGGACTAAAGTAAGAGCCGATAAAATGAATGTTTAAACAAACAAAAACCTAAGGTACAGCAGATTGCTTACGTTGTCTGATGACCCCTTGTCCTTTAGGGCAGCGAGCTACAGGAATGCAATGATCACAGTGGTCAACATTTGAGTTAATGCAGTAGAAGCCTGGTGCACATTTGCACTGCCGGTTGCTGTTTGCCTCACACTCCTTATATGTGATTAAATTGTCTGTCACACAAGCAAACAAAAATGTTATTTCTTGAAAAAGCATGTGGCACTATTTGACACTTTTCATCAATAAGAATTATGATGAAAACGAATAAGCATTTAAAGCTGCAATTCATAACGTTTGCCTCTCTATCACCACCTCTGTTTAAAACATGCAATTGCAGGTTACTTTAGGCACTTATCTTTACGTTAAAGCAAATAACTTTTCCCGCGAAATCCTACCAGGCAGCTTAACATATAAATCGTTATTTTAAGATTAGCGCTGTGAATCATGGTAAGTGAAGGACACAGTTTTAAACCTGATAGATAATAGCTTATGTTTTACCAGAAGGTTACGGATTGCAGCTTTAATAAAAGTTGTTACTATAGAATAATTAAATGTAAATTACTGCTGGAGCACCCTCTGCAGGGTAGACACTTGTCCATCATGTTTTCGACATCAGTGTAGGTGCCATGTGGGCAGGGTTCACATTTTATACCCGAAGCATTACATGAACCATAATATCCTGAGAAAAGAAGAGAAGCGTGAGTATTTAAAACATAACCTTGAAAGGCTGGTAATAAAATTTTAAGTTTTATCCCATCACAAATATATATTGTACAGAGACCAGTGATGTGTTTTTTTTACTCTAATACCACTCTTTGTATAACTTTTATTACATTAGATGAACTTCTTCCTACAGTATGCTTAGCCATATCTTCCAACCAACAGGTCCTATTGTAAATGTTATCAAGTACTGTAAGCTCAGGTTTACATTATCAACAAATACATGTCCATTTTCCACTTAGCTTTAAACCTTGCTTGAAAGGGTACACATAATGCAATAACATTTGTATATTCTTACATTTGTCTATATCATTACTAATAAAGAAATATACTGTGTCCTGTGTACATGTAGTTTAGGAGTAAATGCCGGGCGTTTAAAACCACTGCAATGGATAGGATTGCAGCTAGGATACAGTATAGGATATCCTGTGTTAAACCCAGACTTTAGTGGGCTGACCTTGATATAAACTAAAGTGTAAAGACTTATACAGTACTTCCGATTCAGTATATATAGGTCAATCTGTGTTACTGCAAACCAGGTAACAGTGAATGCAGATGAAACTCACTATAAAGCTCACTATGAAAATCACTATAAAAGCATCGTAGTCAAAAAGAAATAAAAGATCAGTCGGCACACACAGTTCTCACACACTCATTTAGAGTAAATAAAACGAAAGCTGCTTTGCTTCAAATGTATACGACCTGTATTACAGACCTGCAGGTTCAAAGCATTATTTATACAATACGCAAATGCACATTGTAATGAAAGCAAACTTTTCACTGTAACTACAGATGTGATGTCCTACAGTAGATAAAACAATCAGAAACTCAGTTTTTAACAAAACAAAACTCTTACCTTTTGGACATTTTTCTTTACATTTTGTTTCTCCCATCTCTAATTCGTTTACAGGATGTCGTGTTTCTGACATGTGAATGAAGAATAGTTTAGTAAAGTCATATGAATTCTGAAACCTTACGCCCCTTTGAAACCAATTATGGAAACATTATATTTAGTATATATTGTGTAATTACCAAGGAGTTGAGATGATTATTCAGTCATGCCAATCCTCCCTTCTTCTTTTAGTCCTTGTCTTTACTTTCTGTCTCTCTAAATCTCTCTTTCTGTCTGTCACTGTCACTCTTTCTTGTTCTTTCTCTCCTGCGGTGTCTGCGTATTTGAGTTTATCCACCTGAGGCAAAGGAATCTATTATTTTTCCTCTCTATAGCTGTGGCTCATTTCTCTTCACCCACTCATAACCCCTCTGTTACTCTTATTTTGCCCTCCACACTGGAAACCCCCGCTACCTCTGTCCGCCCTCTGCATTTTGCTTGCGTTCTGCTTGCGTTCTCTCGCCTTCCTTCCTGTTACCTCAGCACAACAGACTTTTTAAAGAAATACAAAGAGTGTCAACACCATTTTGAAAGCCTCGATTTGTTGCATGTTTTGTTTTTTAAAAACAGTTCACAAAAAAATTCTGTTGTCATTTACTCAATGATAAGTCATTTTAAAGCAGTATGACATTTTTTTATTCTTCTGTGGAACACAAAAAATTAACTTTTAATTTGCTCATCGTTTTCATAGTTGCAGTGAATGGGAACTATGGGAACAAAATGCACCATAAAATTATTAGAAAACAATAAATTTACCAAAAATGTTGACATCTGTCATCGTTTTTGTCAAAGAATACCAATGTCCGATTTTTGTGAGTAGTTGATGAATCAACTGAATCAGTTTAAAATCTGATTTGAATGATTTGTTTACAGACCAGGTTAAAATGTTGGTCTGTTTCTTACCCAAAGCTCAGGAGAGTTGGATTATTGGACACAAGTGATATGGCTTAAGCCTAAATGCGCAGTCTCTAAATTGTTACCAACATATTGCTTAAAATTTTGTTGATGTTACTACAGCATGCAAAATATTATCAAACATACAATATTTTTTTATCATTACCAGTGTTAATTCATGTTAAAGATTTCGTTCTTTCTGTGTTTTTGAAGCTTTGATTGTGTTTACAGTGCGCTATATAATATGTGTTCATGTTTCACGTGTTAAAAAATGTGGTATTTTTCAAACAATTTACTTATCTGTATACCGCTGTTTTCACTGTCCTCAAAACGTGCTGATGTATTCCTTGTTCTGTGAAGTCCCTCCTTCAGAAATACGTATCGAGTTCTGATTGTGTAGCTTGTTTAGTGTGTTGTGATTCGATAGCTTAGCTTGCCGTTAGCTTAGCTGGCGACTGACATATTCCTGTGGGTGGAGTTTAGTCAAAAAACTGTTCTAGTGACATCATTAAAGCAGGAAGTAGAGGGCTGTAGTCCAAACTGGCCGTTCGCTGTAGGCTTTGAAAGTCAAATTCTGTTAAAGGAACACACCCACATTTTGGGAATTTCGCTTATTCACCGTATCCCCCAGAGTTAGATAAGTCCACACATACCTTTCTCATCTCCGTGTGTGCTTTAACTTTGTCTGACGCAGCCTCTGCTAGCTTAGCTTAGCACAAAGACTGGAAGTGAATGGCTCCAGCTAGCAAACTGCTCCCAAAAAGTGACAAAATAACGCCAAGATTTTCCTATTTATGTGTTTATGTGTAATTGACACTACAAGTATGCAAATGAAAAGGTTAACCCAGGGTTTAGGAATGCACAGTGTGAAACATCAGATTATGAATACCCAGTGTTATCTCTTAACCCCGGGTTAAGTATGAACAGTGTAAAACGTGGAACAGATAACCCAGGATTTTGTTAACCAGGGGTTTAGAATAACCCATGGGGTTAACAGTTTAAGGTGTGAAAAGTGCTATAGAGTACAGAATTAATTCAGTCAATTAAAAAACAAATTTCATTATGTTGCGAAAATCTAAAAGTATTCTTAAACTGAACTTTTTTGAAGGGGGTGATTTTTTTAACAAAATACATTTGCATATTTATGTCATCCCAGCTCTGAATCACTCACTGTAACCTAAATGTCAGAAGAAAATGAGGTCTCACTTGAAAACCCACAGACAACTGCAATACCATAACAGTGTATGTGTGTGTGTACTGTATGTGTTCCTACTTCTTCCTTCTTTGGTCAGATGTGCTAACAGTGTAGTTTCATTCATTACTGTAGTTTTAATGTTGTGAGCCCACATGTGTTTGCCACAGGTAACACATATCAGTAATAGCCTGTTAATATTTAGTCCTCAATGGCTTACCAGTGTATAGCTAAAACAAAATATGCTGTCTTTGAAACATAAATATGTCAATCATATCACGAGATAGGTTTTGGTGTCACTCATAGCTTTAATATCATATTGTTTTAACATGAAACATTCGCCTTTATCAAAAATAATGTTTTATAAGACTCAACCGGGTTACAGCAACTCATTTTTACTCATTTTATAATGATGACAGAAACCAAACTATACATTATTTATATAACAATCAGACAGAGTTAAAATGGACTGTTTTGTTAATAAACAATTTCTGTTTTCACTTCTTCTTGTCTTGAGCTTGCTTAAATCATATGGGATATGTGTAAAAAATCTGACATATTGTACAAATGTGCATCATTTGGAGAATGTTTAAGCAATGATGTTAAATGTACAGTTAGTTAATGTTTTGTAACATTAAGATGAAGATCAGGTTTGATTAAAAAAACAAAACAAAATAAAAACATACAGAACTTTAAAGCTACTACATATAACTAATTTAAACACAACAACAGTAACACAATGCAAATCAGGTCGATAGGCTACTGGTTGACCTTTGCGTGGTTCTTACGGTAAATGTTTGTTAGATTAGTATCAAACAATAAAGTTCAGAACATCATCCTGCTTTTTGAACTTCTGAACTTTCATTGTCTTTGGTTTTTTTACATTCTGCGCTACATCAATATTAGTTCATTATTCTTTATGTCCTCCAGGAACACACTTATGATTTCATTTTCCGGGTCATTGCATGCCCTTATTATCCGTAAACATGAACTTGACAAACTGTTTAAGTTCAAAGCTTAAAATTAATAAATTAAGAGCAATAATATAGCATGCACACTTAAAACATTAGTCTCTCTGAAAACGTCATTGCATCTCTCGTCTCTGGTTCAGATCAGTTTATGGTTAACACCCACTGACAACTATTGGGAAACACTTCTGTCTCAAGTGTTTTGGCTGTTTTTTAGGGAAAGGGGGAAGGGACATAATGATCCACACACAGTATGAAAGTGAAAGTATAGAGAAGCAGAGCTTTAACAATTCTCATCATGATCATTTTCTGGTGCGTAACATTTTTCCAACTGAAAACCTTGGCTATGTAAACTTTATTATTTCTTTGATTCTTATAAGTGATATTTATCTATTCCTTTATTGTTGTTGTTGCTGTTTTTGCTACATGTTCTTTTAATTTTGTTTTGCTCTTTTTATATCGATTTTCATCCACTCTATGTGGTTTTACTTACTTTTTTCAACTATATTTCTTGTCTTATTTTCTTCCCGGTCCAGTATCATTGTCCTTGTCCTACCAGTGAGTATGCCCATGTCGTTGGGTGGTTGGGTGCAGTCACCTGGACATCCGCATGGGTATGACCCTGATGTCAAGCACGAGGAGAAACACTGTGCTCAGAGCGGACACAAAGTCAAACTCACTCTCACGCACTTGGACCTGGAGGAGAGCCATAACTGTGAGAATGATCGCTTGGAGGTGTGTGTTAGTGGTTATGTTTCGAAAAGTTCTCAAATATTGTGAAGAATGTGACTTATGACATTTATTTGTCACACATATTGTAAATGCTTTCAGCCCATGATTGGGTAAATATAGAAAAAACAGGTTTTAGTTTAAATTGTGTATCATCCCAAAATACTGGGTTGTTTCAAATGTGAACTTTTTTTTAAGTATGTGCCTATACATAAATTGACTCCTTTATATTTTGTGTGAAATATGTGTCAATCACTTTTTTTTTGTCCAGATTTGGGCAGATGGGGAACTCTTGTTTACTTTGTGTGGACACAAATCTATGAGTGAGCTGCAGACGTTCATCAACCCCAAACTTTACTCCAACCCTGGAGGCTGTCTCAAAATTTCATTTTTCACAGACTACTCAAATCCCACGAGACATGTTGGTTATCGAGGCTTTTACACCATAAATGGTAAGGAATAAAAAAATTATTATTATTAAAGTGGTATAAACATTCAAACACAACTTCTTTGCTGATCTTTGCTGATTACAAAGTAATGGTCTATGACATTATTGGTCCCCCTGTAATGGCATTTTTGGTTTCTCCCATTCCTACTGAGCAATTGATTACATGTTCACCTGTGACTAATTTTGTACCTGACACACTCTGAGGAAGGCTTGATGGCCGAAATGCATCAGTGTGCAGTGTTTTAGTTATCATTTTTAATGTTTTTCAAGTAAGCCATGTTTTGAATAAAGGCTTTTTATATATTTTTGAACTGGAAGTAGTGCCTTGGATTCTGATTGATCAGATATTAGTTCTAACCCAACCAAGAGCACCTTCTGGGACACACAAAGTGGTCCTTTCAGCAAGAAGCGCTCCTAGATTCTCTCTTGGATTAACAACTTCTTTGCTGTTCCGTTTGGCGAAGAAATTACACTTTAGATTTAATAATTACAGCGGGGAAAAAAATATTTGACACATCAGCATTTTTATCAGAAAGAGGATTTCTAAGTGGGCTATTGACACAAAATGTCCACCAGATGTAGCGATCAAGCCAAATATTGAATTCATACAAAGAAATCAGAACATTTAAGTATACAAGTTTGTAGAACTTTGTAGAAAAGCCTTTGTTGGTGATTACAGCTTCTAGATGCCTTTTGTATGGAGAGACCAGTTATCTGCATTGCTCAGGAGTGATTCTGGCCCACTCTTCCACAAAAATGGTCTTTAAATCTTGAAGGTTCATTGGGCCTCTTTTCATCTTCAGTTGATTTTCTACGGGATTTAGGTCAGGTGATTGACTGGGGCATTCAAGCAACTTGATTTTCTTTCTTTGAAACCACTTCATTGTTTCCTTGGCCCTGTGTTTGGGGATAATTTTCTTGCTGAAATGTCCACCCTGTTTCATTTTCAGCTTTCTGGTATATGGCAGCAGATTTTTATCCAGAATGTCCCGGTACATTTCTCCAATTGTCCTGCCTTCAATAATATGAAGTCTGCCAGTACCCCTTGCTGAAAAGCAGCCCCAAACCATGATTCTTCCACCCCCAAACTTAACTGTTGGTATGGTGTTATTGGGATGGTGGGCAGTGCCATTTCTTCTCCAAACATGGTGTGTAGAATGACTGCCAAAACGTTCAATTTTGCTTTCATCTGACCATACTATAGTCTCCCAATCCACAGGCTTCTCCAAATGCTTTTTCGCAAACTTTAACTGAGCCTCAACATGGTTTTTGTTCAGCAATGGAGTTTTGCGTGGTGAGCGTGCATGGATGCCATGGCGGTTCAGTGCTTTCCTTATTTCCTTATTCTCTCTCAATACTGACAGATTTCAGGTGATCTCCTGGCTTTCTATGCCATTTTGCACCTTGTTCTATTCATGTGTTCAATACTTATTCAGTGTGTCATTTCACTTTATTTATTATGACTCAACTTGTATACTTAAATGTTCTGATTTCTTTGTATGAAGTCAATATTTGGCTTGATGGCTACATCTGGTGGAAATTTTGTGTCAATAGCCCACTTTAAATAGCCCTTTACTGATAATAATGCTGATGAGTCAAATACTTATTTTCCCAGCTGTATTTTCATTTAAAAACAAGTTGGTTGTGTCAGTTTGTATTTGAGAGTGGGCTACATCAATCCTTTGTCATTGCCTATCCAACTTTAAACCTGAAATCCTGCTGACTTTCAGATGTTAATGAGTGTGAGGAGCTTGAAAACAAGTGCACTCAACGCTGCAATAACTACATTGGGGGTTATCGATGTTTCTGCAGACCAGGATATCTCCTCGACCCTGATCAGCACACCTGCAGAGGTAATGCACAACCTTCCAGAATTTCCACAACAGTTTAATTTGACGTTAGTTTTGTACAACAAAGGACACCGATATTAAAAATACCTCAGCATGTAAAGCATCAGCGGAGTGTTTGCACTGTAAAACGGATTTCGTGGTGTTGTGTTTAAACTAATTTTTTTTTCTAACTTGCAATTTCTGAATTTGTTCATTCAAATTAATATCTTAAGGTTTTACTGTCTCATCTACACACAAACTTTTTTTTTAAGTCACTTTAAAAATGTTTTCCTTCATCCAAATATAAAAATGATGGTAAAACTTAATCTATATTTTACAACTTGAGCAATGAAAAATAAACAACTTGCCCTTAACAATATTTTCTAAGTCTATGAAAACCTGGCAAAAAGTATATTTTTCTTATTGAAGAAAGTCCATTAAATGTATTTCTAGTCCAGTTTTAAGAATGTTTGTGGGTTGTGTCACCATTACAGTGATCTGTGTTTGTTTTAGTTGGACTCTTGACTCTGAGTTTGGTAAAAAGAAGCCAATAATGAAATAATCACAGTGGTGATTAGTATCTGATGCTTAAGATCATCATACAGTGAACTGATTAATTAATTTACTGGTTGATCAACAAAATTTTTTTTGTGAATAATGTAATACTACAGGAGAAGATCAAGCACTCTAGCAGTTTATAATTCTTCTTTTTACCACAACAAACATGTTTTAAACAATAAGTTGTAGCAGCCAGAGGAAACACAGCAAACTCAAGAGTCCAACTAAAATAAACACTGATCACTATAATGATGACTTTAAATGAAACAAAACCAAAATAAACTAAAAGGGACACTCCACTTTTTTGAAATATTGGCTAATTTTCCAGCTCCTCTACAGTTAAACATTTGATTTTTATCATTTTGGAATCAATTCAGCTGATCTCCGGGTCTGGCACTACAATTTTTAGCATAGCTTTAGCCTAATCCATTGAATCTGATTAGACCATTAACATTGCACTAAAAAATAACCAAAGAGTTTCAATATTTTTCCTATTTAAAACTTGACTCTTCTGTAGTTACATTGTTTACTAAGACCGATGGAAAATTAAAAGTTGCAATTTTCTAGGCAGATATGGCTAGGAACTATACACTCTTTCTGGCGTAATAATCAGGTCTTTGCTGCTGTTACATGGCTGCAGGAGGCGCAATGATATTACACACTGCCCGAATGTAGTTCCCTGCTATTGAAAGTTACCAAGGGGACTTTTTGGGGAGTGCATAATATAATTGTGCCTCTTGCAGCCATGTTAAATGTTTAACTCAAGGGGAGCTGGAAAATAAGCATATTTTCAAAAAAAGTGGGTTGTCCCTTTAATAAGTGAATAATGTTTTCTACTGCAATATTTCACAGAACATTCAGAAATAGTTTTATAACAGTTTGAAACAGCATGTTCTTAAAATAGCAACACCACAAAATCCTCTTTACAGTGTGGGGAGACACCAGCATGCTTGTTTGTCTTCTCCGCCGAATTTAAATAAAACTGGGATCAACATTTTTACAGTCATTTTCATTCTCTTTGTCAGTTAGCTGTGGTGAAACTCGCAGAGGCTCTCAAGAAGGTGCGCTGATGTCACCAGACTGGCCTGGGTCATACCCGGAAAACTCTATCTGTTCTTATATTCTCAGCACAGAAGAGGATCTGCAGTATGAATTAACATTCACAGAGTTTGATGTGCAGATGACAGAGGATGGACGATGCAGCGACTCTTTAACTGTAACACATTATACACAACACATACTTTACAGATCTCATCTTTTTCTGTTTGATCTCTTCCATATCTTCTCTCCTTTTCATATTCATTCCCAGATAAAAACTCTCTCTGGTATCTCCGGGCCATACTGTGGGCATAAGCGCCCTCCTTCACCTTTCACTACCAGATCTCACCATATTGAAATCATCTTCAGGTCTGATGATGACGGGGCAAACAAAGGGTTTAGACTGAGTTACAAAACCAAAGGTCTGTTCTTCTTTGTCTTACGCTAATCAGGTTTTTAACAGTTAATTCTCCGTTGATGTATTTTCAGGCACTTAATATAAGAATAACTTGCTCTAAAACTGTAAACAAGCATGTAGCAACTAGTTGTTTGTTAAAAACAGACTTACAGTTTTTTATCAAATACAACTTGAGAAATAAGAACATATTGTGATATATTTAACTTTAAACATGTTTTTCACAGAAAAGAAATGTTTTGCAAGTGTGATCAAAAACTCTCAGCTGATCCCGAATTTACCTGAATATTCCCGGGGTGATAAGATTACAGTGCACTGTGCTGAAGGACATGTATTAAACTTAGTAAGTACTTATGGTGGAAAACATTCTGTAAAGAACTAAGGGGTACAGAAGAAATGGATAATTTTAGAGATAATTACATGTTTCAATACATTTTTTATAAACATAATTAATTAAATAAGCGAGGAGCTCAGATGCAAAGGCCGTAAAAACCCCACCTCCATCATAAATATAGGTAATGATATTAACCGAATGCTCTCATCACATATTATTCCAATCAACAATTTGATCTCTCAGTGAGGTCCCATGAGCTCACAAGATCCTCATAATGTGGTTACAGTGTGTAACCATACTGCACACTCACTGTGTGCTCATATGAAGGTCACAATATGAGGTCACTGAAAACTCACTGTGAGCTCATATTACCCATAAAGCACACTATATACAAAGTACCAGATGTCACTCAGAGAGCTAACATGCTAGCGTTTGCTAATTGGAAACATGTTGCCAAGATGACAGCATTTAATTGCAAATGATATCCGGTCAATAAAAGAAAATTAGGTAACGCTTTAGATTACAGCCCGGAAAGTACTACGTAAGTACAGCAAATTTACAGCGTATGTTTCTGTAATTATAGTTTACTTATGAAGTACGTACGTGTAATTATAAGGGAACAATTTATAATATTTGGGGAATAAAGGGGTAACAACCAGGAAAAATACAAATAATATATGCAGTAAAGTACTGTGTAAGTACAGCGAATTTACAGCGTATGTTTCTGTAATTATAGTATACTTATGAAGAACGTACGTGTAATTATAAGGGAACAATTTATAATATTTGGGGAACAAAGGGGTAACAACCAGGAAAAATACAAATAATATATGTAGTAAGTATTTTAGATTACTAAACAAAACTTAAAATTCAGTTAATGTGTTTATGCAATTTATTAGTACGATGCAATTTATTTAGAATTTTCAATAAAGGTTACTGACCTTAATAAAGAAAAAGAGTACAGGAATTTATTGGGTCATCAAGCAAAATTAAAAATAGGCAAGGCAACTTTGGTGAAAAAAAAGCAATCAAAACTAGAACTACACTCTTAGAACAAATGTGTTAAAAACAACACATTAGTGTTGATTCTGGGACGACACACTAAATGCGTTGTCCAAAAATCCACCCATCTCTGTGTTATTATGGAAACAACACATTTTGTGTTACTTTTAACACAACTTGTGTTATATTTTAACACAAAATCAACACAAAATGATATATAATGTGTTAAAATTACACATAATGTGTTAAAAACTTAACACACAAAGATGTGTAGAAATTAACACATCCTTTCTAAGAGTGTATTTTCTGTAGTTACTGTTTTGTGTTGTTACAATCTAAGTCAAAATTTTTTACCCCCTTGTTTCACGTAGTTACAGAGTAAGTACAGAATCTGCGGGTTGTAAATTAAAGTGGCACTTGTTATCCCCTTGTTTCACGTAGTTACAGAGTAAATACAACATCTGCGGGCTGTAAATTAAAGTGGCACTTGTTACCCCCTTGTTTCACGTAGTTAAAGAGTAAATACAACATCTGCGGGCTGTAGATTAAAGTGGGACTTGTTACCCCTTTGTTCCGAAAATATAATAAATTGTTCCCTTAAAATTAAATGTATGTACTTTATAAGTACACTATAATTACAGAAATGTATGCTATAAATTCGCTGTACTTACGCAGTACTTTACTGCATATATTATTTGTATTTTTCCTGGTTGTTACCCCTTTATTCCCCAAATATTATAAATTGTTCCCTTATAATTACACGTACGTACTTCATAAGTAAACTATAATTACAGAAACATACGCTGTAAATTCGCTGTACTTACCCAGTACTTTCCGGGCTGTAATCTAAAGCGTTACCAAAAATTACTGCTTTGTTGACGTTGATTTTAGGGGCAAAGTTCTCTAAGTGCAAGGACGATGAATTGAAAAGTAAATGGACTGCATTTATATAGCGCTTTTAACAGACCTATGGCCATCCAAAGCACTTTACAATTTTGCCTCACATTCACTCACTCACTCATTCATACACCGACGGTGATGTCAGCCATACAAGGTGCCATCCAGCTCGTCTGGAGCAGCTGGCGTTTCTCAAGGACACCTCGACACTTGGTCAGGTGGAACCGGGATTGAACCACCAACCTTCCGATTTGTAGACAACCTACAAGAACCACTGAGCTGAAGACTGTGTTTCATGTTCAAACTTGGGTCCCTTGTGAGTACTTGGACCTGAATGCAACCTATTTGTGGCAGTCACGTGGATAATCCTAATATGTGGTTCATTTGCATTGTTTCTAGTTGCTAGTGGAGGTTTTTGGCAAAAAAGCTTGAATGCACTTAGAGGGTTTTGCAGCAAAATACAAATTTGTTAAATACCAATGAAATGACTAAAGTGACATGTTTAAAAATAAAGTATTTCAATTACTGATTTAAACCTTTTCATTGCCATTAAAGATAAATTACTGAACCTAAACAAAACAGCCTGATAAAAAATGCTCAACATGTTAGACACACTTAGAGGGTTTTGCATCTCACCTCCTCAATTATACTAAATAGCCTATAATTTCACTTTGTAAATGCAGATCTGTGCATGCTGACAGCTCTTTCATCAACAGGATAATAGAAAACAGCTGTAAGCATGTACAGGTTGTGTGTCAAATATTTGTTCATATGAATTAAATGTATTGTAATCTTTATCTTTAAACTGACTATTCCCACTTTTTCCACAGCTAGATAGTGTTAAACATGAGTATGAATCTACATGTCGAAGCAATGGAAAGTGGAGTCATGTTATCCCCTGTGAAAGTAAGAAAATGTTTTCTTTGTGAGCAATTATTTTTCTGAACAATGAGAGTTTTGAGATATATTGGGGCAATCTAACAAACAACGATCATACTAACTGAGCTATGAGGTTTTGTGATATACAGGAATTCGTTATACAATCACGAAAAAATGTGGAAATTCGTAATAATATCACAAAAAAAGAATCAAAAAATTACGTGACTATATAACAAAATTTCGTACGACTGGGCTGAACCAGCCTGAAATCACTAGAATTCATACATATTTTATGACTTGGCTAATTTGTATGAATTCACATGAAGTTAATCGTGCAAAAACGTATGATTCTTATAAAAAACAACAACAACGAAACCCAACCCCTAGCCCCGCACCTAACCCCAACATCACAGGGGTCAAGGCAAATCATACAGAAACTTACGAATGTGGTCATATGAATTAATACGAATTAGCCAACTCATAAAATATGTACAAATTCTCGTGACATAGCGTTGCAGCAACATACAAAATAAAATTCTGGATCACAGCAAAAAAGAGTCCAGGTTGAGACAGAATGGCATTAATAAATAAATACATTTTGCAATATTTACTTAACAAAAAATAATTAGCTTTTCCTTTCAGTTATAGACTGTGGCTATCCACCACTTCCAGAATTGACAGAGCTAAGAGACGAGAAAGATCTTCGCACAACATTTAAGGAACAAATCAGTCTCAAGTGTTCATCTAAATATTACCAGATGACTGGAAATGGTAAAATGTAAACCACAATCAATTTAATACTTAATATAAATCAGCAATAACTTTCACACTTGTGTTTACCTTCTTACTTTTAGGTAACTTCATCTGTGATAGTGATGGTTATTGGGTATCTGAAACTGGTCAAAAACTGTCTGAAGCTTTACGTATATGTGAACCAGGTAAACTTCTAATGAAACAAATACATTTTGGATAGTTTACTCAAAACTAAATAGTTTGTCAAAGTTTACTCAAACCCATGGGTGATAAGGGAGCTTAATTAATGGGTAAACATTTGGGTAAACTATTGCTATCTCAGTTTTTTTTCTCTCTCTTTCATGTGTTTCTTAGTGTGTGGAATGAATACAGAAATCCTAGTTGGTGGCAATGTCTTTGGTGGGAAACCAGCCACACTGGGAGAGATTCCCTGGCAACTTTTACACCGGCAAAGCCCCAGAGGTGGTGCGGCTCTGATCAGTGATTATTGGGCCCTTACAGCAGCTCATGTAGTGGATGGATTTGAAGATACAAGCATGACTTGGTTAGGGGGAATGGTCAATGCTAAAAACAAACAGAATACAGAAATGCAGACAGAAAAGATAATAATTCATCCAAGTTACAAAAAAGTTGGTAAAAACGAGGAACCACAAAGCTTTGATAATGACATTGCACTTATAAAAATGTCTGCCAGGGTGCCACTCGGTCCAAACATCAGGCCAGTGTGTCTACCAAATACACCTATAAGTGAGGGAGAATCAGGAACAGTTTCAGGGTTTGGTGCATTTAAGAGAATAGAAATAAGTCAACTTTTGCGTCATGGGGATGTTAAAATATATCCCCTTAATGAATGTGATTCATTGAATTTCCCTGTCACTGATAACATGATATGTGCTGGGAATGATGGTGTTGACAGTTGTAGAGGTGACAGTGGTGGTCCATTTTTTTACCCCAGACTGCAACAGAAGTCTGCAGATGAGCCCTATAGGCTTCTAGGTCTCGTATCTTGGGGCCCTTCTGAATGTGGAGATAAAAGGTTTAAAGGTTTCTACACTAAAGTTTTTAACTATCTCGACTGGATCAAAGAAACTATGGAAAAAAACTAACATCAGCCTTACATTCAGCTTCACATGTCAATGTTATGTAGGACAAAGTTTAGTATTTTAATTGATAACCAACATATCTGTTTTATCCTCTTCAATAAAATCAGTCTTCATGTATAAAGATATTTTGGTTTATTCCCCTTTCTCAATATATTATAACTGACATGGCAAAAGTAAATGGTTTTATATACGTGAGGTTATATTACAAGGGTGTTTGCATGTTTCGGTAAAAAATGAAGATTTTAATATATGGGTTACGTGTTATTCTTTAATGGTTGTTTTTCTAATAAATCCTTAAACTGTTAAAAATCTACCAATATATTATGGCTACTGTGTTTATGCTGTTATACCACTAATTCTATCATTACTAATAAAAATATATCCAATGCACACCAACATTTTTTCCTTCAAATCAGTTAAGTCACAATAAACAGTCAATGTTATATTACAATTGTTGTTTTTTTTCCAATGTTTGAAAGTGAGAGATGGAAATATGTAAAAGGAGAACAGCTTTATTTGGGCAATCAGCTGTGTTCAAACACATTGGGGACATTATAGAGAGTAGGAAAGAAACATGATGTAAAGTGCAAGTTATTTTTAACTGCCACAGCTCAATCATGTGTAGGACTAGGCTTAAGGTTTTAAAATTTAATTGGCACTGACAGATCTTAAATTAAGTCAGTGCCATTGATTTAGTTGTCTCACGATACACACCAGTAAAATTTTTCTAAAGGCATGTTTATTAAAGATGCTTAAACATCTTAATTTAACTAAAGCCTAGTCTTGGCTTTAGTTAAGTCTTGTCTGTGAAACCAGGGGTAAAGCTCATAAGTTGCCTCAGTCTGCCATCTTTCTGTTACTTGCTGTTTATTTATGTTCACATCAGCTAAATCAAATGATCCTTTTTTTGTTCAGACTTTTAGTGGCGGTTTCCCGGACAGGGTTTTAATTCAAGACTAGGCCTTAGTTAGGACATTCAAGCAGTTTTTACAAACAAACCTTATAAAAAACAAAACAATACCTTTGTTGCATTTTAGTCTGGGAAACTGCCCTTTTGTTGTCTGCACAAATAAATGCACAATAAATAAAAACTTTAAAACCACAAATATGCCCCTTTATATTTCCCAAAGATAAAATACATTTAATAATTTATTTATTTAAAAGACTTACTGCTATATAAGGAAAGCAGCATTAATTGGTCTCTGTAGACTTTAACCCTCACTGATTAAGCAAATAGGATAAAAAAACGTAACAGAGATTACGGGAAAAGTTGTGTTCATCCTTCTTTTTTTCTACTATAGCCAAAACAAACAAGTTTACCTTCATCGTGACTTTTAGACTCTTATTTTCTGACATGTAATGCCTGTGATTAAACAACATAACTGGACAACCTTATGAACGCATTACTTGCCTGTCATGGGTGAAATTCATCTCATAATTTGGTAAGTGTTTTTTTTAAAGCCTCATGATTATTTTATAAACATTCCTGTGCATGCCTTAAACAACTCCAAGATCATAGGTTTGCTCTCAGAAAATGTATTATATGCCTTATATGCATTAGGAGACAATAATTTTTAGAACATAACAAATTATCGCGGCAAATCCAAGCAATTTTGATATATTTTCTTCATTCCTATTGGATAACAAATTTTCCAGCCTGGTGTGGGCATTTGTCAATGTGTGTAACTGTGAGCCGCTCATGTTTGGGGAGGTGACTTCTCTAAGATACCCCCAACCATATTCTACGGATCACCAAGAAAAATGGGACCTGGAGGTGCCACAAGGATATCAGATCCAGCTAACCTTCAATCATTTAGACATTGAGCCCTCTCCAAACTGCTACTATGATTTTCTCATGGTTAGTGATGCCTTATAAAGGTTTTTTGTTTGTTTAACTGACTAATGCTGTGACTTCATTTGAGTAAAATCTATATACAGTATTTTGAATTTTTAACTGTAATATATGATATATAATATGAATATATGAATATATGTAATTGTGTTCACTATCGTATCATCACTCATTTTTTTGGTTTTCGGACGTAAGTATTGGGTAATTGTTTATGTTCAGGTTTTGTCTAGTGAGAAGGTTCTGGGAAAGTTCTGTGGCAGAAATTCAACAGACACATTTTATCCAGGACACAAACCCATCTTGGCTCCTGGTAATCGTCTCCAATTGTTTTTGCAAACAAATGACTCAAATCACGAGTCACACCTCGCCTTCACAGCATTTTACCAGGCCATTGGTGAGTTGTACAGCAATATAACATGTCATTTAAACATGTACATACATCCTTAACGGTATAGTGTGAAACATTGCTACTGTACATACCGTATGCACTACATTCTGACAGTATAATAGTATCACAACCCTTTGTGTATGCTCTCTCTGTTCATGGTCTGAAATTTCGACTACCTGTTTACACAGACATAGACGAGTGTTCCTCTACCAGTGTGGAGAGTAAAACAGATCCTCCATGTTCACAGATATGCTTCAACACTTTGGGCTCCTACTTGTGTGCCTGTCATCATGGTTTCCAGCTAAAATCTGACCAACGCACCTGCATCTGTACGTGCTTACATTTACATATTTCACTCTCATTTCATTAAGAGTTGTTTACAACAAAATACTTCTTAGATAAAACAATTTGATCAATCCAACTTTAGTTTGAGTTTAGTTAAACTCAAAACTGTTTGTGATTTTACATACAGCTTTGAAAATTATGGAAATAAAATACACGGCGAGAAAAAAAGATCAAAAGGCTGGGGTTCAAATTTTGACAACTTTTTTGTTTCCTCACTTTGTTAGTGGACTGTGGAGGTGGGGTGTACAGTAAACCAGAGGGGACCATCTTCAGTCCCAGGTACCCAGACCCATCTCCACTTGATCTGCACTGTCTCTACATTATTTCTGTGCAGCCGGGCTTCACTGTCACCCTTAACTTCAGTCAAACCTTCCAGATAGAGCAGGTCTACGAACAGGAACAAGCCTGCCTCTTCCACTCGCTGCAAGTATGTTTTGCTACAAACCTCTTTCTGTCTTTCCATCCATCTGTTAATCCTTTGGGACTGAAAATTGAAATTTTGACAAATCCTTATATGTGACCCAGTCTGTGAAAACCCAACTAAAGAAATTGTGTTCTACATAAAATCCAACATAATGTAAAGAACATCCTGTCAAATCTAACCTTAATATATTTAACAATGATTGAAATCAAATTTGCTTCTAAACTAATAAAGGCTTTATCCAGGATTTCACAGACAGGGTCACATATCTGTAATTTAGTGTACACACATTTTTTTAAATTGTATTTATCTGTGCTCCTCTTAGGTGTCTATCCCAGGAAAAGAAACACAAAAATTCTGCAGAAACAAAAGCCCTGGTATCCTCAATACTGGTGCCCATTCGATTCAGCTTGAGTATCACACCGAGAGACATGGACAGAGCCAGGGATGGAGCTTACATTATACCACTCAAAGTGAGGAACAAATAAATGTGACTTTTATTTTAAGCTGATACATTTTAGGGTGATCATATTACTTAAAAATATAATCACTGATATCCAATATCAGTGTTGTTAGCTGTTTAATCCTTAGTAAATTTTATTTAAGGGACAACTGTAACAGTCAAACTGCTATAAATCCTTAAATATCTTCGCTAAAGCGCATTTGTTAAACACACATCACATCTTTTTAACAGGGGTAGAGTGTCCAAATCCAGGCCGAATAAGCAATGTAAGAGTCACCCCGTATGTTCCCCAGTACTTGTACAGAGACTACATTCAGGTGTCGTGCGAGACTGGATACAAGCTCATGATGGTGAGATAGTTTTGCAAATACACAAGAACAGAAAAAGTGCATTTTATTTTAATACATCAATCCTTTTAATCCTCATTTATTGTTTGTTTATCTCTATTTTGCCCTGTATTAGGGAGAAAAAGAGATTAAAAGTTTTATGACCATGTGTCAGAGTAATGGACAGTGGCATTTGACATTGCCAGAGTGTAAGAGTAAGTAAAAACACATCACATCTGCTTCTGTATTGGTCTGCATTTTATCCATTCAGTCAGTCTGTGTCAATGCACCCATCTAAAATAAAATACCAATGCATCGTCCTAACATATATTTTTTAAAGTGTGATGTGTGGTTTTGGTTTCATGGCACACACTTCACATTCTGTCATTTTGCAGTTATTGATTGTGGAAATCCAAAGTCTCTGCAAAACGGTGCGGTTAAAGCGATCTCTGGATCAAACAATCAGTATCTCTCTGTCATCGAGTACCACTGCAATGAACCTTATTACTCTTTTGACAAAAACCTTCAAGGTCAGTTAATGTAAAAACACACCTTCATTCCAGTGATTTCAAGACTTTTAACAGCTTAACAAAACATCTGACTTATTTTCTTTGTCTTGTTTAGTTCGATACACCTGTACAAGAGACCGGAAATGGACAAGCGTTGACAACAATCACATTATTCCTCCCTGCCTCCCTGGTAATGACTGAGATAAAACTTGACAGGATGTTTAGACAGACAGATGAACAGAAAAACAGACACAGAATGACTGACAGCTTTTTCTTTCTCAGTGTGTGGCATGAATATAGATATCACTGCTGGGGGAAGAGTCTATGGTGGGAAGCCAGCCAAACTGGGACAGATTCCCTGGCAGCTCTTACACAAGTCAAATCAAAGATATAGTGCTTCTCTGATAAGTGATTCATGGGCTATCACAGCAGCTAATGGAGTAGATGGATATGATCACACAACAACTTATTTCATTGGTGGAGTGATTCATGAAAAACATACAGATTCAGTCATATTAAAGACAAAGAAAATCATAATTCACCCAAATTATACGAGGGTGGGTAAAGATGGACACCCAGTAAACTTTGATCATGACATTGCCTTGATCAAAATGTCTGACAGTGTGACGCTTGGTCCAAACATCAGGCCAGTGTGCCTACCAAAAAAATCTGATGGACCTGTAATGGAGGGCAAGATGGGTACAGTCTCTGGTTTTGGGGGAATTCGTGGTAATGCAAAAAGTAATCTGTTGCTTTATGGGGGTGTTCGGGAATATTTCTCGTGTGATACATTCGGTCTGCCTGTAACTGATAACATGTTCTGTGCTGGAAATGATATTGACGGCATTGACGGTTGTAAAGGCGACAGCGGTGGTCCGTTGTTTTATCCTGCTTTGGGCGAAGCATCTGCAGATCAGCGCTATGAGGTGAGGGGTATTGTATCATGGGGTCCCCCAAAATGTGGTCATGAAAGCTTTAAAGGGTATTACACAAAAGTGCAGAACTACCTGGACTGGATCAAAGAAACTATGGCAAATAACTAACACACAAGAGCCCTCAGTCAGTCATTATTCTACTACAGATATACTGTATCACACAACAGTTTTTTCTGGTTTCTCAAATCTGGCTAAGATCACGCCCCTCCCAGGTGTGAGATATTCTACTGATAACATAACAGTAACCACTTCACTTCACACCTACTGGTCATTGTAGAATTTGCGAGGGAGGCTTCTTCAAACACTTAAGCCATACGCTCACATGACTGGACATATCTGTGACTGGAAAAGCTGCTACCAGAGCGGATGGTCACACACACATCCACGGGCACAAACACTGTTTTAAACACTTTCTGTGTGTCTCAATAAGTCCCCTAGTTCGTGAATCAGTTTGTGAATCTTAATCGTGATTATCCCTATGCCTCAATACCTTCGAAGATTAGAGCTCTTGAATGTAAACTTTTGAGGTAGTAGCAAATGTCACATCGTGTGGACAATTAGAATAAGCTTGGCGAATAAAGCAATGAAAACAATAATTTTCTCTTTGTCTGAAATGTCAGTTTATACATCACTCCTCCAATTAAAAGGACACAAAAACACCACTTGGAACTGCAGGCAAGGATACTGGCTCTTAAATCAGGACACTTGATCATTTATTTTCATGTGAAGTGACTAGTAGCCTCTTATGGAACGGCTGAAAATCCACAAGGGGGCGCATTTGTTCCTCAGACGTTGCACAATAAACATGACATCCGAATATATTCATTATAAATCGTGAATGAAAAGTGAAATTCGAACGAATGTCTGTTAATGAACTTATTGTATACACTATTTATATCGTAATTCGGTCAGAAACGTCAAGATTGTGAGATGAACAAATCGTTTTGGATTAAAAGGCTTGGATATTCCATTTCCTTGGACTTTTGGGGATTTATGAACAATTTGTTTTGGACAATTTTACCGAAGCGGATAAAGGAAAGATTTTGAAGGTAAGTAAATATCCTAAATCGGCACCGCCCGGTTCAGGTAACTAACAACTAGATTACAGTTTTATGACTGCTAAAAATCATATTATGCTTTCTGTGTGCGCTTATTGGAATCCCGAAAGTCTAAGCTTTACAACGATGTGCCGCATGACCGTATATTTTGAAGATTTAATGCTTCAAAGTTACAATGACGTAATGCAGCCTCACGTGCAAGGGAGGGGGTGTGCCGTGTACGGCACAGTGTTCCTTATCAGGTTAAAACATGTTGTGAGATATCACCACTGATATTTATAAGCAGCACGCAGAAACATCTCTCTGACTTTTAAACAAACTGGTGAAAATAAAAAACACTTTATTATTCTGTTTTATAGTACTGACAAGAACAAAGACCAGTAATATAGTGAGTGCTAGTACCGCGTAAATGATTAAATGGAAAATCAATAGCAGACATGGGGACTTGTGACTTGGTGACTTGGACTCGAGTCGACTTGAGTCGCTATTTTTGTGACTTGTGACTTGACTTGACAAAAAATAAAATACTTGAGACTTCGGACTTGGAAGTTAAAGACTCGGGACTTGACTTGACTTGAGACACCATGACTTGAATGATTTGAGTGTTAATCACATCATGTTTTCAGTTTGAATATAAAATATATAAACTATTTTAAAAAATAAAGTTCACCCAGCTGGAGCGCAGGCTGAGAATGGCGTTGTCATGACTGAATCACGACACTATCATCAGTCATGCCCTCTCGTACCTTACGCACACCAAGCCCACTTAGAATAGATATCAACATGTCAGCCGGAGGGGTAGCGGGGGTCATCGCTTTCGGCTTCAACAAGATGGCAAAAGAAGAAGAACAGTGTAATATTATCAGCCCACGTATGTGGTCATTTGAATACTGCATGCTGATTGGTTGTAAATCTTCACATGTTCTATTAGTGCTATTCTAGTAAAGACGAAGTCAGACGTACATGTGTGAGCTCTTACTTGTTTCTTGGTACGACACTAATTTGAGTGACTACACGAGAATAATACATGGTGTCAGAAGTTTATCGACTGTGGCATGATGGATTCGTCGGGGGTTCCTACACCGAACATGGATTGGGACTCGGTAAACTTGCCAGATGCATGGCGGAGATTTCATCAGCACGTGCAGCTCATGTTTGCGGGACCGCTGCATGACAAAACCGAAGAGACCATGTGCAGCTATCTGCTCCTTTGGGTAGGCGAAAAGGGGCGAGATGTTTATAATACATGGACATTGTCAGCAGACGAGTCGAAAAAACTTAAGTCATATTATGATAAGTTTGAGGAGTATGTCATGCCAAGAGCCAACCCGATCTTCGCGAGGTACAAGTTTCATGAAAAAACACAAGGGGAACACGAGACATTTGAGCACTTTGTCACGGAGCTTAAACTGCTTGTGAAAGACTGCGGATATACGAACAGTGACGAAATGGTACGTGACCGCATTGTTTTTGCAACTAACTCCCCTAAAGTAAGAGAGAAACTGTTAAATCAAGGCGCTGATCTTACACTAGAAAAAGCAATTGATATTGCGCGTTCCCATGACGCAGCACAAGAACAGCTCAGGACGATAAACTCGCGTGCAACGGCAGTGCAGAACCAAGCCGCGCACGCGGTGTTAAGCAAAAAGACAACAATGTACAGGAAGAAACACGAATCGCCAACGACGGAAACGGATAGAGTTACCGACAAAAACAAGTCATGTGATCGATGTGCCCAGAAACACAGCCAGAGAGACTTGTGCCCGGCAAAAGGCCGTCGGTGCAAAATATGCAACAAACTCAACCACTTCGCAAAGGTATGTAAATCAAAACGACCTGCTACACGTAGAACTGTGCACACAGTGGAAAATACAGGCATCTTTGAGTCGGATGAACTGTATATTTATGCTATTAACAAAGAGTGTGGAAATACAGAATGTGAACAGGCCTTTGTGGAACTGGAATTAGGATCTCCAACAAAGAAAGTTAAATTTAAGTTTGATACTGGGGCCCAGGTGAACATTATTCCAGCCAGTAGATTTAAAAACCTGTTCAGTACAACAGAAATGAAACCTGCAATGCGCCGTCTAACAGGCTATGGTGGAGAACCACTTGATGTTAAAGGAACATGTCAGTTGAACTGTAGATACAAAGACACAGTGGATTTGCTGGAATTCTACGTTGTGAACACACCTGCACCCCCTGTACTTGGTTTGAGAGCATGAATAGACATGGGGTTGATAAAGCTTGTCTTTTCGGTGGATGCAGACACAGATGTCACAGGTGACGTTTTGAATGAACGACGGGCGGAACCCAGCTTCCATATTTTGAATGAACGACGGGCGGAACCCGGCTTCCACATTTTGTTTCCGGGGTTTCCCCGAAGTCAAATTAAGCCTGATTGTGCGCAGGTGGGGATAATTTGCACAGCGGTCGCTGGTAGGCTGACGAGGGGAAGAGTCAGCATATAAAAAGACCTTTGTAGACATCAAACGGTGTGCTTGTGGTGTACTTGTCTACGCTGTGTTGCTGCTTTGCAGAGAGACCAGGCTGGTTGGATCGTGCTACTGGGGAAGAGAGAAGAAAAGGGACAGTCAGTTGACGAAGGAATATTGAGGAGTTTCATCAGAGAAGGAGTGAACACAGAGCCATCAATAGTGTAGCGAATAACAGTTGTGGGCAACTAAGCGTGAGTAACAGATGTGGTACTTATCTGAGCCATACTTGTACGAAGAGTTGTTTTGGTGTGTTCCTTTGTGTTTTTGAGGTCCCTGGCCCCACTGGAGAGGACAGCGTGGGTGAGCCGCGGGTTGACCGGAAGTACGGACGAAGGACCTGATGGGAAGCACCGTTTGCTAGTAGAGCAGTGGCCCTGTGGGGAAACAGAAACACAGGTGAGCCAGGGGAAAGAAATCAACACGCCGGGCCTGTGAATACACACATCTTACTCCCATTGGCGGTCCAGTTATTGCCCAACTATCCTCTCGAGGTCGTCATAGCCAGGTGGCAAGGGTGATTTAAAAACCACGTGAAGTTTATAAGAGTGCTGTGGGTGAGTTTCACTGATTGATGGTGTTTACGCTTTACTTGCTGTGTGTATGCTGTGCTTGTAGCGTTCAAACTGCCTAGCCTCAGACGAGTCGCGAGACGACGACATCCGTTGTGGCCTGGGTCCTAAGGAGAGCGAGAATATTTAGCCCTGTGCCCGGGGTGTGTCCACGAGAGCTTCACTTATCCCTAGAGCAGACAGTGGTGAAGCCCAGTGAGTATTACCAAGAGTGTACTGTGCGGACTGTGGGTTGTAACAGTGTATGTATTGACCTTTCCACCAGAAGCTCGTGGTGAGCGGAGCCCCGACGAAAGTTCGCCCCAACTCACGACCCCGGTTGGTGAAGAAGGAGGGGGAGTTCGGGAAGCGTTCGGCTCCGTGTCATCAGCCCCACTAGTCCCTACGACGCCCGGACAGTTGAGTGGATGGGCGAAGGAATACGGTATACCAGCACTGTAGCGAAAGCCCACTGTTTGTAAGGGAAGCTCTGTGTACGAAGATCCCCAGTACTGTGAGTAACGTGACCTGTAAAGTAAACCTGTTCTGTGCTTATAGCAAATATCTGCCTGTACAAGTGAAGCTCTGTGTGTGCACGAAGACCCCCAGTGCTGTGAGTAACGTGACCTGTAAAAGTAAATCTGTTCTGTGCTTATAGCAAATATCTGCCTGTACAAGTGAAGCTCTGTGTGTGCACGAAGACCCCCAGTGCTGTGAGTAACGTGACCTGTAAAAGTAAATCTGTTCTGTGCTTATAGCAAATACCTATCTGTACAAGTGAAGCTCTGTGTGTGTACGAAGATCCCCAGTGCTGTGAGTAACGTGACCTGTGAAGTAAATCTGTTCTGTGCTTATAGCAAATACCTACCTGTACAAGTGAAGCTCTGTGTGTGTACGAAGATCCCCAGTGCTGTGAGTAACGTGACCTGTGAAGTAAATCTGTTCTGTGCTTATAGCAAATACCTACCTGTACAAGTGAAGCTCTGTGTGTGTACGAAGATCCCCAGTGCTGTGAGTAACGTGACCTGTGAAGTAAACCTGTTCTGTGCTTATAGCAAATACCTACCTGTACAAGTGAAGCTCTGTGTGTGTACGAAGATCCCCAGTACTGTGAGTAACGTGACCTGTGAAGTAAACCTGTTCTGTGCTTAAAGCAAATACCTACCTACCTGTACAAGTGAAGCTCTGTGTGTGTACGAAGATCCCCAGTGCTGTGAGTAACGTGACCTGTGAAGTAAACCTGTTCTGTGTCTATAGCAAAAACCTACCTGTACAAGTGAAGCTCTGTGTGTGTACGAAGATCCCCAGTGCTGTCCCGGGTGGACGAACAGCGTTGCCAGCGAAGTACTTTACCTTGTCTGACCTTTGTTTGATTCTGCCTCCAGGAGAAGCGGAGCGCGCCACGGATTGTTGGGCCAGAGCCCCTACGGAGCCCCTACGGAGCCCCTGTCCCCAGTCTTTCCCTTAAGTGGCCCTGGAGGCGAAAAAGAGACACACTAGTTTTAAATTGCCCTTCCCCCTTTCCCCCTTTTCCTTTTAAATATTTAATAAAGTTTATTTTAATTATAGTATACTCGTCTGTCTGGTCATTGGGGTGGTCTTGGGAAACTCCTCGAGGTGGAAGAGTTGAGAGGGGTGTGACCCTTAGTATAGTTGGGTCCGCCCTCGGGGTGTGACAGATTTGGCGTAGTCGGCAGGGCTCCACCTCGAGTTGAGCGACCAAGGCCCTTCAATGGCCGACGACGAGTTGCCCGAAGCCCCGCCCCGTGTCGTGCCCGAAAGGCCGGAAACCCCACCCCGTGTTGTGCCTGAAAGGCCGGAAACCCCACCCCGTACTATGCCCGTGTTCCTGGGAAACCCCTGGGTACAGAAGTATAATGGGGTCGAGTCCGAGGTTCGTTTAACTGAGTGGAGGGCCCAGCTCGAGTATCTGGCCGGCCTTCAGGGGCTGAGTGCCAGTCAACAACAGCAGTTTGTATTAAACTCACTAGGAGGGGAAGCCCGGCGAGAAGTACAAGCCGCCCCCGAAGCCGTTCGAGCCACCGCTCAGACCATATTCCACTTCCTCACCGAGCAGTATGGTGACACCACCCCTGTGGCCGTCCTGAGGGCGCAGTTCTTCAATTGCAAGCAGGGTCCCCACCAGACTATTC
The DNA here is from genome assembly GCF_030506205.2 of Paramisgurnus dabryanus. Classification (NCBI taxonomy): domain Eukaryota; kingdom Metazoa; phylum Chordata; class Actinopteri; order Cypriniformes; family Cobitidae; genus Paramisgurnus; species Paramisgurnus dabryanus. Next base: position 14,351,544 of record NC_133349.1, read on the forward strand.
GAGCCTTTGCCCTGAAGCTGCGTGAACAGTATACACGTCTACAGCGACGACGAGACCATGGGTTAGGAGACGAGGAGACCCTGTTAAGGGACCAGTTCCTGCTAGGGCTCCGGGAGGGGCCCCTACGTCAAAACCTCCGGGTGCAATTTAGACGAGATCCGGTGCTTACGTTCGATGACCTGAAAAAGGAGGCCATGGCCTTGGAAGGTGACCAGGCGGAAGTAAAGGAGGCCCCAGTGTGCGCAGCGGTGAGTGGTCCGGCGGCAGCCTCGGAAGTAACCGACTGGAAACAAGCATTGAAGATGGAACTCCTAAAGGATGTGCGAGACCAGATGGCCGAACTAACGAAGACCCTGGTAGGGGAGCTACGCCTAGGGCCGGGTAGGAAAGAAGAAGGGCCTGCCCCCCGGGAACGGATGTACTCCGATCGAGGCCGAGGTAGGATGGGGCAACCCTGGCAGACTAGTCGGCCTAGGTTCGAGTGGGACGAGCAAGGGAGACCCATTTGCAATCGGTGTGGGACCGCAGGGCACGTGAGTAGGCAGTGCGGACCACGAAGAGCCTCCGAGGGGGGTTTTTAAGGCGACCGGCCACAGTGGGTCATGTGGTCGGCGCCCCCCAAAGTGACCCCTATAGAAGAATGGAGCCCAGGGACGAGATGATCGGGCTTAGCCCAACAGTGGAGGCCCAGGTATGTGGCACCAGAGTACGCTGTCTCGTCGACACTGGTTCCCAGGTCACCCTTTTTTCAGAAAGCCTGTCCCAGGAACTATTTGGAGCCTACCCCACGCACAAGGCTGAAGCGCCCTGGCTGACCTTGAAGGGAGCCAATGGTTTAGAGATCTCCTATATCGGCTACCGACTCACAGATTTCGAATTGTATGGGGTACGAGTCCCGCAGAAGGGGGTCATCATCGTCCAGGACCACTGCCTTGGCCGTCATCGAGCCCTTTTAGGCTCGCGCTACCTCACGGGGCAGAACGGCCAGGCTGGGAGCGAGTAGTGGCCGACTGCAGGCGAGTGCAGCTGGCCAAGAGCCGAGATGGCCGAGAAGAAGTGGGTCGAGTAGCCTGTCGATTTGCATTGTCAGTGCCAGCGGAAAGTGAAGCCATAGTGTGGGCCAGGGTGCCACAACAGCATCAAGGCCCCGAGAGCTGGGTGTTGGTCGAACCTCATGAAGACTGCACACAGGTGAGAGTGGCCCGAGGATTGACGGTGGTGCGACGAGGCCGAGTGCCGGTAAAGGTCTGTAACGAAAATCCCTACCCAGTACACTTACACAAGCACCAGCGGCTGGTGACGGTGACATCGGTCGAGGGCCATCAGGTGCGGGATAAGGAAGATGTGAGTTTCCGGCGGGTGCACCCCGCAGTAGCTGAGGTAGCGCTAACGCAAGCAGGAGGAGCGGCTAGGACGAGGGAGAGAAAGGTACCGGCCCATTTGACAGGGGACTCCTTACGAGGAGAGGACCTAGAGCAGGAACAAATAGAGGAGCTGCAGAAGCTGCTGGAAAGATGGCAACACGTGTTTTCCACCCATGATGAAGACTACGGTTGCACGACGGTAATACGGCATAGTATCCCTACGGGAGAAGCTGCACCGAGTCGGGAGCGGTATCGACCAATACCCCCCACTTTATACACCGAAGTGAGGACCCTATTACAAGGGATGCTGAAGCAGGGGATTGTGCGGGAGAGTAGCAGTCCATGGGCGGCACCTATTGTGCTTGTCCAGAAGAAGACGGGGGCTTGGAGGTTCTGTGTGGACTATAGGAGGCTGAACAACCTGACTAAGAAGGATGCGTTTCCCCTGCCTCGTATCGAAGACTCGCTGACAAGTCTAACCAAGTCTGCATGGTATTCCACCTTAGATTTGGCCAGCGGGTACTGGCAGGTACCGGTGGAGGAACGAGATCGGGAAAAGACCGCCTTTACCACGCCCTTTGGTCTTTTTGAATGGGACCGGATGCCCTTCGGTCTCTGCAATGCTCCCGCCACCTTCCAGAGACTGATGCAACGATGTTTAGGAGGTCAGTTAATGGAATCCGTACTAGTATACCTTGACGATGTGATTGTGTATTCTCCAGACTTCGAGACTCACCTGCAACACCTGGAAAAGGTGTTCCAAGAGATGGAAAGGTACGGGCTGAAGTTACAGCCAGAGAAGTGCCACCTGCTGCGCCGTAAGGTGCAGTTCCTGGGACACGTGGTGAGTGCAGCTGGCGTGGCCGTTGATCCCGGGAAAGTATCGGCAGTTCGGGACTGGGAGGCCCCCAGGACTGTAAGGCAAGTGAGGTCCTTTCTAGGCTTCGTGGGTTACTACCGACGATTCATCAAAGGGTTCTCTAAGATCGCCAGACCCTTGAATCAGCTGCTGGTCGGGACTGGGCGACCACGGGGACGGGGATCCCCCATGGTGGAGTGGACCCCAGAGTGTGAGACAGCCTTTAGGGTCTTGAAACAGGAACTTTTACAAGCCCCGATTCTAGCGTATGCTGATTTTTCCCAACCTTTCCTACTCTACACCGATGCCAGCAACCTGGGCCTAGGAGCGGTGCTCTCACCGGAACAAGATGGAGTGGAACGGGTGATCGCCTATGCCAGTCGGAGCCTCCACCCCGCTGAAAGAAACGACGCGAACTACAGTTCTTTCAAGCTCGAACTACTGGCGTTAAAGTGGGCCCTGAGCGAGAAATTTAAGGATTATCTCTGGGGAGCCAAGGTAACTGTGATCACTGATAATAACCCTCTGGTACACTTGCAGACGGCCCGGTTGGGAGCAGTGGAGCAGCGATGGGTGGCCCAGCTTGCCAATTACGACTATCAGCTGCAGTACCGTCCGGGGCGGGAGCACACCAACGCAGATGCCCTTTCCCGGCTGCCGGCAAGGGCAGACTCGAAGAGCCCGGCCCCACTTAAAGAAGGACACGAAGAGGAAGGACTGATGATTGGAATAGTGGAGGCGCCTGGGAGCCGACAGGAGGCAGCGCCCGCGAGTTGGGGATGGGACCCCCAGCGTTGGAGGGCTAGGCAGCAGGAGGACCAGGAGCTGCGGGATCTGGGCGAGTGGCTTCAGCAGGCCCGGCGACCAACCTCCGCCGAGAGACAAGCACAGACAGAGGTGGGTCGTAAAATACTGGGACAGTGGGAGAGATTGACATTGCGAGAAGGTGTGTTGTGCAGGACTATCCGGGACCCGGGGACGGATGAAGAGGTCAGACAGATTGTGGTGCCGACCAGTCTAGTCCGGACACTCCTGGAGGCCTACCATGACCAGATGGGGCATCAGGGGCAAGAGCGTACCACGTCACTACTACGCCGACACTTTTATTGGCCAGGGATGGAGGATTCGGTGAGTACATTCATTAAAGCATGTCCCCGATGTACTCTGTTCAAATCTCGGCAGGAACCACGAGCACCGATGGTACCCATCCACGCAAAGGCCCCCCTCCATATTGTAGCAATGGATTATCTGACCCTGAGTCGTCCGAAGGACCGATATCAGAACATCTTGGTCGTGACGGACTTGTTCACCAAGTACGCCTGGGCTATCCCTACCCTCGATCAGACCGCAAGTACTACGGCCACCGCACTGTGGAGGGCGGTCTTCCAGCCGTTTGGGTGCCCTGAGTTCCTGCACTCAGACCAGGGCCCAAACTTCGAGTCCCGTATAATACGAGAACTGTGCCAGTTATATGGGTGTGTGAAGACCCACACGACCTCGTACCATCCCCAAGGGAATGGGGGATGTGAGCGGTTTAACCAGACGTTGTTGAACCTGTTGGGAACGCTGGATCAGAGACACCAGGACGATTGGGTGAGTGCCTTACCGAACTTATTACAAGCTTACAACAATAGCATCCACAGCACGACGGGGTATGCCCCCACGTATTTAATGTTCGGTAGACACATTCGCCTGCCCACAGATCTCCTATTGGGTACACCGGGAGAAGAGCAAGAAGGGAACGTGACCGAGTGGGTAGGACGACACCACCACCGCCTCCACTTCGCATATGAACAGGTCAATAAGAAGATCCAGGCGGCGGGAGACAAGAATAAGAGGCTATACGACAGGACGGCACGGGACGCCCCCTTGCTTCCTGGGGAAAGGGTACTGGTCCGAGATAATCGGCGGCTAGGCGGAGGCAAGCTGAGTGATCGGTGGGAGGCGAGACCATATATTGTGCAACAGCAGCAGAGACCGGGGCAGCCGGTATATACGATCCGACCAGAAGGGAAGCCCGGACCAGATCGGGTGGTCCATCGGAACATGATTCGCCCCTGCCCAAACTATCCCCCGCTAGTCACAGAGGTGGCTCCTAAGGAGCCAGAGACTGCTGCCCCCTGGTACGGAGGGTGGGTCATCTTTCCAAGAGGCCCGGCGGAGGGGCCGGCCCGAGTGGCCCCAAGGGAGCCTGAGAACTTACCTGTCGTAGTGGATCCAGCGAACGACGTAGCCCCAGAGGCTCCAGGAGAGCCGGACAACTTACCTGCCGAAGGAGCCCCAGAGGCCCCAGGAGAGCCGGATGATTTACCTGCGGAAGAAGCCCCAGAGCCCCTACCACAACGCCCCCAGCGGGAAACCCGGGGGCGGCCGCCCATCCGATATGGAGAGTGGGTCACAGGAAGCGGTTCTAGGGACTAGAACCATTTCGGCGGGGGAGGATGTCACAGGTGACGTTTTGAATGAACGACGGGCGGAACCCGGCTTCCATATTTTGAATGAACGACGGGCGGAACCCGGCTTCCACATTTCGTTTCCGGGGTTTCCCCGAAGTCAAATTAAGCCTGATTGTGCGCAGGTGGGGATAATTTGCACAGCGGTCGCTGGTAGGCTGACGAGGGGAAGAGTCAGCATATAAAAAGACCTTTGTAGACATCAAACGGTGTGCTTGTGGTGTACTTGTCTACGCTGTGTTGCTGCTTTGCAGAGAGACCAGGCTGGTTGGATCGTGCTACTGGGGAAGAGAGAAGAAAAGGGACAGTCAGTTGACGAAGGAATATTGAGGAGTTTCATCAGAGAAGGAGTGAACACAGAGCCATCAATAGTGTAGCGAATAACAGTTGTGGGCAACTAAGCGTGAGTAACAGATGTGGTACTTATCTGAGCCATACTTGTACGAAGAGTTGTTTTGGTGTGTTCCTTTGTGTTTTTGAGGTCCCTGGCCCCACTGGAGAGGACAGCGTGGGTGAGCCGCGGGTTGACCGGAAGTACGGACGAAGGACCTGATGGGAAGCACCGTTTGCTAGTAGAGCAGTGGCCCTGTGGGGAAACAGAAACACAGGTGAGCCAGGGGAAAGAAATCAACACGCCGGGCCTGTGAATACACACATCTTACTCCCATTGGCGGTCCAGTTATTGCCCAACTATCCTCTCGAGGTCGTCGTAGCCAGGTGGCAAGGGTGATTTGAAAACCACGTGAAGTTTATAAGAGTGCTGTGGGTGAGTTTCACTGATTGATGGTGTTTACGCTTTACTTGCTGTGTGTATGCTGTGCTTGTAGCGTTCAAACTGCCTAGCCTCAGACGAGTCGCGAGACGACGACATCCGTTGTGGCCTGGGTCCTAAGGAGAGCGAGAATATTTAGCCCTGTGCCCGGGGTGTGTCCACAAGAGCTTCACTTATCCCTAGAGCAGACAGTGGTGAAGCCCAGTGAGTATTACCAAGAGTGTACTGTGCGGACTGTGGGTTGTAACAGTGTATGTATTGACCTTTCCACCAGAAGCTCGTGGTGAGCGGAGCCCCGACGAAAGTTCGCCCCAACTCACGACCCCGTTTGGTGAAGAAGGAGGGGGAGTTCGGGAAGCGTTCGGCTCCGTGTCATCAGCCCCACTAGTCCCTACGACGCCCGGACAGTTGAGTGGATGGGCGAAGGAATACGGTATACCAGCACTGTAGCGAAAGCCCACTGTTTGTAAGGGAAGCTCTGTGTACGAAGATCCCCAGTACTGTGAGTAACGTGACCTGTAAAGTAAACCTGTTCTGTGCTTATAGCAAATATCTGCCTGTACAAGTGAAGCTCTGTGTGTGCACGAAGACCCCCAGTGCTGTGAGTAACGTGACCTGTAAAAGTAAATCTGTTCTGTGCTTATAGCAAATATCTGCCTGTACAAGTGAAGCTCTGTGTGTGCACGAAGACCCCCAGTGCTGTGAGTAACGTGACCTGTAAAAGTAAATCTGTTCTGTGCTTATAGCAAATACCTATCTGTACAAGTGAAGCTCTGTGTGTGTACGAAGATCCCCAGTGCTGTGAGTAACGTGACCTGTGAAGTAAATCTGTTCTGTGCTTATAGCAAATACCTACCTGTACAAGTGAAGCTCTGTGTGTGTACGAAGATCCCCAGTGCTGTGAGTAACGTGACCTGTGAAGTAAATCTGTTCTGTGCTTATAGCAAATACCTACCTGTACAAGTGAAGCTCTGTGTGTGTACGAAGATCCCCAGTGCTGTGAGTAACGTGACCTGTGAAGTAAACCTGTTCTGTGCTTATAGCAAATACCTACCTGTACAAGTGAAGCTCTGTGTGTGTACGAAGATCCCCAGTACTGTGAGTAACGTGACCTGTGAAGTAAACCTGTTCTGTGCTTAAAGCAAATACCTACCTGTACAAGTGAAGCTCTGTGTGTGTACGAAGATCCCCAGTGCTGTGAGTAACGTGACCTGTGAAGTAAACCTGTTCTGTGTTTATAGCAAATACCTACCTGTACAAGTGAAGCTCTGTGTGTGTACGAAGATCCCCAGTGCTGTTCCGGGTGGACGAACAGCGTTGCCAGCGAAGTACTTTACCTTGTCTGACCTTTGTTTGATTCTGCCTCCAGGAGAAGCGGAGCGCGCCACGGATTGTTGGGCCAGAGCCCCTACGGAGCCCCTGTCCCCAGTCTTTCCCTTAAGTGGCCCTGGAGGCGAAAAAGAGACACACTAGTTTTAAATTGCCCTTCCCCCTTTCCCCCTTTTCCTTTTAAATATTTAATAAAGTTTATTTTAATTATAGTATACTCGTCTGTCTGGTCATTGGGGTGGTCTTGGGAAACTCCTCGAGGTGGAAGAGTTGAGAGGGGTGTGACCCTTAGTATAGTTGGGTCCGCCCTCGGGGTGTGACACAAACAAACCCTGTGGTATCATACAATAGTTCCAGGATGTTTTCCAAGGGATCGGTCAGTTCCCAGGAGAATGCACTATACACCTGGATCCTGCAGCTGTCCCTGTTGTATATCCACCGAGGAGGATTCCGTTCATGCTGCGCAATCGCCTCAAGGAGGAGCTAGACAGCATGGAAAAAGCAGGCATCATTGTTAAGGTCACAGAGCCCACCGACTGGGTGAATGCCCTGGTGGTTGTTGAAAAACCACGCACTGGAAAACTCAGGGTATGTTTAGACCCCAGAGACCTGAATAAAGTAATAAAAAGACCCCATTACCCCCTGCCGACTCTGGAGGACATCACCCCAAAACTCGCCGGAGCACAGTTCTTCAGCGTGCTGGACGCAAAATCTGGATATTGGGCTATCAAGCTGTCAGAAGAGTCGTCAAAACTAACAACATTCAACACTGTAGTTGGAAGGTACAGGTTTCTATGTCTACCTTTTGGTCTGATCTCTGCTCAAGATGAGTTTCAGAGAAAGATAGATGAGACTTATGAAGGGCTCGATGGCGTTGCAGCCATTGTAGACGACATACTCGTCTTTGGAAAAACAAAAGAGGAACATGATGCAAACTTGCGCGCTGTGCTAACAAGGACCCGGGAAAAAGGAATACGCCTCAATCCAGACAAAAGCATGATATGCGTCCCTGAGGTCAGTTACTTCGGGCACAAGCTAACACGTGAAGGCATTAAGCCCGATCCAGAAAAAATCAGTGCAATAAGAGACATGAGCCCTCCAAAGAATAAGTCGGAGCTGGAAACAATCTTAGGCATGGTTAATTACCTGTCCAGATTTGCACCAAACCTGTCTGAAATAAACGCACCTATCCGGCTGCTCTTGAAGCAAAATAATGAGTTTGTGTGGGACGAGACTCAGACACAAGCATTTGAGAAAATGAAAGAGCTGATCACACGAGAGCCCGGCCCTGTTCTTTCTTACTACGACCCTGGTAAAGAGCTCCGTCTGCAAGTAGATGCGTCAAAAAGTGGCCTAGGCGCCGTGCTCCTTCAGGACCACAAACCCATTGCATATGCTTCGAAATCCCTCACACCAACAGAAGAAAACTATGCGCAGATCGAAAAGGAGTTATATGCTGTGGTATTTGGATGCAAACGTTTTCATGCGTACGTATATGGCAGAAAGGTTATCGTTGAGTCAGATCACAAACCTTTAGAACCTATCGTGAGAAAGCCTCTTGCAGCTGCACCTCCGCGCCTCCAGAGAATGATCCTGCAATTACAGAGGTACGATATTGAAATTGTGCACCGCCCAGGAAAGGAAATTCCAATAGCAGATGCGCTGTCCAGGAAATCCATTGCGTACAGACTTGAATCACTGTATGAGGATATGGATGCACAAATTCACACAATTGTGGCTAATCTTCCCATAAGTGACAGAAAGTTAACAGACATCCGAAAAGCAACAGAGCAAGATCCACAGTTTATCTCTCTGAGAAGTGTCATAAAAGCCGGATGGCCTGATGTGAGGAAGAAGTGCCCCTCCAGCCTTTCTGAGTACTGGAACCACAGGGATGAGATCTCAGAAATCGACGGACTTCTGTTTAAAGGTGAGAAACTCATCATTCCACATGTGCTGAGAAAGGACATGCTAGAGCGCATACACACGGGACACATGGGAATTGAGAGGAGCAAGCAAAGAGCCAGAGATCTTTTATTTTGGCCAGGTATGAACAAACAAATTGAGGAAATGGTGGAAAGATGTACCACATGCTTAGAGCTCCGTAAATCTAACCCAAAAGAGCCCATGATCTCTTACCAGATCCCTGAACGTCCGTGGCAGATCGTCGCGACGGACTTATTCATGTGGAACGGAGACAACTATTTAATAGTTGTAGATTACTACAGCAGATTCTTTGAGATGGAGAAACTCCACTCAACAACATCATCAGCAGTTATCCATAAGCTGAAGGCCATCTTCGCCAGGCATGGTGTGCCTGAGAGAATAATTTCAGATAATGGCCCACAATACAGCTCGCATGACTTCAAAGACTTTGCAATCCAGTGGGACTTTACACATGGGACATCTAGTCCGCACTACCCGCAAAGCAATGGTCTTGCTGAAAAGACAGTGCAGACAGCAAAAGCCATACTGAATAAAGCACATGCTGAGAAGAAGGACCCTTACCTCAGCTTACTCGAACACAGAAACACCCCTGTTGATGGATTTCAGTCTCCCTCGCAATTGCTGATGAGTCGACGTCTTCGCTCCATCTTGCCTATGTTAGGAAAACAACTGCAACCTCAAGTTGTCGACAAAAAACTGGTGAGTGCGACACGGAAACTTAAACAAACAAAACAAAGGCAGTACTATGATCGTACCGCACAGCCATTGTCCACATTGGCACAAGGGGTTAATGTTCGTTTTCAGCAAGCTGATGGACGATGGATGCCCGCCACCATATTGCAACCTGCAGATGCACAACGGTCGTATCTGATCCGTACCCCTGATGATCAAGTGTTCCGCCGCAATCGCAGACACTTAATGGAAACCAAGGAGATAACATCAGAAGTAAAAGATCCAGCACCTCAGACAATGCACATTGATCCACCTGTGGATACAGGAGGTTCAAAAGAAAACACTTGCAATGTGCAACAGCAAGCTGCATCTACTCAGTTTACACGCTCTGGTCGCATGGTAAAACCTAGAGACATTCTTGATCTGTAAAATAAACTTCTGATGTTCAGTAAGATGTGAATCGTATATTGCAAAGATATATTATGGATGCTAATTTAAAAAGAGTTGTGTTGACAGTATGTTCTGCATGTCATTTGTCACAATACGTCATCTAATTACTATAAGTTACATGACGTACCAATATGTTTGTGCTTATATGCTTATGCAATAATAAGAAGCCATTGTAAATCTGTTCCATAGATGCAATGCTAAATATTTTGCCTAATGTGACGTGACGTTTAATTTGGGTGTTCAGTCTGCCAGTTCATATTTGTGTTGTAACTTACCACTTCATAAAAAGGGGGATGTAATATTATCAGCCCACGTATGTGGTCATTTGAATACTGCATGCTGATTGGTTGTAAATCTTCACATGTTCTATTAGTGCTATTCTAGTAAAGACGAAGTCAGACGTACATGTGTGAGCTCTTACTTGTTTCTTGGTACGACACTAATTTGAGTGACTACACGAGAATAATACAAACAGTGCGTTGCAAGACATGCAACGTTAAAATCACGGGCAGCCAGACGACAAACTCCAATTTCGTCCGTCATTTGAAGGTTAGTTGGTTGTTAGCTAATGTAATAATAGCTAAAGTAGCCATTAACCCTCATCATACCGTGTTGGGGACAAATGTGGGCAAAATAATTTTGATTTATTTTTTTTAAAATACTTCCCTTGATATGAGCGGTACGAGACTTGGCTACTGTGTCTAAGTTTGCCACCTGAACACACACAGAGAAAAATGACTGGATTCTACAATGTTAGGGCCGGTTCACATATCGCGTCATTTGCGCGCTCAAGTTCGTTATTTCAAATGTAGGCGCGCAAACGGAAGAGATTACAATTTTGTTGGATTCCATGATGTATTTTACTGAACATGAGTATTTCTTTATATCTTTATATTCTATATATCTTTATTAAGATCACATTCTGCAGGTAAAATTACAATAATAAGGTGACTTGACTTGGACTTGACTTGACTTGACATAGCCTGTGACTCGACTTGACTTGCCCAAGAAAAAAAATACTTGGGACTTACTTGAGACTTGAAGGTTCAGACTTGAGACTTGCACATGTGTGACTTGGTCCCATCTCTGATCAATAGTATATAGGTTAAATATAGTTTTATTAACTTTTGAAACAATTACATAAAGACTAAATATGAATAAAAGTGACAAGATTCATTAGACCAAATACTGCTGGTTTGATCAACCTAAAAGAAATACAGTCTTATTTTTGACCATCAATCCAAAACTGTACATCAGAGTCAGCAGGAAATTTGTAACTGTGTCCAGAATAAGGCGGTGATCAGCGAAATGAGCAAACAGTGATGCCCGCTGGTGCGTCTGGGTCTCATCTCCGAATCTTTCTTAGCAAAAACTTTCTAAGCTATAATATTTTTATTTATTTTATTTAATAAAAAAAGATAATGAATTTCATTATTTATTTTAGATTGTGTTTGTTTTTTTGGACAATGATTGTTTAAAAAATATGCTGTTCCAAATTATGCAGAATGCACTTTAAAGGATAATTCCGGTATTTAACACTTTGAGTCTCATTTCTGGTTTGTTTTGGATGAACTACAGTGATGGACACAGAAATTTTGACAATGGGTCGTGTCTTGAGTTTTTGACTCGTTTAGAAGCGTCTTTTGACTGCTTCAGAAAGAAAGTCAATGGCCATGCACAAACATGTCATATAAACAACACTTAACGTTCATTTTCAAAACTGTACTACTCACAGAGTGGTTCGTGGTGTTTGTTGATGATTAAAAACAAATATATTGGCGCAATGTATGATTTCAATCCGTGTTATTTGCTATAGTGGAACAATTTTTTCAGATACCTCACAACCGCGTATATACTTCCGCTCTATATTTGAGTCTGAAGCGTTAGCACACTCCCAACCACTTGATGGCGACAACCACTTTGCCATACAAGTACGCTCGGTGTCTAGCGTATAGACAGTCACAATCGGGCTCAACTTCAAACCTAAAGCTGGTCACTGAGCCATCAAATATGTAGGGCTGTTCCGAATAACATTTTTTGAGCTACGAAGCTCTAGTAGAAATCAAATTGAATATTCGAAGCTTCGGAAGGAGGGGCTGAACATATTTTTCTCTTTAATAAAGGCAGGAATCTCTGTGTGTGTGTGTGTGTCTGTGTCTGTTTTATTATGTGGCGGATGTGTTGCTGCGGACCTAAGGGAGTGTAGTGCCTTTTTTCGTGCAATATGGACACGTTTAGAATTAATAAACTTTAAAAATACTACTGAACAGCACAAGCTGCGAGAACAGCATTAGTGAAACAAAACACAAGAGCAATACTTTTAATAAGGTAGCCTAACATTTTTCTAACAAACCAACATTCCCGTATCAGAAATAAGCAGCACAGTAATTACTGACAACTTAAAGCTCCACTGTGTAAGATCTACTCCCATCTAGCGGTGAAAGTCTATATGACAAGCAACTGAATATTACTTTCTAGCCCTCCCCATTCGGAACGCGTTTTAACTCGTACGGTGGCCCGGCCGTGTCATGCCAAGGTTAACATGGCTTCCAGTAGCTACAAAGCAAAAGCAATGAGAAAAAAATGAACAATTTGCAATGTCCTTTGCCTGTGATCCATCAAAGCACACAGATTTATGTTTAACATGAAAAAAGTCTGATTGTCATGATATGTCCGCTTAAAATCATATACAAAAAGCAACCATGACGGGTTTAAATGGACGCGAACTAATATTATGTCAAAGTACAATGCTTATGTTTTAAGTAAACTTTACATGTCCGTTTATATGTAAGAGCTTTCTCTCAGATTGGTGAAAAAAGATCGCGCAACTTTCACACGCTTGTAAAATGAAACGAAAGACGCGCAGATTAGACGCTTTTATCAGAGTATTATGTCAGACATTATGTCAGAGTACAATGCTTATGTTTTAAGTAAACGTTACATGTCCGTGTATATGTAAGAGCTTTCTCTCATATTGGTGAAAAAAGATCGCGCAACTTTCACTTTATCAGAGTATTATGTCAGACATTATGTCAGAGTACAATGCTTATGTTTTAAGTAAACATGTTACATGTCCGTGTATATGTAAGAGCTTTCTCTCATATTGGTGAAAAAAGATCGCGCAACATTCACACGCTTGTAAAATGAAACGAAAGACGCGCAGATCAGACGCTTTTATCAATGAAAGGCTAAAAATAGCGCTGTCACCGTGTGTTTGTGCTAGAGGTCAGAAAAGATGAAAACATTTATCTCAGTACCTCAGATTACATAAATGGGCGGAGAGACGGCGTGTGTCTGTTCGATCACATTAAACCACATGCATGTTTACACTAACAAGTGTTATGCATAATCATGCTAAAGTTAGCCAAGGAACTATAAAACTTCTAGTTTACAACATGGACTGTATCGATGTAAACGAATATGCTGAATTACCTGTGGAGAAGATATAAAGTGCAACTTCAGTGTCCCATGAGCCCCATCTTGGAAAACTAACTCCAATAGTGACTTTGGTCTTGATGTTTTTCCTGTCACGTTGTCGTTTAAAATCCCCGTTTCGCATCCTTGGCGATTTGTTTTAATGTCCTCGAGAATATGTCTTCAACCGGCTTTCAAATCAAAGCATTAGATCGCAGGTTCATCACGGTGTGCGGTTGTTGTAAAATCCGAAGGATTCAGCTACGCACGCAGGTCACAGGCTGGAAACGTCATCAAGCCTGGTTTATTTAAATCAACTGAGCATTACATTCGCAAGTCATACGCATATTACATCAATTTACAATTAACTAAGAATAATTGTCAGCTTTATAATTGTTAATATTCTGAAATAAGACTGTCTTGATGACGTATACTGCCTACACATGCAACCTCTGGAGGCTTCAGCTATCGGGCAGCGTGAGTGTAGAGTGAAAGCGCGAAAGGCGGAGCTTGAATTTCAGGAATGTCCCTCGTCGGCGCATGTATTTCAAAGATGGAGGCACAACATGGATTCAGCCAGAGAGCGCTTCGACGGTATGCATTTTAAATAGCAGATTCTGCACTTACGAGAATACTTTGATTAGTGGGTGGGAAGTATTTACACATGAATGAGCACATACTTTTGAAAGAAAACATGGGTTTTTGTTAAGAAATAACTCAATAAAGTACACAGTAGAGCTTTAAAGGGTAGGCTATTTAAATAAAACAACGAAAATAAATGAAGTTCAACAAACTGTAATTAAACGGTAGCATACTTTCAAAATCAAGTTTATTTATAACACTTACATCATCCAATATGTTTTTTTCTTCAGCAGAACAATAAAGAAGATATTTTTCAGAAACCCCAGTGCTCCGTCATGCAAGTCAACCGATCCGCACACTTTTAGATCTATCTAAAGCATATATCCAATACAACAGTAATCCCCCATAACTCCGTGTGACATATTGACATCTTGTGAAGCAAATCAATCAGTTTTTGCAAGAAACTGAACGTTATTTACAACACTATTAGCAGGCACGTGCACACATAGACATCAAAGGGGGCTTGAGCACCTGCCCTTTTTATTCCTGGAGAGAAAGTGCCCTTTTTTTCTGGGGTGCTTTAAAAAAAAAAGATCTTTATTCATATAACAACTGATGTCTGTCTGTTTCTTGTGTTTTTTACTTGTTGCTTATTTTAATTAGGGGTCAAGCCCCGAAGGGGCGAAGACCCCTATTGTATTTGTTAGTGTTCTTATTATTATTATAATAATTATTCTGCTTCTTCTTCCGCCATTGCGGTCTATGGCAGCCCATAGAACCGTACGTAGGAAAGTTATCAAATTTGGCACACTGATAAAGGACAGTCCAAATATTATCCACAGCAAATTTGGAGTCTCTATCTCAAACCCGCTAGCGCCACCAACAGTCCAAAGTTGCACTTATGTTTTTGCTTATAACTTTTGATCCGTAAGTCCTAGAAACGAAATTCTTGTTTCCTCTGATTCCTTGGCTCAAGCCGATTCGATTGGACCCTATGACGTCATTTTCCGTCATGAAAATTTTTCCGCCATTTTGAATTATTCGTAAAACCTACTTTTGCGAACTCGTCCTAGAGTTTTTACCCGATTGCCGCAAAAATTGGTATGTAGCATCTAGAGACCCTCACGGCAAAAAGTTATTAAAAGAATTTTGATAAATCAATCCGTTGTTGTATAGCGCGTCAACACATTTTACGTAGAGCGCAAAAAAACAGATTTTATGCTGTATCTTCGTCAAACTTAGGCCTATTGACACCACACTTGGTACTTGTGATGCCAGTCAGGAACTGAGTGTGCATGCACAGTTTCGTCGCTGCGCCACCTAGTGGCCAGACAGATGTTTTATACACCTTTAACTTTGGCTGCGATCAACGTATTTTGACGGGACTTGATTTTTAAGAGTCCTGAATAGTCGCCGAGTCCAACGATACCAAACATGCCAGATTTCGTCTTACGGTTAGCCCTGTGCATAAAAATAGCGCTTTAAAAACACGCGCGAATAACTCCGCCAGCGTTATTCCGATCGACTCGAAAACACCATAGGAAGAACATTGCATTACCTTCTGAACAAAAAGTTCTATTGGCGTTATATTAAAATTTTCATCAGAAATGGCCGAAAATTGCAAAAAACGAAAAATTAACTTTATAATTTGTGGTTTTTACACATAAATGGTTATAACTTCGCAACGAAAAGAGATTTTTTCACCAGATTTGATACGCTGATGTATGAGCAGAGTCTGAGGCCACACAAAAAAAATGGTATGCCTGAACTACTAGGTGGCCCTATAATTGAACAAAATATTTCATATCAAGCAAGCCCTATTGTCATACAACTATTTCTTTGCCGAACTAAAGTGTATAGTCATGAAACTAGCTAGATGTAACGCAGTCATGACCTGAGGTTGCATGCATGATTCTGTCATAGCGCCCCCTAGTGGTTTGGAGATAGAAAATAGCTATTTTTGCATAAATCTACTGCAACAGCACATCTAAAACCATGAGTCATCATGGATATTCCTTTCATGGCTTTGACTATAATCACTGGTGGTTGCCAATTCACTCCCTAGCAACCAATGAGAATACCTTATCAACCGTTTTGCAAGAGCTATAACTCTGCATCAGAACATCGTAGAGACACGGGGGTTGGCTCTTTTGACTCATTAACAACACTGTAACATTTTGAGAGCTGAGTATTGCCACTGCAAGCACCACTCATTTTTACGTCAGTGTTCTAGTTATCAATGCTCGTCGAAAGAGAGGGAGAGATTTCACTAAATGAGAACACAGCTTTTTTGCTGATAACTGTTATATTGTTTTGTCTGAAATTATTTTTTTGTCATTGCGCCACCTACTGGTTTTGAGATAGAATATGGCATTTTTTGCCAAAAACTACTGCAACAACACATCTAAAACCATGAGTCATCATGGATTATTCCTTTCATGGCTTTGACTATAATCACTAGAGGATGTCCATTTACTCTCTAGCAACCAATGAGAATACGTTATCAACTGTTTTTGCAAGAGCTTTTTCTCTGTATCAGAACATCACAGAGACATGGGGATGGTCTCTTTTGACTCTTTTAACTTGTTGTAACATGTTGTGACCCATGTTTGCCCACTGTAAGCATCACATACATGTCCTTCAGTGCTCTAATGTTCCATGATTGTCAATAACCGAAGGACAGTTGCAGTAGACAAGAATATAGATTATTTTTGTTGATTACCTTTAGATTTTTTAATCTGAAATCATTAGGTTTACCTAGGTTCTTCAGTCTGCTTATCCAAATGCAACTTTACATCCTTCTGTGCCCTTTTCGGCTTGACCCCGGTATTGCTGCTTGCAGCTATATTTTAACATGAATTCATTCAGGAATCATTTAAATGAGATTTAAACTCTTATATAGAAAAATAGCGCTATTTGTGGCACACAAACGGTTAACAGATGAGTCCCGCCTCCAAAATTCACATCGCTAAGATGATTGGCTTTACCTTTCCTTAGTCCTGCCTCTCTAACTTACTGCGCTTTATGATTGGTTTGTCTACACTCGTGCTGCATCATTCGCGCTTCAAGCGCCAAAGCTCAGCCTGAACGAGACGCGATCATGTGCATGATTATGCAGGCAGCTACCGGTAATTGTGTGAGGAAGAAAGCATTCTTATATTAACAGTTTTATGCACAAAATATGGGACAAGTTGTTACACATATTGATTCAGGGACATTGTTTTCCATGGCAATCCCATATATACCTGAAGAGTTGCAAACTTGTAACAGTGTAGTGTATGTAGTTTAAACAGACTGCTCAGAAAATAATAAAGCACAAACAATAAAATAATTGCTAACTACAGTAGTAAGCTTTTTTGTTTGGGTTTTTTGTAATGGCTGTTAAATAAGTATAATGTGTTATACTGGAGTGCTGGAGTAGATTGGGAAGAAATCTGATGGTTCAGTATTTTACTTGCCCAGTATGAATTTTCACTGACATCACAAAAAAGTAAAATATAAAATACAAATAAAATAGGCCTAATCTATATTTGTTGTTTCTGACATGTGTAACACTAATAAATATGAAACCTAAGATTAAAGGTGCCATAGGATGTGTTTTCATAATATGTTAAATTGTTCTTTGACAATTACATAGAAGGTATGTTGCTTTATTAAGTGCAAAAATTATCCAGAAACGTTTTTACATGTCCATTTACAACCCTAGAATTTGTCATTTTAATGAAATTGTCTATTTTTGCCCTATTTGAAAGGGTCATGAATAATAATGTTGAGCTCTGCTCTGAGGCTCATGCCAGAAGCTCACATTAGTAAACAGACCTTATATTTTGAGCCCTTATCAGACAAAAATACATTTTGAGTAACAACTAACAACTAATCAGCTAAACGCTAGCATATGATATAGCATTTATTGGCATGTAGCGCTAACTCAGCAGTCACAACTTTGTTTTTAGCATTTTAACAAATTTGTAATTAATGTGTAATTTAATGTTTTCAAAACATGCACATTGTGTAATGGCTTCCTTTGCTGCTCTATAAACCTAGACTACTAAGGAGACCATGGTGTCTGTGTGAACTGATTATTTTGTAGACATCTTTTGAAAATTAAACAATTGTGTGAGTTTGAGGAAGATAAAATGAATTAACGTTTTTAAAAAAAAATGTAAAAAAAGGAAGTCAGAATTGCGTTAATATATATATATACTTTTGTTTAAAAAAAAAGAAAAAAATATACATAATTATGAGAAGTGCCCTTTATTTCACTTGAGCCCCTGCCCCTCAAAATGTCTGTGCACGTCCCTGACTATTAGCGTGAATGCCAAAGCAGGAAGCGCGCTTTCTATTCGAGGCGATCTCTTCCACTGGTGGCGTTTGGTGGCTGTTGGCTATGGATGTTGGTCTCTCTGCGCCACCTATAGAGCGGGAGCGTGAAGCGCACTTCCTGCTTGGCAAAAGCTTTGCATTAACGCTGTAAAATATTAAAATATTTATATATATATATATATATATATATATATATATATATATATATTCGAATCTCAAAACTGAAAATCGAATGTCAACCCACTGAACGAATATTCAAATATTCTAGGTATGATGACAAAATTTTCAAAAACCCCAAAACTCTAAATTTATCACATGACTAGACAGAGCAGACATTACCATTTGCAAAGAAACAAGGATTGTAAAAATCTGTTGAGTATTGAGAAAGTTATGATATTTTTAATATTAGAAATCAGGGGAAAAAGTTATATATGGATGTCTATGGAATGTGTGTGACCGAAATGCTGCTTATTCACAAGTTTTTGCTTGTAACTCTCTCATTTTATCAGATATTTGCATGAAATTTTAACAGAAGGTAGAATTTTGTTAGTACTTTCAAAATAAATTATAAACATTTACTGTTTTAGTTGGAATGGGCATCAAACTTTAGTTGGAATGTGCATCAGACCCATGGTAACTACACTGTAAAAAATTTCACTGTTAAATTACAGTAATATACTGGCAGCTAGATTTGCCAGCATATAGTTGTAATTTTACAGATTACCTACTGTAATTTACAACAACAGTTTTTTACTGTACAAATATTACGAGACAGTACTGTAAAAAAAGGGAGCTGCACAGTATAATACTGTCAGATGTTTGGATGCATTATACTGTTATTTTAGGGTTCCTGCTGTTATTTATACTGTAGAATGTGATTTTTCTAGCATTGTTCAAATGTAATTTTAAAATAAACACTTAAAATTGCTTGCAAAAAAATTCTCAAACAAAGGATGATGATAAAACACTGTTTTTATTAAATATAACAAAATTCAGTGCATTCTTAAATGTCAGTTTCTGCCTCACTAATAAGACTGGGCTGAATAAAACATAATGCTGTGATGTCACATAAATATCACAACACTGCAGAATACAATGTGAAAGCCACTCAAAGTCCATGAAGTTTTTGATGAGGGTGGTCACATGGGGATTAACAGTTGCTGCGTTTTTCTGGACAAGCTTTCCTGTCTTCTCGGACACCTTCACCTGCCTGGCTTTTGTTCACCTCTTAGGGTTCACACCAATTAAGCATCTACAAAGTACAATGAGAGAAGTAAAGATTAATTGCAATGAAGACAGATAAAACCAACTGCATTCACAGTATAAATATTCTGGTTGTTGCCATTCTGGCAGTAATGAGAGAGAAATACTTTATTCAAAAACATGTAGCATGACAACAAATTTGGCCAAAACCCAGTGTTATGTCTATATGCACATGCTAGCTTAAACTTCGACTTACTATTTAAAAGACCTAATGCAATTAAAGTCAATTTACAAAAAAGAAAGAGACACTAATTTAACGCAATGTGACATTCTTGAACAGCTAGTAGAGGATTTACCTTTGAACAAACTCCAGTGTCCTCGCAGCTTCATCTTGCCTTCACAGATGATGATGTTTTCACTGCTGATCATCCAACCTCCAAATGTGACTTCATCACCAGCAACTGATGCAGACAACAATTATAGTTAATGTCCCAAAAAACTATCAGATATTATACTGCTACAAATCCATTACTTAGAAAAGCTAATGATATTAATTACAGAAAGAGATTTTTTAGACAGACTGAAAGACTTTTCTATAGACCTACTGTTTTATTGTTTTATACTCCATACCTTAGTGTTACACTTACTCAGCAGTATCAGCCTTGGACTAGCCGTTTTCAATATTTTACTATGTTCTTACCTCAACTTAGACGAATTAATACAGCCCTATCTTTTTTCAATGCGTGCACTTCATCTTTTACAGTGCCTCGTGAATGTAGCGTTTAGCCTAGCCCCAATCATTCCAATGGCTCCAAACAAAAGTTTTATTTTGTGCCAAACTTACTTGTGTAACTACTCATGTAACAGTCTTTAAATAGGGAAAACATGCAAGTGTTTGGTGGCTTCTAAATTCATCCCTGTTTGGAGCCATAGGAATGAATGGGACTAGGCTAAATGCTAACACATTCACGAGGCACTATACAAAGATTAAAAGTGCACACATTGAAAAAAGATACAAACAAATGGTGAAACAGAGCCCAATCCCTCATGTAGATTTAAAAAAAATATCAATAGATAATCGCACATCAGTCAGACATTTGATTAGATTGCAAATTAACATTAGCATCTTTATTTGTATTTAACCTATATAGCTAGTTGCCAATTCGTTTAACAATCTGCCCTAAATAGCCTATGTCAAAATCAAATAAATCGTTTTTAGAAATATTTCAAAAATAAGCAAATATATATAACATTTTGTCAATTATTTCACTTAGAAACACAGACTCTGTTCAGTTTGTGCTTACCTTGATATACAGGCGAGGAGTAAAAAACAAGTGAATTCGTCGTCCGTCTCAGTGCTGGTAGGGTCACAATCGGAGTGAAAATGGATAGATAGTCTTTAATTCTGCTTCCTTCTCGTATAATAAAATGCAGAAAAACAGTGTAGTTAAATCAGTTTTACTCATGGTTGCAGATGAGCTCGTCACATGTTTGACATGCCTGACCAAACCAAAAAATACTGTATTATCCCGTAAGACTGAACAGGAGCTTGCTGTTATTATTTTGTTTGTCATATTATTGTTTATTTACAGTATTCAACTGTATTTATGAGAAACGGTAAATTACTGTCCAAAATTCCCCGTTTTTTTACAGCAATTTTTTACAGTGTATGGTTTTTAGAACGATTCCTGCAGTGGACGTTCTGACAGAGCGTTCACTGTAGTCTATTAATAGATACGTGACTACCAAATTTCCGCGGTTTATTTAAATACCTTCTCCACCATAGACTCAGACTACAATGTTTCAGGACCAAGATAAAAGATATTTATTTGGGTCCATCTACCTTTCATTAGAGACCAGAGCTTAGTGGAAGCACACCGCCCGGTTGAAACTGACACAAATGTTTAAACAGTTGCTGTGAATCAAAAACACCTCCGAGTTGAAAGTTAAAAATATCAAACGCTTCCGGTGGTCGGACTTGACCTATTTATTGTCGTATTTAGTAAAAACATACTACAACCTTGCGGCGAAAAGTGGATATTGCATGACACACATTTAAAAGTACTGCGTGGGCTGAAACAGATTCTTCGACCCAGAAATTCGACGCGCGTGCCCGCGATGTCAGCATTGCTAAATATTCTGGTCCAGCCCTACAAATATGGGAAACATTTCTTCTGAGAGAACCGAGCGAAAAAACTACAACCACATGTAAACAGACCCTTTTCTGTTTTCCGGCGGCGGAGTGATATATCAGCGAGCAATGAGTCTTCCAAGAGAAGTCAATGGAATTTTACAAAATGCCAAATAAAACACGACAGAAACTGTATTTCGCTACACAACTTGTTTTTAATCATCAACGAACACCACGCACCACTCGGTGAGTAGCACAGTTTTGAAAATTAACGTTAAGTGTTGTTTTAATGACATGTTTGTGCATGGCCATTGACTTTCATTCTGAAGCAGTCAAGAGATGCGTCTAAACGAGTCAAAAACTCAAGACACGACCCATTGTCAAAATTTCTGTGTCCATCACTGTAGTTCATCCAAAACAAACCAGAAATGAGACCCAAAGTGTTAAATACCGAAATTATCCTTTAACCAAATTTATAATGATATGATGGATTATAATGATCCAAAAACAGATATCTGTCAAATGTGCTGCATGGACACAAAATATCTTTTGACATTTTAATTTCATTTAAATATTAAAATCTAAACTTACTGACTGTATTGGAAAAATAAACAAAAATGGCATATGCATAATAATTTGGAATGAAGTGTATATCCTCTATTTATATGATAAGTGTATGTCATGTGATTTTAATCTTTGACATGACCTTACTCAGTTAATATTATAGATATAATATACCAGAAGGTTATTAATCTTCTTTACATGAGGCCTATGTAGAATTATTTAACAGTAAAAGAATTTAGCTGTTTTCTTTCACAGTCAGGGTTACATTTTCCCATATTTCTTATTCCTATAACCACTATACCCAATGTACAATCTAAACTTTTTTAACAAAATAATAAACTCCCGTTCAAGGTCTCTTCCAGGGGCGTCAGTTTGTGTTGAAAAGTGGTGGGGACAAAAGATCAGATGAAAAAACATTACAGCAGGATGGGAAAAATATTGAATAACGGCGCATCAAA
This sequence comes from Paramisgurnus dabryanus, assembly GCF_030506205.2. NCBI lineage: Eukaryota > Metazoa > Chordata > Actinopteri > Cypriniformes > Cobitidae > Paramisgurnus > Paramisgurnus dabryanus. Next base: position 14,374,065 of record NC_133349.1, read on the forward strand.
AATGGGCATAGTGTAGGCCGTTCAACAACACAAAAATACTCAGCATAAAACCCTCAACAATGTTGACTACACATGTAACACTCCCTACAACACCAGCTCAACCGAACAGTGCCAAAGCACCATACTGTAAAAATCATAATTTCAACATATGTGACCCTGGACCACAAAACCAGTCGTACACTGCAAATAATGATTTTCAAGAAAAAATGTTCTTTGAATGTTTGTCTTGTTTTCAGTAAAATATCTAAAAATTCTTAAATTAAGATGCTTTTTCTTGATGCGCAAAATATCCTAAGAAAATATGTCTAGTTTTTAGACCAAAAATACAAATGTAAGTGATTTTGTGCATAAAACAAGCAAAAAAAATTGCAAATTAGGTAAGCAAAAAAATCTTGAACATTTTTAAACGCTAAATTCAAGAAAAATTCAGATTGTTTTGCTCGTTTTATGCACAAAATCACTTACTACTAAATTAGATTTTTGCTCATCAAGAAAAAGCATCTAAATTTAAGAATTTTTAGATATTTTTACTGAAAATAAACAAAACAAAAAATACTAAGATTTTTTTCTTGAAAATCTGACTTTCTTACCTAGTATTTTTGTCTTGTTTTCAGTAGAAATATCTAAAAATTCTTAAATCAAGATGTATTTTCCTGATGAGCAAAATGACCTAAGAAAATAAGTCTAGTTTTTAGACAAAAAATATACAATTTTAGTGAATTTGTGCTTAAAACAGGCAAAACTATCTGCCAATTGGGTGAGAAAAGGTTACTTAAACTCAGTGTTTAAGAAAAAAGAAATCTTATTTTTAGATTTTTTCTCACCCCATTGGCAGATAATTTTGCTTGTTTTAATCACAAATTCACTTAAATTGTATATCTTCTGTCTAAAAACTAGACTTATTTTCTTAGGTCATTTTGCTCATCAAGAAAATCATCTTTATTAAGAATTTTAGATATTTCTACTGAAAACAAGACAAAAATACTAAGTAAGAAGGTCATTTTTGCAGTATAAGTCGCACAGGTATTGTTTGATTTTTCAGAACATTTTAACCAAATGCTTCCAAAAAGTGGTGGGGACAAAATCAGCCATTTCAAAAAGTGGTGGGGACATGTCCCCAGCGTCCCCAGTGTAAATGACACATATGCTTGTCACACTGTGTCTGTATTTGCTGTCCTGCCACATTTGAAATGACAAATGTAATATACAGACCCTGAGGTATTTTGAAAAGTCATTTCAGAGAATTGATCAGAGAATAGGGGCTAAAACAGGGTCTCGATGATGCACTGGTTATATTACTAGGGTGTTTGCATGTTTGGGTAAAAAAATTATGAACTTAAGATAGGTTTTACGTGTTATTCTTCAATGGTTGTTATTCTAATAAATCCTAAAAACTTTTAAAAATCTTCCAAGATATTATGATTATAGATAGAGATATTAAGAACACCAACCTTTTTCCTTCAAATCATTTAAATCACAATAAATAGGCAATGGTACAATTGCTGTTTTTTTAATGTTTGGAAATGAGAGATGGCAATATGTAAAGGAGAACAGCTTTATTTCGACAATCAGCTGTGTTCAAACACATTTGGGACATTATAGAGAGTAGGAGAGAAACATAACAGAAGTAGAGTGCTGATACTTGTGGGAAGACAGCACAAATATCCTATTTAGCATAATATCATATGACGTCAACTGACAACCTTTAGGTTTTTGAAGCAGGTTTTAGCAACTTCTATTTAAAATAGTTTGCATAAGTGGATTTAAAACAAAGTATGCGGTACCTTTTGTTTATTGCATGGCTCTCTGAAATATTTAAACCATATAAATAATTTATTATAGCATGTAAAAATTGCCACTTTGTAGGTGTGTGCAAAAATGTGCCGTTTTTGGGTGTGTCCTTTAAAATGCAAATGAGCTGATGAAATTCAAACATTGATCACAATGATGGTGGTTTGTTGCAATTAAAACTCAATTGTGCTTTTCTCTGCATTAAATGGCAGTGCTGTGGTTGGATAGTGCAGATTAAGGGGTGGTATTATTATAATAAGAGCTCCTTATGACATCAAAAGGAAAGTCAAATTTCAACGACCTATTTTTTCATGTGCTCGTAGAGAATGGTTTACCAGAACTAAGTTGGTTGATCTTTTTCACATTTTCTATGTTGATAGAAGCATTGGGGACACAATCATAGCACTTAAACAAGGAGAAAGTCATATTTTCATGCCATGGCCCCTTTAATTTTGAATGGTCAGATTTCAAGTTGGCAAATTTGTTCAAATTTTTTTGCATAATGCATATTTTCTTTTTCAATCCCCTACATATCCTTTTAATTAAGAATTAAAGAGTTTTAAATTTAGTAATTAATTTAAACCTGCCAGGCTGATCATTACACATACCAACATTTTAACTTTTGTGAAAATGACCAGCCGAGGGTACTGAATTTTTTCTCACACCAATTTTCAAAGTAATCCTGCAGGTAAAAGTAAATGTTTTTGATGATGGAGGTTTTCTAACACTATGGCCTGGTTTTACAGACAAGGCTAAAGCTTTAGTTAAATTAAGATGTTTAAGCATCTTTAATAAACATGCCTTTGAAAAAAAATTTTTACTGGTGTGTATCTGAGACAAATCAATGGCACTGAAGATCTGTCAGAGCAAGTTATGTTTAACTGCCATGGCACAAACATGTGTCGTAGTCTAGGACTAGGCTTAAGCCTTGTCTGTTAAACCAGGAGTAAAGCTCATAAGTTGCCCCAGCCTGCCATCTTTGTTACTTGCTGTTTTGTCCCTTTTTTTTTGCTTTTCTCATACCACACACTGCTGCCATTTCAGGTTTATTTGTTTTCACATCAGCTAAATCAAATGATACTGTTTTTGTTCAGACTTTTAAGGGCAGTTGCCCAGAAAGGATTTAGATTAATCCAGGACTAGGCCTTAGTTAGGACATTCAAATAGTTTTAACAAACAAAAACAATCCTTTTGTTGCATTTTAGTCTGGGACTAAGCCATGTCCAGGAAACTGCCATTTTGTTGTCTGCACAAATAAATGCACAATAAATAAAAACTTTAAAACCACAAATTGTTAGGGATTTACAAGGAGGAACCCAAGTGCAGACGGTGGTGGGGATGAACACAAACTCTTTAATTCTATAACAGAAAATAAAGCCCACGAGGGGGCAAAATAACAAACAAGATACTTGACAGTAGTGATGGGTCGTTCGCGAATGCCGGCTCTAAGAGCTGATTCTTTGTAGCGAACGAGCAGAGCCGAATCTTCAGACCCAGGCAGGGGAGCCGGCTCTTCTAAGGGAGCCGAGCCAGAAGAGCCGAATCTATGAAAAGAGCCGGACTGCCATCACTAAAATGTAGAGCCGGAGCTTGAGCCGAAAGAGCCGAATCAATAGAAAGAGCCGGACTGCCCATCACTACTTGACAGAGGGAGAGAAACTGAAAAAGACTAGATCTTAAACACACTTAACACTAAACAGGGAGACACTAAACAATGAACCTACAATGAACACCACTAGACTAGACTACTAAGACAGCGTACTCACAGGTATTCAGAACAATGCACATGCATGGGACAATGAATACAAGAGGATTAAATAGGGGAACAAATCAAGAGGGGAGCAGATGATATAAATCAAACAATAATGAGGAGGCTAACAAGGGAGCGGGGTAAAAAAGACAAGACACAGGGAACACGTGGTCTAGTAAACCAATACTGAGACCACGTGAACCCAAAACATGGGTCTGTCATGATTCTGTCACAAGACTAGATTAAACAAAGGACAAGATGGCAGAACCATGACACAAATATGTCCATTTATATTTCCCAAAGATGAAATACATTTAATAATGTATTTATTTAAAAGACTTACTGCTATATTGGGAAGGCAGCATTAAAATGGTCTCTGTAGACTTTAACCCTCACTTATTAAGCAAACAGGTTAAAAAACGCAACAGGGATTACGGGAAAAGTTGTGTTCATCCTTCTTTTTTCTACCATAGCCAAAACAAACAAGTTTACCTTTATCATGACTTTTAGACTCTTATTTTCTGACATGTAATGCCTGTGATTAAACAACATAACTGGACAACCTTATGAACGCATTACTTGCCTGTCATGGGTGAAATCCATCTCATAATTTGGTAAGTGTTTTTTTTTTTGTAAAACTTCATTTTAGTTTTTTATTATTTTATTTTAGTAAATAAATATACCTGTGCATGGCTAAACAACTCCAAGGTCGGTTTGCTCTCAGAAAATCCATGACCTTATATGCATTAGGAGACAATAATTTTTAGAACATAAATAATTGCAGCAATTCCAAGCAATTTTGATATATTTTCTTCATTCCTATTGGAAAACAAATTTTCCAGCCTGCTGTGGGCATTTGTCAATGTGTGTAAGTGTGAGCCGCTCATGTTTGGAGAGGTGACTTCCCCAAGATACCCCCAACCATATTCTACGGATCACCAGGAACAATGGGACCTGGAGGTGCCACAAGGATATCAGATCCAGCTAACCTTCAATCATTTAGACATTGAGCCCTCTCCAAACTGCTACTATGATTCTCTCTTGGTTAGTAATGCCTCATAAAAGGTTTTTGTTTGTTCAACTGACTAATGCTGTGACCTCATTTGAGTGACTATATACTAAGCCGTGTATTAAGTGAGTTGAAGAAATCATTATTTTCAGGAGCAACTCTTAGATTCTGTACACTCTAAAAATGTGGGGTTATTTTCAACTTAGCGTTGGGTCAAAAAGGGACAGACTCAGCCCGTTGGGTTGTAATTTAACCAATGCTTGGTTGTTTCAACACAAAATGCTGGGTTATTTTAACCCATTGTTGGGTCAAATATAAAAATGTTCTGCTGTAATTCAACCTACCGGCTGGTCCCTTTTTACCAAATTTCCAGCATTTTTTAGAGTGTATTAATTAGTAATTGTGATATATGATATATAATATGAATCTATGAACATGTAATTGTGATAACTATCATCATATTATTATCATGACTGTTAACATTGAGCTTTTGTAAAACAGTCTTCACAATTATTTAAAAGAAATTGGGTAATTGTTTATGTTCAGGTTTTGTCTAATGAGAAGGTTCTGGGAAAGTTCTGTGGCAGAAATTCAACAGACACATTTCATCCAGGACACAAACATATCTTAGCTCCTGGAAATCGTCTCCAATTGGTTTTTCAAACGGATGACTCAAATCACGAGTCACACCTGGGCTTCTCTGCATTTTACCAGGCCATTGGTGAGTTAAACAGCACTATAATGTCAAAACATTTTTTAAACATGTTACAATGTGCATGTAAATTCTTAACAGTATAGCATGTGTGAAACACCTTCTGGCAGTATCATAATAGTATCACAACCCTTTGTGTATCTGTTCATCGTCTAAAATTTCAACTACCTATTCCCACAGACATAGACGAGTGTTCCTCTACCAGTGTGGAGAGTAAAACAGATCCTCCATGTTCACAGATATGCCTCAACACTTTGGGCTCCTATTTGTGTGCATGTCATCATGGTTTCCAGCTAAAATCTGACCAACGCACCTGCATCTGTACGTGCTTACATTTACACACTCATTACATTAAGAGTGATCTACAATGAAATACTTTAAAAATTCAACTTTAGTCAGTTTAAGTTTAGTCATCTATTCTGGGGTTCAAATTTTGTCAATTTTTCCTCAACAGTGTATAATAAGCTCCAAACACTTTTTTGTGTTTCCTCACTTTGTTAGTGGACTGTGGAGGTGGGGTGTACAGTGAACCAGAGGGGACCATCTTCAGTCCTGGGTACCCAGACCCATCTCCACTTGATCTGCACTGTCTCTACAGTATTTCTGTGCAGCCAGGCTTCACCGTCACCCTTAACTTCAGTCAAACCTTCCAGATAGAGCAGGTCTACGAACAGGAACAAGCCTGCCTCTTCCACTGGCTGCAAGTATGTTTTGCCACAAACCTCAGTCTGTACATCTTTCCATCCATCTGTTCATCTTTTAGGACTGAACCAACAAATTATGTGTGACAGATACATTGGCTGAGTAAAGTCATGTCAATGATTGAAATCAAACTTGCTCCTGATCTCATAATTAGATTATGAGGCTTTATCACAGACAGGGTCACATATCTCTAATCCAATGTACACACATTTATCTGTGTTGCCCTTAGGTGTCTATCCCAGAGAAAAAAACACAAAAATTCTGCGGGAATACAAGCCCTGGTATCCTCTTTACTGGTGCCCATTCGGTTCAGCTTGAGTACCACACAGACAGACATGGACAGAGCCAGGGATGGAGCTTACAATACACCACTCACAGTGAGAAACAAATGAATGTGACTTTTATTTTAAGCTGATCAATATTAGGGTGATCATATTACATATTATAAAGGGGTCATAGAGACAGAGCGCAGTTATGCAAATTTGAAAACCACGTCCACCGGGGGGGGGAAACAATCCAACCGTCTCCATTGACTTTTTGTATTGCGAGAAGCCGCCTCCTTGTCATTTCTGGCTTTTAACAAAAAACAGAATAATGCCTAAAAGCTGCTGTGTGACAATATGTACAGCCAACAAGCCAAAGAACCCAGAAAAAAGTTTTTATAAGCTGTCGAGCCGTAAAACCCAGACTTTAAGGAGAAAAAGTGGATCGCCGACTACGTTTCCCCCTAGTGGACGCAGTTCTACTAATATGAGTAATATGAAAAGTTGCCTGTTTCCAGTTTTGTGTCTTTAAACGCTTGTTTTTTTAGGTCGGCAGCTTATAAAAACTTATTTCTGGGTTTTTTGGATTGTTATCTGCACACCTTGTCACACAGCACCTTTTAAGTATTATTCTGTTTTTAAGTTAAATCTGTAAATAAGTTTTTATAAGCTGTCGACCCCAAAAAACGAGCGTTTAAAGACACAAAAGTGGAAACAGGCAACTTTTCATAGTACTCCTATTAGTAACGTAGTAACGTAGGGAAACGTAGTCGGCGATCCACTTTTTTCTCCTTAAAAGCTGGGTTTAAGGGCTCGACAGCTTATAAAAACTTATTTCTGGGTTCTTTGGCTTGTTAGCTGTACATATTGTCACACAGCAGCTTTTAGGCATTATTCTGTTTTTTGTTATAAGCCAGAAATGACAAGGAGGCAACCTCTCGCAATACAAAGTCAATGGAGACGGTTGGATTGCCCCCCGGTGGGCGTGGTTTTCAGGTTATGAAGCGCTGCGCTCTGTCTCTATATTAAGAGATTATTTTAAAGATGTTAAATAAGTCTTTGGGTGTTCCCAGAGTGCATATGTGAAGTTTTAGTTCAAAATACTCCACAGGTAATTAATTATAGCATGTTAAAATTGCCACTTTGTAGACCTGAGCAAAAGTGTGCCGTTTATGTGTGTGTTTTTATAAAGCTGATGAAATAGAAACACTGATCGCAATGATGGTGGTGTGCTGCAATTGAAACTCAATCGTGCTGTCAATTATTTCTCTCTCTCTCTCTCTCTCTCTCTCTCTCTCTCTCTCTCTCTCTCTCTCTCTCTCTCTCTCTCTCTCTCTCTCTCTCTATCTCTCTCTCTCTATCTCTCTCTCTCTCTCTCTCTCTCTCTCTCTCTCTCTCTCTCTCTCTCTCTCAATTTCAATTTTTCAATTTTAAAGAACTTTATTGGCATGATTGTGTCACTTACAATATTGCCAAAGCATTATACATAAAACGAGAAACATACAATAACACAATATTAACAAACATTAAGGTGCAATTAAGCTAAGGTGCTGGGTGATGGATGAAGTACTACTGCAAATAAAATAAAATAGAATCAGAGGATATTTACAATACAAAGTAGACTTTGAAATATAAACATATGAAGTATACAAATGTACATTTATGGGGGCAGATGAGAGGTAAAATAAAAATACTGTACAAGATCAGGGCTGTGGATTATTTCTGATGGTGTGTAACTGATAAATGAGTTTAGCAGCAGCTGATGGGTGTCTGTCTTCCCCCAGTAACATCTTCATTTGATCTGAGTCTGAAGAGCTATGAAACTCTGGTATGAGCTTTGAGATTTTGTCAAAGTGTTTTTCTCTAAGCTCTTTATATTTACCACAGTAAAGGAGAAAGTGTGTCTCTGTCTCGATCTCACCACTGTCACAATGGACACAGATTCGCTCTTCTTTTGGGAGCCATGTTTGTCTATGTCGGCCTTTCTCTATTGCCAGACTGTGATCACTGAGTCTGTATTTAGTGAGGACTCGTCTCTGCTTTACATCTCTAACTGTGGAGAGATATTCTGACAGACTGTATTTTCTGTTTAGTGCCCGATAGCATTCTAGTTTACTTTGGTTTTTACTTTCATTATCCCAATGATCCAAATATAAAGTTTGACTTTCTTTAATGATTTGGTTTATTGTGGTTTGTTTGCGTTCATTAGTGCTGGTCTGGAGTTTTAGAGCCAGTTGACAGATGGGACTGGTTTTAGGTCTCTTCTCTTGGGTTTTAAGGGCTTCATATTGAAGTGTGTTCGGGGGACTTGAGTTTAAGTGTGACCAGAATTTAAGGGAGCGTTTTTGGATGTGTATTATTAGGGGATATCTGCCTAATTCAGCCCTGCATGCATTAGTAGGTGTTCTTCTCTGAACTCTTAAAATATTTCTACAGAATTCAGCATGCAGGGATTCCATTGGATGTTTGTCCCATTTGGAGTAATCTGTTAGGCATTGTGGACCCCAAACCTCACAACCGTACAGAGCTATGGGCATTATTACACTATCAAATATTTTACACCAAACTGTAGCAGGAATGTCTGTTTGTTTAAATTTGCCTTTGATGGCATAGAATGCTCGTCTAGCTTTCTCTTTAAGTGCATTTACCGCGAGACCAAAACCGCCTGATGCGCTGATTTTTAACCCGAGATAGTCGTAGTGTAAGGTGTGTTCTAGTGCAGTGTTTCCTAGAGTAAATGTGTATCTGTTATCTTGTAATCTTGCTTTTTTCTGGAAAATCATAATTTTAGTTTTCTTCAGATTGACCGTCAGGGCCCAGTTTTGACAGTATTTCTCCAGCAGGTCCAGGTGTTGCTGTAAACCTTGTGCAGTGTCTGACAATAGCACCAGATCATCTGCATACAGAAGAGCTTTAATCTCTGAGTTGTTTAGGATGAGACCGGGTGTGCTGGATTGTTCAATTAACACTGCTAACTCATTAATATATAAGTTAAATAGAGTTGGACTCAAGTTACAGCCCTGTCTCACCCCACGCCCTTGACTGAAAAATTCTGTTCTTTTGTCACCGATTTTAACTCCGCACTTGTTTTCTGAGTACATGGATTTAATGATGTCATATACTTTTCCTCCTATGCCTGATTGTAGAATTTTATAGTATAAGCCGTCGTGCCATATCGAGTCGAATGCTTTTTTAAAGTCAACGAAACATGCATAAACTTTGCCTTTGTTTTTATGATGAACGTGTTGATTGACTAGCGTCTGTAGTGTATAAATGTGGTCAGTGGTGCGGTGGTTTGGTAAAAATCCAATCTGACTTTTACTTAAGACGTTGTGTTTGGTAAGGAAGGCCTGAATCCGAGCATTTAAGATACCACAGAAAGTCTTCCCTAGATTACTATTTACACAAATGCCTCTGTAGTTATTGGGGTCAAATTTGTCTCCGCTTTTATATAGCGGGTGTATTAAACCTGTACCCCATGTTTCAGGAAAGTGTCCAGTTTGTAGGATTAAATTAAACATTTTTAAAAGTGCCTCTTGCATTGCTGCAGGACTGTGTTTCAACATTTCTGTTCTGATGTTGTCTAAACCGCATGCCTTTCTGCGTTTTAATTTCTTTAGTGCTTCTTTTAGTTCTTCTAAGCTAATCGGGTAATCTAAGGGGTTTTGGTTGTTTTTAATGATGGATTCCAATTGTTTTAGTTTAGTTTGTACATTTTTTTGATCAGGTGTAAGACTATCTGAGGAGATTTCCCTGAATAGGTTTTTAAAATAGTCTTTCCATAGTTCTCCATTTTGTATGGGTATGTCCTGGTTTTGTTTTTTGTTTAGGCTATTCCATTTTTCCCAGAATTGATTATTATGAATTGAGTCTTGGATTTCTTTGAGAGTATAATTGAGGTGTTGTTGTTTTTTGTAGTGGATTGTATTTTTGTAATCCCTAAGTGCTTCGCAGTAGTTTTGTCTTATTTCTTGTTTGTGTGGATCTCTGTGTTTTTGGTTGGAGAGTTGTCGAAGACGTTGTCTTTTACTTTTACATTCGTTATCGAACCAGATTTCATCTCCAGATTTTACTTTAGTTTTTTTGTTTGTACGGAGTAGGTTCGCTTTGATTGCGCATCTTTCATAAATATGATTTATTTGTTGTACTGCAGCATTTACCTCGGTTTTACTAGTCATAAACTGTGTTGTTTTAAATGTATTAATTAAGTTGGAAATGTCTTTGGAGCTGACTGCACTAATAAATTCGGTTTCAGAGTTTGGGGACCATTTAAATGTTGGGTTCAATTTGGTCAAATTGCAGGGCTTTTGTTTGCTTCTATGAGTTTGTTGTGTTCTCTTTATAAACACGTTTATTTGACAGTGGTCTGATAAGGTAGACTGTGGTCTGACTGTAAATGCTCGTAATAAGGAGGGGTCTAGGTCTGTAATGGCATAGTCAACAACACTAGCGCCAAGAGATGAGCAGTATGTGAATCGACCTAAAGAGTCACCTCGGATCCTACCATTAAGCATATATAAGCCCAAACCTCGACAGAGACACACCAACTCCCTACCATTTTTGTTAACTGTACTGTCAGGGTTGTTTCGTGTTGTAGTGGTGGGAATGAGATGCATGTTTGTTTTCAGTATATGATTATTCCCATGAGTGTCTATAATGTCCGGTTCTGAGCCTGTTCGGGCGTTAAAGTCTCCACATAAAAGTACATTTCCTTCAGCCTGAAAATGGCTGGTTTCCATCTGAAGCTGATCAAAGAGATTGTCCTTGTAGTATGGTGATTCTGATGGAGGTATGTAGGCTGCACAGATATAAAGGTCCTTTTCGCAGTCTATGATGCCTCTTTTGAGTTTAAGCCAGATGTGTGTTGAATCCTTTTTTTGTACAAATAAGTCATTTTTTAAAGTCTCTTTGTACCAAATGATAATGCCGCCAGAGTCTCTTCCACGTTTCACGTTGCAGTTCTTAAGTGATGACAATATAATTTCTATGTATCCGGAAGGGCAGCGAGTGTCAGTGTCCGATCTGCACCATGTTTCTTGTAGAATAATGATGTCCTGATTATTAATGTTTTTTAGGAACTCTGTTTTTAGAGTTTTGGCCCCTAAGGTTGAGGAGTAGAGGCCTTGAATATTCCAAGCGCTTATAGTAAAGGATGCCATTGTGAGGTAGAGATAGGTGTTTTGGTAGTCCAGTTGCCTTATGCTAGCATTTTACAGATGAGGTGTAGGAGATTTCTCACTTCTGTAATGTCTGAGGAGCCAGTGTGTTGTTTGCCCTTTGTAATCTCAGCATATGTGGACTGCTGTGATGGTGAGATGGGCTGTGTTGCTCTGTTGGTAGCTTCTGACTGATGGGTAGAAGTGTCCATATTTGTAGATTGACTGAGGCTGAGCGGAGAAGTACTTGGTTGGCCTTCAGTCTGTTTTGATGTTGTTTGCTTTTCTCTGATGGGAGAGGTTTTTGTTTGTAGATGCCTCTTTGAAGTCGTATGCTGGTTACTGTCATGGCTGTTGGGTCTTGTGCGATGATGTTGTGAGGAAGAGGGTTGTGTCTTTCTACCAAGAGCTGCATCTTTTAAGTTTTTAGCAAAGATTCGTACACACTCTTGGCTTAGGTGCACGTGATCGTATAAGTCCTCTGTTGTAAGGCTCGGATGGTGTGCAACTTTGATTGCCATGAGGCTGGAGCATGCAGAAGTGATCTTCTGGTTTATGCTGTTGATCAGGCCAGCTGGATAGTCCTTCCTGTGAAGTAATGTGGAGATGGTGATGTTGGCTTGTGGGAATATCCTGCGAGCCTTCTCAGCCACTCTTACAACACTGTCAGCGACTTTCTCTCTCTGGTTGTACAGATCATTTGTTCCGGTGTGTATGACAATGTTCTGTGGGTTGTGCAGAGTGGATTGGTGGAGGAGCTGGAGTGCACTGTTGGTTGTGGGGCACCAAAATTTGCCAACCGCATGTTTGGGGAAGAGCTTCTGGTGGTGTAAGAATTTGCCATTCGAGTCTATTAGAATGGCAGTTTTTGGTGGTTGTGGTTTTTGGGAGTGCTGTGAGGTCGGACTGGTGCGTTTTTGGGGACTCCGCTGGGTTGGTTGTGTGATTGTCCTGTTATTGTTTCTCTGGCAGTTATCTCTGTTGTTTTGTTCATTGGCTGTTTGGGAGCCTGTGGATGTGCGTCTGGGGTGAATCTTATCAGAGCTTTTGATAAAATGTTCCAATTTTTCATTAATGCTTTGGATGAGTGTGTCTTTTTCCACTAGATGTTTCTTCAGTTTAGACACTTCTTCTGTAAGAGTTTTGTTGTCTCTTTGGAGATTTTTTACGATCATCTCCAGTGTGCCTGTTCTGCTGTTGTTCTCCTCTCTCTCTCTCTGCGCGTGCGTGTGGAGCGTGAGTGAGGTGCGTGTTTGAGGTGCGTGGCTGAGAGCGTGGTGAGTGATATTCTATCTTTGTTTTTCTTCTCTATCTAAACATTGCTGGTTGCTGGAAAGTTTGTTTAGGAGTTTAATCTGGCCATTAGCCAGTGCCCGTGTGAGGCATGGCGCTGGAACAGTTAACGAGGCGGCACGGTATTAAAATACCGGTCGGCGTGGAACACTCTGTGGAGGAGTGTAGTTTAGCGGTCGGGCAGATAGTAGGATATGATTGCATAAAATCTGCGTCTAGAATGAACAGCGCGGTTGTAGTTTTTTTGGAAACAGTTGACAAAGTCCCGATTGTTGTTGAACAGGGCATTGTGATGAAGGATGAGTTTTTCCAAGTTTTTCCGCTTGTTAATCCTGCGAAAAAAGTGCTTTTGTCAAATGTGCCTCCGTTTATAAGCGATGGGATAATTGAACAACAGTTACAAAGATATGGCCAAATTGTGTCCGCTATTAAAAAGATACCACTAGGATCTAAGTCTCCCCTCTTAAAACATGTTGTTACTTTTAGGAGACAGCTGTTTATGATTTTAAATAATGATGTGGAGGAATTGAATATTGTGTTAAAATTTAAAGTCGATGGATTCGATTATGTGATTTTTGCAACAACTGAGACGATGAAGTGTTTTAAATGTGGGACTCATGGTCACTTAGCTCGGATGTGCACTTAACGAGCGACGCCTGCGCAGGCTGGGGTAAGAGAACAAAGTAAAGCGCAAGCAGGTACCTCTACCGCGGGAAGCGGCGGTGTAGCAAACAATGAGAACGAGCAGGGAACACCTCAGGGCAATGAAAGATCAGATGTTGAGAAACGAGGGGTTGATAAAGAAGTGGAAAATGCTAAAGAGAAAAGTAGTGATTTGCAGGGAGAAAGTGAAAGTATAGAGACTGGAATGTCACAAAGTAGAGAAATAAATGAGAACCTGGAAAGTGATATGGAGGAAGAAGGATTGGTTGACACAGAGGAAAGGTTTAAAGTTCCGGTGGTTAAAAGGAAAGCCAAAATGAATGAAAAAGGTGCGAAGTCTAAGGCATTTAGAAAAAGTCAGGAAGTGGTTAAAGGGAAAAATGATTGTAACACAGATGAGTTGTCAGATAATTCCTCTTTAGATGATTTGTCAGACTATTCAGAATCTGTTGAGAATGAAGAAAGCAAGGAAAGTGGATATAGTTTGGAAAGGGTGCAAAGTTTTTTGAGTAGCACAAAAGGTAAAAGAAATGTAGTTGTGACAGACTTTTTCCCTGAGAAAGAACTTTTCATTGATTCAGCAAAATTTTTAATGAAGCAGAGAGGGGAAAAATGTTTATCTAACCAAGATATACATCGCTTAAAAAAGATTGTGCAAAAGGTACGCACAGAACAATCGTAAAATGGACACAAACAAAGAGAAGAATGTAAAATGGTGGCTGGCTTGGCTATGTTTAGGAGTATGCTTTTCTTTTATAATAATTGATTTAAAACTAATTACATCAAATTTAAATGGAGCAAGGGATGTAAATAAAAGAAACCACATTTTTCATCTGTGGCAAATGAAGAATGTTGATATAGTTTTTGCACAGGAGACACACAGTGATTGTTTAAATGAGGTTGACTGGGAAAAAGAATGGGATGGGACAGTGGTTTTAAGTCATAAAACAAATGTGAGTGCAGGTGTTGCAATTTTGTTTGCAAAACATTTCCTCCCAATAAGTTATGAAGTGGAAGAGATTGTAAAAGGAAGATTGTTAAAGGTCTCTGCAAAATATGATGGGGTATCATTTGTTTTAATTAATGTATATGCTAGAGCCCGACCGATATGCATTTTTTTGGGCCGATGCCGATACAGATATTACAGAGTAAAAAAAGACCGATAACGATATATCGGCCGATATTCATTATGTGCATATTATAGTACAGTAAACATATACTACAGTATATTATACTACTACAGTACTGTACATAGAATACACTATATACATTAACAGAATATACTATATATGAATACTTTTTGCAATGATCACTCTATGATCACACCACAAATGTGGTGATCAAACACTTAAAATGACGTGACAAAGATATGTAATATAGGCAGGTGTGTTTTACAAGTTAACAATAAACTTTATTATCCAAAATGATTCTGATATAAGTGCACAAAACAGTAAATTTGACTTATTATAAATAACTTTAAAACACAAACAAAACAAAATACATATAACTTAAACCATTGTCAGTTTTAATGAGAATAATGTTATATAGGGCTTATTTTAAAAAATGGAAACTTATAAAGTCATTGTTTATTAGCTTTAGAGTAAGTTATGGACTTCACAAATTAATTAAAAACTTACCGTTAAGACGACAATGCTTGAATTACTGACAACATACTGATGTAGGCTAATGTTTAATGTACTGCACAACTTTTTTATAACACGAACCCACAGTGTTCTGCCGGGACTTTAAACTTTTATAAAACTAAAGCGTCTGCTCTCCGCCTCTTTTATTTAAGAAAGGGTGTAAAGTTGCGCGAGCGTATTTAATCAATTGCTTTGAAATGAGCATGTAACAGCACAAGCAGCTGTACTCCCACAGACTGCGCGTCAGTTTAAGCGCGTCCTTTCTCCGCCTCGCGTCATTTCTTCCGCTTGCGTTTGAAACAACTCGCAAGTGGACAAAAAAGACTGATTAAAACCACCAAATGTAAACAGGAATGTGTCTCTCTCGTCCACTTATAATCCAATCGACCAAAGCGTGCCTTAATACCAGGTGTAAAATGTTTTGAAGAAACCGCGTGACTGCCGCGGCCGCCATCTGAACTGAGAGACTGACTGAAGTGAAGGGGGTGGGGGATTGGCTGATGTCACTACAGTGAGTGACCTGAGTCGCCATTAGCAACCAATAGGGCGCACTCTGCTGGACAAACAAGTACTTACATCTTTCAAAAGCATTTAATGTGTTCTGTAAGGAACGTTCATATCGGCTTCATATCTGCGGCTAATACGCCGATACAGATATATCTGCGACATGCTCATATCGGCCGATAAAATCGGCAAAACGATAAATCGGTCGGGCTCTAGTATATGCTCCTGTCATAGCAAGTGAAAGAATGGAATTCCTAGAGACTTTAACCAATGTATTACAGAATTGTGATCCTGAACATTATTTATTGTTAGCGGGTGCTTTTAATTGTACAGCAAAGGATATTGACAGGAACCATTTAGAACCTCACACAGCTTCTAGAAAGGCTTTAATACGCCTTATCGAAATGAGTGATTTAGTGGATGTGTGGAGAGAGTTAAATGGTTTGAATAGGCAATATACATGGACACACATAAAAGATAATTTGCTCTCAATGGCAAGATTAGACCAAATATATTGTTTTAAACATCAATTGCAAGTTATGAAATCATGCTGTATTAATCCTGTTGCTTTCTCTGATCATGCAATGGTGACAGTCACTGTTTTTATTAATGGTTTAAAGAGTAAAAGTGCATATTGGATTTTTAACAGTGTATTGTTGGAAGATGTTCATTTAAAGCAATGTCTTGAGTTTTTTTTGGAAACAATAGAGAAAAGAAAAATAAATGTTCTCATGTATACAACAATGGTGGGAATTGGGAAAAAAGCAAATACAGCAGTTGTGTAAACAATACCATTTCAATGTCACTAAAAGCATAGTTGGAAAAATTAAAAAACTTGAAAATGAAATTGTTGAAGTTCAAGGCTTAATTGAAGTCACAGGAGGAAATGAATATTGTAAGGTTTTAAATGAAAAGAAGAAGGCTCTGGAAAATTTACTAGGACACAAAGCACAGGGGGCTTTAGTATGGTCTAGGTTTCAGGAATTTTCAGAGATGGATGCTCCCTCTAAGTTCTTTTTTGGCTTAGAGAAAAAAAATGGCCAAAGTAGGTTTATTCCCTGTCTTAAGGGTGTTAATGGAGAAGTTTTAAATGAACCTTCAGACATTCGAAGAAGAGTTACTGGTTTTTATAAAGAATTGTATAGAAGTGAATATGAAGAGGACAATCAGTTGAGTGAGGATTTTTTGAGTGAATTACCTCAAGTAGAAGATGCAGAGAAACCTAAATTAGGAGCACAACTGACAGAGAGCGAGCTGTATGAAGCCTTAAAAAGCATGGAGAATAGAGCTCCTGGAATTGATGGTCTCACTGTTGATTTTTATAAAGCCTGCTGGAATATCATAGGCAGTGATTTTTTAGAAGTTGTGCATGACAGCATATCTCAAGGTACCCTTCCTTTTAGTTGCAGGCGTGCTGTTTTAACCCTGTTACCAAAGAAGGGGGATTTGATGGAGATAAATAACTGGAGACCCGTTTCCTTACTGTGTGTGGATTTGAAAATATTGTCGAAAGCCTTAGCCAACAGGCTAAAGATAGTGATGGGACAAATAATACACACAGATCAGTCATATTGTGTGCCCGAAAGATCGATCTCTGACAATATTTCTGCAGTTAGAGATATGTTTGAGGTAGCAAAAATATCAGGACAAAATTTTGGTCTAATTTCATTAGACCAAGAGAAAGCATTTGATCGAGTAGAGCACAATTATTTATGGAATGTTCTTGGAAAGTTTGGTTTTCCTCAGGACTTCGTTAAAATGATAAAGATGCTATATAGTGACATTGAGAGTATTGTAAAGGTCAATGGTGGTTTGAGTGCTCCTTTTTCTGTTCAAAGGGGAATCAGGCAAGGGTGCTCCTTATCAGGGATGCTATACTCTATAGCCATTGAGCCCGTTTTATTGAAACTGAAAAAAGTTTTAATGGGTGTGTCTGTGAATGAACATCATAATTTTACTTTGTCCGCATATGCAGATGATGTAATGGTGGTGGTTAAAGATAAGAAAGATGTGGAAAATATAAAAATGGTTGTGGAAGAATTTAAAAAAGTATCATCAGCAAAAGTAAATTGGAACAAGTGTGCTGCTCTTGAAGTAGGTGGGTGGGGTGAAAGAAAACCCAGTCTGCCTGGCGGTCTAAGATGGACTTCAGGTGGAATTAAGTATTTAGGAGTTTTTCTGGGAGATGAACAGTATGTTAAAAAGAACTGGGAGGGAATAGAAGAAATGATGGAGGGAAGATTGAGAAGGTGGAAATGGTTACTTCCCAGAATGTCATATAGGGGGCGCACACTTATAATTAACAACTTGGTGGCGTCCACTCTGTGGCACCGGTTGGCATCGACAGAACCCCCTGCAGGCCTGTTATCAAAGTTGCAAGTAATGCTTGTTAATTTTTTTTGGAACAATTTACATTGGGTTCCTCAATGTGTTTTATTCTTACCAAGAGATGAGGGAGGCCAAGGCCTTGTTCACTTGGAAAGTAGAAAAACTGCTTTCAGGTTACAGTTTGTACAAAAGTTTCTCTTTGGTGAAGAAAACATCTGGAAAGCAGGGGCCAGTTTGATATTTGAGCAAGTGAGAAAATGGGGACTTGCTAAAAACCTTTTTTGGACTAAGTGTGCGGACAGAGATTTTAAAGAACTTCCATTGTTCTATTTCAGCGTTTTAAAAGCCTGGATGTTTTTAACTCCATCAAGAAGGACATCTACACTGTCACTTTTTTGGCTCTTGAATGAACCCCTAGTGGGTAAAGCAAGGTTGGACATTGGAGAGTTAGTAGCTCCTGGGCTGACTAATAGCCTGATAAATTCAAGAGTGATAACATTGGGACAATTGTTGAACATTTGTGGATGTAAGTTTGACAAGACTGATGCAATCGCCCAACATTTGGGATTTAAATCAAAAAGGACAGTTGGAGCTTTTTTGGAGAGGCTCAAAGAAACTTTAAATGCTGATGAGTTGGCCCTTATAGGGGTCTTTGACAATGGAGGTGTGCCAGATAAAGATGACTCTTTTCCGGACATTGAGATCTGTCCTGATTTTTCTGAAGAAGAGTTATCTAGCCCAGTTTTTGAAGCATTGAAAGATGAATGTCTAGAGCTCAGTACAATGTGTGGAAAGAAGTTATATGAATTGAGTGTAAAAGTGTTGAATAAAAAGAAGTTATTGAGTAAAAGAGATATTCCTTGGAAAATACATTTTGGTGTTGAAAATGAATGCAGTCCTGCATGGAGAACACTGTATAAGCCACCATTGACCAAAATTACTGGAGATTTGCAATGGAAAGTGTTGCATGGAATTGTTGCTGTAAATGCATTTACAAGTATTATAAATGAGTCTATTGAAAGCAAATGCCCTTTTTGTGATGATAGGGAAACGATTTTTCACTGTTTTCTGTATTGTAACAGATTGGAATTTTTGTTTTCAAGACTTCAAGGAATTTTTACTGGGTTTAATGTTGTTTTCTCCAATGTTGTGTTTATTTATGGGTTTAAATATTATAGAGAAAATAGGAGAAAAGGGCGCTTATTGAATTTTATTATAGGTCAAGCCAAGTCAGCCATCTATTTGACAAGAAGAAAAAGAATAGAGGGAAAGGGAGGAGATGATTTAGATGGTACTTTCAGGAGACTAATGAAAGCAAGAATAAGACATGAGTTCTTGTTCTATAATTTAATGAAGAATATTGAAGGTTTTAATGATGTATGGAGTTATAATGATGCTGTGTGTACTGTTATAGATGATGATCTTGTTTTTTCAACTTGGGTTGAATAATTTGTAATTGCTGTGTGGGTTTTAGGTGTTTTGTAATATGAGGTATGTTTGTTGTGTAAAACTTGTAGAATAAAGTAGATTCAAAATTAAATTCTCTCTCTCTCTCTCTGCACTAAATGGCAGTGCCATGGTTGGATAGTGCAGATTTAGGGGCGGCATTATTGTAATTGGCCTTGCTACCTACCTCACAAAACAGGCAAAATCTGAACAACCTAATTTTTTACATGCATGCAAAGAATGGTTAACCAAAACAAAGTTACTGGTTTGTTCTTTTTCATCGTTTCCTAGGTTGATAGAAGCACTGGGGAACCAATTATAGCACTTAAACGTGGAAAAAGTCGGATTTTCATGCTTTGACCCCTTTAAAAATATAATCATTGATCAGTGTTACTAGCTGTTTTATCCTTAGTAAATTTTCATTTGATGGGATAACTGTGGATGCTATGATAGTAAAACTGCTATAAATCCTTAAATATATTTGCTAAACTGCATTTGTAAAACACATCTTTTTAACAGGGGTAGAGTGTCCAAATCCAGGCCAAATAAGCAATGGAAGAGTCACCCCAAAATTTCCCCAGTACTTGTTCAGAGACTACATTCAGGTGTCCTGCGAAACTGGATACAAGCTTATGATGGTGAGATAGTTTTGCAAATAAACAAGAACAGTAAAATTGCATTTGGTTAAACATAAATCCATCTAATCCTTATTTATCTTTTGCCCTGTATTAGGGAGAAAAAGAGATTAAAAGTTTTATGACCATGTGTCAGAGTAATGGACAGTGGCATTTGAATTTGCCTGAGTGTAGGAGTAAGTAAAAACACATCACATCTGCTTTTGTATTGGTCTGTATTTTATCCATACAGGCAGTCTGTGTCTTTGCATCCATCTAAAATAAAATACCAATGCATCCCCCTAACATATATTTTTAAAGTGTGATGTGTAGTTTTGGTTTCATGGCACACATTTCACATTTTTGTCATTTTGCAGTTATTGATTGTGGAAATCCAAAGTCTCTGCAAAACGGTGCGGTTAAAGCGATCTCTGGATCAAACAATCAGTATCTCTCTGTCATCGAGTACCACTGCAATGAACCATATTACTCTTTTGACAAAAACCTTCAAGGTCAGTAAATGTAAAAAGTAAAAACACATAATTTTTATTTCAGTGATTTCAAGACTTTCAACAGCTTAACATCATTTTACTTATTTTCTTCATCTTGTTTAGTTCGATACACCTGTACAAGTGACCGAAAATGGACAACCTTTGACAACAATGACATTATTCCTCCCTGCCTCCCTGGTAATGACTGTGATAAAACTTGACAGGATGTTTGAACAG
Source organism: Paramisgurnus dabryanus (assembly GCF_030506205.2). NCBI lineage: Eukaryota > Metazoa > Chordata > Actinopteri > Cypriniformes > Cobitidae > Paramisgurnus > Paramisgurnus dabryanus. Next base: position 14,394,667 of record NC_133349.1, read on the forward strand.
ACAAATGTACAGAAAAACAGAAGCAGAATGACTGACACGTCTCTCTTTCTCAGTGTGTGGCATGAATATAGATACCAATGCTGGTGGAAGAGTCTATGGTGGGAAGAAAGCCAAATTGGGACAGATTCCCTGGCAGCTCTTACACAGGTCAGGTCCCAGGGGTGGTGCTTCTCTGATAAGTGATTCCTGGGCTATCACAGCAGCTCATGTGGTAGATGGATACGAAAACACAAACATGACTTTCATTGGTGGAGTGATTCATGAAAAACATACAGATTCAGTCATATTAAAGACAAAGAAAATCATAATTCATCCAAATTATAATAGGGTGGGTAATGATGGACACCAAGTAAACTATGATCATGACATTGCCTTGATCAAAATGTCTGACAGTGTGACCCTTGGTCCAAACATCAGGCCAGTGTGTCTACCAAAACCTGATGAACCTATAAAGGAGGGCATGATGGGTACAGTCTCTGGTTTTGGGGGAATTCGTGGTGCATCAACAAGTAATCTGTTGCTTTATGGGGGTGTTCGAGAATATTCCTCGTGTGATACATTCGGTATGCCTGTAACTGATAACATGTTCTGTGCTGGAAATGATATTGACGGCATTGACAGTTGTCAAGGCGACAGCGGTGGTCCGTTATTTTATCCTGCTTTGGGCCAAGCGTCTAAAGATCAGCGCTTTGAGGTGAGGGGTATTGTATCATGGGGTCCCTCAAAATGTGGTCATGAAAGCTTTAAGGGGTATTACACAAAAGTGAAGAACTACCTGGACTGGATCAAAGAAACTATGGCAAATAACTAACACACAAGAGCCCTCAGTCAGTCATTATTCTACTAGATATACTGCACTATACACTCTCAGAAGAAATAGTAAGAAAGCTGTCACTGTGACAGATCCCTGTTAGTCCATGTACAATTTAGTACAGATATGTATACATTTGGTATCAGGTATGCCCTCTTTATGTACAAGGGGTGTACTTACAAGGGTATCACCCCAGTGACAGCTTTTGTGCCTTTGAGAGTGTACAGGTTTTCATTGCAATCATTCAGATTCATTCAAATTCTTGTTAAAAGTGTAAATGTGTATTTTGACTTATTTCGTTTCAAATAAACACATTGGAGTTTGAAAAAGATGTGTGTTTGATACAACAGACACTAAAAAATCCCTGCCTGTGAACTTTGGAGTATCAAAGTTTGATTTCAATCATTGATTTTAATCTTTGGCATGGCCTTACTCAGTTAATATTAAATATACCAAGGTTATATTTTCACAAAATCTTCTTTACATTATGTCGGATTATTTAACATTAAAAAAAGAAAGAAAAGACTTCAGCTGTTTTTTCACATGCAGGGTTACATGTTCCCATATTTCTTATTCCTATTTCCAATACACCCAATGTACAATGTAATCTTAACTCTTTTAACATATGATTAAATAAACGCCTCTCCAAGGCCTCATGCCGCACTGTCTGTCTTTGCTGTCCTGCCACATTTGAATTGACAAATGTAAATTAAGTATATACTGACCCTGAGGTATTAAGTCTGTGAAAAGTTTCTAAACGCATTATAAATGTTAGAAACGTATTGCTGAAACACATTACAAAGACTTTGAACTATAGTAGCCCACTGAATTGTGGAGTTAAACAGTTTATCCACATTTCTGTGTTCGGGATAATTTGGGCGGGGCTAAAATTGGGGCTTGATGATGCACAAAAGCCACCGAGCATAGCCCTGCCCCTAACACAATCACGAGCATCCATTCAGGTTGTAGTGGGAGTGCTGCAGATGATGTATTTTTGTAGGCCAACCCGGAAGTTAGCTGCACACTGTTGGACAAAACGTGTAAGTGTCTTTAACTTATGTTTTTTTTTTGCAATAATCGAAAAGCCTATGGTAATAATAAATTAGGGCTGTCACAACATTAATCGCGATTAATCACATACAAAATGTAAGTTTGTGTTTGCATATATATATACACATATATACACATATATACACACATATATATATACATACATGCAAATGTTTCTTAAATACAAACATTAATGAGTGTGTATTTATGTACTGTATATAAAATAATTACACACAGTGCACACACATACATTATGCAAAAAACTTTTATTTTGTATGCCATTATTTGCAATTAATCTTTTGACAGCCCTAAAATAAATTGACTTTTTGTGAGGGAACCAGTAATCCCTGCCGCACTCTATTTGCTGAGAGACAGCAGTCTGGAGGTTTAATAAAAAAATACATAAATAAAAAAATCACAAGGTCAAAAAAATTGAGAGTCAGCAGCTTTCCGCGAGTGGGCGTGGTTTCCGCACCGACAAAGACACGCCCCCAGCCTTTGAGAGCTGAAAATCCTGCCTGTTTTTCCACGATTCTGATAACTTATTTTATACTTGCCGTTTTTTTATCATTCAAATTTGGCTGGGTGGTTAATTTCACATTTCTCTGAGGTGTGATAAACTGAGAACACATTTAATATCAAACTATACATGGACAAGTGCTCCTGAGATGTGTGGTAGGGATTTCACCTCTTCTAAGGATTTAGTTTACAGCAACAGATGTCAGCAGTCAGTCCTTATCCCTTTATCCCTGTGGTGGAGTGAAGAGCTCTCAAATGTTACAACAGATAAGACTTTAGAATAAAAGAAGCTAACACACATTCTGCCTCGCACAATGACATAACAAAGATGGTTACTCTTCAGGGACAGACCTGATTTTGAACTGGAAGTATGGAGTATTGGTGGAAGTTGTTGAATTTTATAACTTTCTGGGCTCTGACTCAAGGGCAATTGTGCTATTGTTTGGTACGGCACCAGCTGCCAGTTTTATGGATTATGCCAGTCAGTAAAGAACCAGGAAGAGACAACATTACAGCAGAAGTTTTACCTGCTGTTCAACTGGCACTGCAGCATTTGAGTGCGCAGCCACCTCCTTTAGGCAACTATGAGCTTCAGTTTCATCTCACAGACTCTGAGGTAACACAGCAGATCTCCATTCTTCTGTAAAAATTAGTTGCTTATGTAGCCTAATGTAAACGACTATTGTGCATCGGCACTGCATTACCATTACAGTGTGTTAGCTGCTGTTTTTGTTTTTAGTGTAATAATGCCAAAGCACTCAAAGCATTCTTTGATGCCACATTCTATGGCCCCAAACCTCTCATGATCTTTGGAGGGGTGTGTCCATCAGTCACATCTCTCATAGCCCAGTCATTGGAGGCCTGGAACCTTGTGCAGGTATTTAATTATTTCTTACCATCACTTGTTTTGATTCAGTCTTGATTTAGTCCATAATTTAAGTTTGATTTGATTTGTTTTCCAGCTGTCGTTTGCAGTAACAGCACCTTCACTGGCAAACAAAAGACGGTTTCCAAACTTCTTCCATGTGGTTCCATCAGACAGCGCAGTCAACTTGGCACTGGTGAGGTTTCTCAGGCACTACGGATGGAACAGAGTTGGTACTTTGACACAAAATGAGCAGAAGTTTACAGAGGTAATCCAAATAAGACACAATATCTATATGGCCCATATAGGCCCTTAACTTTGTAGGAATGTAAATAAATAATTATTAAGATTAGCTTAACAAGAAAAAACATACGAAAGATATACGCTTACATATTTGCAATATTCTTCTTGTCATTGTTGATTAAGGAACATTTTCACCATGTTAAATCACATCAAGTACGTTTACAGTTTATGTGAGCATGAATGAATTGGTGTATTCTCGCCTGCTCCTCTAAAGGTACAAAGGGACTTGAGCAGACATCTGGAGGTGGCTGACATCCAGCTGGTGGCAGCAGAGAGCTTCTCTGTAGACCCATGTAATAGTATACAACAACTAAAGGTATATCTTAGGCACACAGTTTATAAATTGACTGAGAATTTAAGGTATAAATTGACTTTACTGACATGCACTATTCTATGTTATACCACAGTATAAATTCCACAGTATACTATAATACTTTCTCACCTGGGAAGGTAAAAGTATTTTCTGTTTTTCGTTTGTTTATAGGAAAGTGATGTGAGAATAGTGATCACTCATTTTGATGTGAGCATGGCTGCTGAAGTCCTATGCTGTGTAAGCATGTTTATAATTGAATTAAACTGAAAAAAAAATCATTGAAAGATAATAGCAACACATTTTATGTAATGTATGTCACATGCCTCACCAAATGTTTCTCAGTAACATATTTTATGTAAAATATACATTTCTACAATTAGTTGTTAGTATTGAATGTAATGTTGTGTCACAGGTGTATAATCTCAGCATGTATGGTCAGAAGTATCAGTGGATCCTACCGGACTGGACTCATGGCAACTGGTGGATTACCGGCCTCAAAAACTGTACTGCTACTAACATACAGACTGTTTTGGAGCGGTCCATCAGTGCTGATTTTGACACCCTTAGCTCCAGCCACATTAGAGGGATTTCTGGTAAGGTATGTTTACATTCAAATGTAGTACCATTAAATGAGACAATGAACAATGCCAAAAAATAATAAGAACCTAATTTTTTTTGTATGTGTGGCTTATACAGTCTGTTTATTAAGTGACATTTTGTTACTAAATGCATTTCATGGGAATTAAACCTCAGCTTTAACTTGCTCAGCCAGTTAACTGAGTTAATGAGGCTTTAGTTTCTACAATGTAAGGCATTAAACTTCTATTGATGGATTGTCTATATTGCTTACCGTATCTCTGTGTATTTCTGCTCAGACACCTCAGGAGTATGAGAGGGACTACAATAAGCAGCAATTAAAACGTCTGGGTGCAAGCAAATTTCATGGCTTTGCATATGATGGTACATGGGTGATTGCCAAAGTTTTGACAAGAGTCATGGAGACTGTGAGGTACAGAGAAAGATATAGCATCCATCGCAACTTTACTGTCACTGACCAAGAAATGAGTCAGATGATTCTGGAGGCCATTGACAAGATCAACTTCTTTGGTGTCACAGTGTGTACAAAGTTTCAAAATTCTTCATAATAGTTTTACATTTGCAATTATGCATTCACATTACAATATAAAAATGTTTATACCTGTTGTGTAGGGACAGGTTATGTTTCAGAAAGGTGAGAGAGTGGCCAATGTGCAGTTTGCGCAGTATCAAGGTAGAGAATCATTTATCTGAGAAATCTCGTTCTTCTTTACAATGTTTGTATTATTTTTGAGCAGTGCACATTATTGCTTCCACAGATGGAAAGGCTGTAAAAATTGGAAAATATAAAGCCATTACAGGTGAACTGGAGTTCATCAGTCCAGTCCAATTCCATGGTAAATGTACGAAATAACAAATGTGTTTAAGTTGAGATGGAAATTTGGATGCTTGGTAATTACAGCTTGAAGAATTGCAGATCTTTTATTCTCTTATTTTCTTAAAGATATTTTGAACTTTAGTATAATACTGTATACATTAGATATGACTTGTGTGATATGTGAAATGAACCACATGCATCTGCTTTCTACAGGGGCTGAACCCACAAAGGACCGAACTCATGTGTACCGTCAAAGAAAACACATCAGTATATTTCTGTACAGTATCATAACATCTCTATCTATCTTAGGTGTTCTTACAGCTTGTTGCCTATTATTCTTCAATGTGAAAAACCGCAATCATCGGTAAGCCATGTTGATTATCCCAGTGCTTATTTTTTGCATTCATTCATACATTAAAAGTAAAATGTTTCTCCTTTTTAAAAGTATTCCACCATGGTTATACTGTACATTCGTTGCATTGTGCTTTTGTCATTCACAGGTCTGTTAGCATGTCCAGTCCTGTCTTAACTTCTGTGATTATCCTTGGTTCAGTTTTCTCTTATTTCTGCATCTTCTTTTTGGGGCTGGATGGTTCTTATATTTCTGATGGAGCGTTTGAAGCTTCTTGCTCTGTGAGTCCTCAAATATTGGTTCATTGTAGTTTCAACTCTTTTTGTATAATTCTTTTCATACAAGATATTTTATTTAATAATTTGTGGCATGCTGTTTCACAGGTCCAAATATGGCTTCTATCTATTGGATATACAGCAGCTTTTGGAACCATGTTTGCAAAAACATTGAGAATTCATGCTATCTTCAAAAATAACAGAATAGAAAAAAGGGTAGGAACGATTTGTGTTTTATGTAGGAAACAAGCTGGCTTTATATGCCAGGGAGAGAAACAATTCTGTAACTAGAAGGTATACATTAAAGTCTCAGAAAAATATGGTACAAAGCTGTCACTGGGATGGTATCTTTTTAAAAGGCACTAATATGTACTTATTAGGTACATTCAATGCAGTCTTGGGGAAAGTTACTTTGAAAAGTAATGCATTACAATATTAAGTAACTTCCCAAAAAAGTAACTAATTGCATTACTTTTGATGGAAAGTAATGCTTCTGTTACTTTTAAGTTACTTTTGTGTTACTTTTTTTACTTGGCTGAGGCTTGATCTCGTTCAGGCCTTGAAGGTGTTTTTATGACTGAGAAGTTCTGCATTAAGGGGCTGTCCACACGGAGACGGGTATCACTGTATACGTATAAATTTGTTATCGTATTGGCATTTCATCCACACGGATCCGGCGTTTTCGGAGACCGCTATTTTTTGAAACCGGGTCCTAAAGTGGATAAATCTGAAACTGACACCCTTGCGGTTTCGTCTGTACAGCCAATCCGTATATTTTGTGAAGCGAAAACGTCATCACATCACGTGTCGGAAGCATCACACGTAACAGCAACAACAATAACGGCAGACTACGTGATTGTGTTCGTGCTACAGAAGCTACTTAAGCCTACTAGCTTTATTACAGCAAAATCTATTGCTTCTATGCAATTGTGGTGACCAACAAGCGATAATGGACAACACCATACGTTGGTTATGCGCATGCTCAAAGTCTTCTTCTCCATGTATAGTGTATATCTGTGGCAGAATTACAGTGCCCCATACTGGTAAGGCATATAATCTACACCGCTTTCAGTCGGTTTCAGTGGTTTCGTGTTTACGGATTATTTTTTTAGAGCAAGGGAAAAAATGATCGGATAGGGAATGCACCAGCTTCGTGTGGACATAGCCTAAGAAATTGCACATTTCCATCGCAAAAATATCAAGCTCTGGCCTTGGACTCAAAACTGTTCCCGCTCAGACACGCACGCATATAGTGCATAATTCTGTGTGATTATATCAGTTTAATTCAGAACGTTGTGCTGTTTTTAAATCAAATTAGTTAAACAGAAAAGCAACTCGCATTACTTTAAAAAAAATTAACTCTAATATTAATTTGTACATTTATAAAGCAATGCGTAACTTTACTCGTTACTTCAGAAAAGTAATATTATAACGTAATGCACATTACTTGTAATGCGTTACCCCCAACACTGCATATATGTACCAATTCGGTACAACTATTCAAATTTTAGGTGCAAATGTATACATTTCGAAACAGTATCGCTTTAGTGACAACTTTTTTGGGGTTGATAAAATGCCATATTGTTTTTGTACAAACTTTATATTTATTTTTAACTCCCTAGGCGAAAGATTAAGCTCTAAGTTGTCTGGTAAACATTAGGACAGAATGCAACATTATAGCCAGCAGATGGGTATAACACCCTAGCAACCACCTAAATCACCTGAGCAATACTCTAGCATCCACACAGTACCCTAGCAACTGCCTGCAACCACAGACTAATGCTTAGCTACCACCCATAGCACTATAGCAACAATACAGCCTAGAAGCAGATTAGAAATGTAGGATATCTGATGCAAAGCATTGAAAAGCTCATATAAGTCTTATTTTATTCTGTCTCTTATTTGTATTTCTCTTTGTTGAACATCATCAGATTACAAAGGACTATGGGTTGACTCTGCTAGTTATGTTCCTGCTGTTAGACATGAGTTTGTTAATTTGTATGCAAATTTTGGATCCATTAAGGAGAACAGTAAAGGAGTATCTTATACAGGTGAGAAAAACTTTTTTTTAAAGTGTCATGGACTCATGTCGTTTATGTTGTCTAAGAAAACTGACAATTTTTTGATGTGTATTTCAGTCTTGATATTTCTCTCTGTTTTAGCCTGACCCCCAAGGGCGAGATTTTTCCATACAGCCCTTTTCAGAGCACTGTGAAAATGCATACATGGGTTTCTGGTTGGCTGCATTTTATGCTTATAAAGGAATACTCCTGGTATGATATCAGATATGTATATTTATCTTAACATAGTTTAAACCAGTTGTATTGCATTTGACAAAAACGTTTATCTGGAGTGATTTTAAATGCATTTAATCAAAAACATTTTATCATTGTGTGCATCCAATGTGAATTTTTCCCACAATCTAGATGCTGCAAGCACTGTGCATTATATAATAAAAGTCAAATGGCTTTTAAATGCAATTTATTTGAATATTATGCCAAATCTTAGTAAAATTATCCTAAGTTAATTTTATGTGGGAAAATGATATGATAATAATCTTGAAGTAAAGTGTGATAATTATGTATAAGATGCACACATGTAAGCCAGATATTTATTAAATGTGTTTGCATGTCTTGCCTCCTGTCCAGCTGAGTACCTGTTTCCTAACCTGGACAACACGTCATGCAAAGGTTCCTGCTGTAAGTGACAGCAGGGGCATCCGAATCAGTGTGTTTGTGTCGGGCCCAGTGATTCTTACTGGTATATGTGCGTCCATGCTGTTCCAGGATCAACCAAATGTGAAATTCTGCATTGTTGCCCTTGTGATCATCACATGTTGCTCCAGCACTCTGTGCCTGGTGTTCGTGCCAAAGGTATGAGATCTGTCTCTCTGTCAGTCTGTTATTCTGTCTCTGTGTTTTTATATTGATCTATTCTAATGTGACAGATTATCATCATAAGGATGGGTCCTGCATCCTTGTCAAGAAGATTTCATCTTACCCAGTGGCACAGTGAGATTGAACAGATCAATGAACCGCATTGTAAAGAAAAGGAAGCTACGAAGAACTCAGGAACATTTGACTGTGCAACTGATATCAAGCAAAACATCTCAAGCACCATTGACATTCTACTGTCAGACAACCTACAGCTCCAACAACACATGAATAAAGTATGAAGCTTGTTAGCAATTGCTTGCTTATGCTTACTAAACTTATTGAAAGATTTGAGAATGGTATCAACATGTAAAGATGTGTATTCAAAACACAATAGCATATGGATAATGGAAGTACAATGGAAAATCTTTCCAAAAAGGGGGCTAAATGAGTCTTTTTATTTTGGTCACATTTGTTTTTTTATCTCATTCTGACCACGTGCAGTTGGATTCTGAATTGGAGTATTTGACCAGGCAACTGAATGAATTAAGTCCTCACCATCTAGAGGATCTCATCATCAGAAGTTCTGTACATAAAGCAGGTTGGAAAATAATTGACAATGCCCATGTGCAAATGCAGTTTTTATAAATCAATTTTTAAATGGAAATTCAATTTATTGATAAAATGTAATATTGATTTAGCATCAATAAATAGTTGTGGACTTTTGTTTGTCTTATGTCTCTTTATGTTTATCTCTTGTGTCTTTTCAGGCAAGAACAAATGTCAAACTCTGCCTGAAAGATCCAACTGCAACAGGAACGGACTGGAGGACATCAACTCTCCTGAACAGTGAGTTGTATATGCTCTCGCATTTCTTCCACATAATCCTAAAAGTACTAAAACTTCCACAAATTGAATGTAGTTTTGACCAAAATATGTACACAGGTTTAAAATCTAAAAAAAAAACAAGTTTGCTGGCTTTTGTTGATTTGATATGGAAATGATTTGGATCATTTTGTTGGTTCACAGCATTCAGCGCAGACTCTCTCTCCAGCTGCCCATTCTTCATCATGCCTACTTACCCTACATTGGAGGAGTGAACTCCAGTCCTTTCAATAGCTCCTTTGATATCCCTCAGCATACATGAATGCCCAAAACATGTGGACTGTTGGTGCCAGGACCATGAGTTTCTCATGCTGTTTATACAAAAACACATATAGACATTTTTATTATAGTTCTCAAAGAGTTATATAATACTTATAAAACTTATAGATATAAGTATATACTCAGGCACATTGGATACTGTCCTTATAGGATAGTGGCCTTTTTTATTTGCGTGTGTAATTGTATCATCTAACAAACATCTAGCAGGTAGCAAACCTAGGCATCTGCCCATGTTGTTTCATTACAAAATGCTAGCAAATGCATATTGTGGTGTACAAAGAGGCAAATGTATCTATCTATTCAAAAGGGAAATACTTATAAAAGTAGGCTACTTTACAATATTTAAATATAGGAATAATAGTTGAAGTCTAAACATTTTTTTGGACATTTACTTTATCTCTGTTTTATCTCTGATTTAGTTTTGCCTTTATGTTCTGACTGAAGATTTATCCACTGGTTCATGACTGTATCTCTTACATCAAATAAATGTTAGAATCAGACTCCGAATAAGTGAACTTTTTGATTGCTGCAGTTATAACACAAGCACACAACATTATAGTACATACAGGTTAACACATCAAAACTCTTAAAAAAAATTCAAATTTGAGTCTTTGAAAGTGCACCCTGTGTAATACATTTAAGGTCTGTTAAGATTAATTTGTTCCCCGCTCTAACCCATGTCTACTATATCTCTTAGTTTCATTTCACAATTCCAGGTTTTGCCACTTTTTATTTGCCAATTGAACAACATGACCTCTGAAAGAGATTTAAACCTTGAGCCGTACCTGCTCTCCTGATTTTGCCAAGTGGTTGATGTCCTCAAGGCAACATTATATTGATCCTGGGACAACATTTCAATCAACCAATCAGATTTCAGAAATAAGTGTAGATTTTGTTTAAACTTTAAGCTTACAACCAGGATTAACTGTTTCTAATCCAGTGCTTATCACTTATCATTTATGTCTGATTTTAGGGCTCAGTTATGGTTAGGGTTGGGGTGGTTTTAGTTTTTTTTGAGTCAAATTTTTTTTTTGTTTTGACCCAATTATATTTCACTTGGCACAATCAGGTCGAGCAATGTCCAATACCTGTAAACTGAGTATAGCTCATATCAAATAAAATAAAATTGTGATTGTAATGAAAAAATATAAATGACTTTATTAAAACACTATCATTCACTATCGTTGTTTTAAAAAATATACTAGAGAAATTGTTTCCTGCATTATGACAAAACATGCATCAGAGGCAGGCCTGGTGCCAAGAGGGTGCAAAAGGGGGCATTGCCCCTCAGATTTGATTTGTACCTAATGTTGCAGGGTTTAAACAGAAGGCTTTAAGAAAAAGGTAATTAATAAAAACTGTGTTGTGTGTTTACAAGACTAACAGAAATAAACTAAAAAATATAAAGAACATTTCGTCAGGTTTGTTTATTTTGTTTATTATATAGCTCTGACTGGCAATGAAGTATAGATGAATAATCACACTAATAGTTGATTGGAAAGGAGTTAAAAATTCTGGCAAAAGCTATTATGAAGATTGTTCTTATAATCCATAAAACAAAAACAAATTTTTTTATCCAAATTAAAATTTGTTTTGCTATTTGGCTGAAAAGACATGAGTTACAGGCAGTTACAGGCAGTAAAAAACCTTTATTGCTTACATATTTTGTAAAATCTTCATTACTTTAAATAAAGTCAAAGAAAATTGTGTATTTGTATTAGCACAACTGTCTGTTTATACCGTAGGCATTCAGTTGTGTATCATTAAGTTCATTTCTAAAAATTGTCCAATCCTTCTCTTTTCCAAAGCACCACCTACATGTCATGTTTGTTTTGATCAATGTCTATGATAAAAGGGGGGTCAATGAGACAGAGAGTTATACAAATTCTTCCCTGGAAAGAAACACAACATCTCCAAAGCTTCTTTTGCTCTTGACTATGACTTCTCTTAAGGCTATGGGTCTTCTTCTCCTGGCCATGTTTGTAATGGTGGCTGAATCCTCATCATCTTCACGAAGAGGTATCCATTTAGCTTTCCTTAAAATCAGTTCATCCTCTCTAGCCTGAAACATTTCATTTTTAAGAAAGAAGCCCCTCCTAAAATAGAGCTATTGGCATGAACTATTTGACCTATTCAGGTGGAGGAAATTCCCATAACTATGACCTCTCTGATAAGGCTGATCAGACTAGACTGTATAACTCCAAAGTGTACGAGGCAGAAAAGGTCTCCAGACCTCTAGACGGGTGGCTTTCCTGGACCGGTGCCAGACATTCTGGAGTCAGGTAAAATGAAGACATGATTGACAGTTCAGTAACTTTAGTTTAAAAAGATGTGCATCAACTAAAGGCTCTTAAGTGCAAAGGCATATATCTATTGGTCCTGTTTTTAGAGTTACTGTTGAAGATGGCTCACAATATTTGATCCATAAAGGAAAAGATTACGGTATCTCTTCTCAAACTGTTGTTGTGGACGCCGATCACATGAGCAGTAAATGGAGGGCAAGTATTTCTGCAACTTATAGATAAAAGCAATATTTGTATGCTAATACAACTGCATTATTTTGGCTATGTTTGTTTTGAAAGTTAGATGATACCCTTTTATGTATTAACTGTTGCTCTCTCTAAAGCAATTGCATAACTTTAAAATATTATTCTGAAATTTGCTAAACTATTTTTAAATTTTAACAGGTTGATGACACAAAAGATTTTGGTGGGGACAAGACGGTCTCTGATTTTGTCGGGGCTGGAGGACCGGACTACAGCCTATTAAAGAAAAATTGCCATGATGCAACTGACGATATGTGGAGGCAAGATTGAATACAGAAATGTGTTGCATACTGTGATAAGAGCATCACTTTAATACTTATAATTGAAATGTGACATGCATTGCAGCTATTTTGCTTAAATAAAAACATTTTTATGTGGCATTTTGTTTTTTCTTTAAGTAATTGTTATTTTCATAAAATTTCAAGTGAACGGACATGACAGGTCTGGCTACTGTACTGTAGGTTTGTTTTCTTTGCAAATATTGAACTGCTAGCAAATGTTAGCGTTTTGCGCCCCTGTACATACACTCTCAGAAATAAAGGTACGAAACTGTACCTTTTCTGTCACTGGGGCTGTACCCTTTCAAAAAGTACAGCTTTGCACATAAGGATTTCATTTAAGTACCTCAGAAGTACATTCTGGGACCAAAGAGAGCTTATTAGTACCTCAAAAATACATATTAGTATCTCAAAGGTACATATTGATACTAAATTTTTACCAGTACATATCTGTACCTAATGGTCCATACAATTACCTTTTTAAAGGGTGCTGCCCCAGTTAGGGTACATATTTTGACTTTTTTCTAACAATGTAGGGTCCTTAAGGTACGATAATCTACCCAAAATTGCATTCTGTTTTGTATTCCTGTAAAGGTATCAAACAGAAACTTAGGGTACAGCCCCAGTGACAGAAAAGGTACAGTTTTGTACCTTTATTTCTGACAATGTAATCACCTAAAATATATAAAAAACCATTAATAGTACTTATTGTAAAGTAACATGAGTAGCCTATTTTAGCAGACAAATATTTACATGATTTAAAGAAGAGAGCAGGGACACAGGAGCTGTGGTGCAAACATTAACAAATATGAGTCATATGCAATAACATTTTGTGTTTATATCATTGTTCTAAAAAAACATTTTATGTAGTCAGTAGTACTTAACTAATTTTGAAGTTTTAGAAAATTATGTCAGCAAATTTGTGAGGTCTAGTTACAGATGGTTGTTTTAAAACAATGTCTGGTTTAAGTTTCCATTACACTTATACTCTTCTTTCCTCAGTGTATGAGACCTTCTAAGCTGAAAGTTTTGTTTAACCTCTCTTTTACAGTTTGACTACCTTTATGAGTGAGATAGGAAATATCAGCTTTGGATATCGCTCTGCAGACCCATGTTATCTGATATAAAGACTGCTTTACTTCAAAGTTGCTTGTAAATGTTTTGTTATGATGGTCATGGTCATGCTGTGTAATGTAGGATAATATTTACTTAGAGGAAAAATTAAGGTCGTCTATAGTTTCTAAATTTATTTGTGCATGAATGACCTGGGTGGGTATGGTTATTCCTCTCCTGAAAGTGTGTCCCAGTCCGGCCTTGAAAATCATTTGTGTGTGTCGAATGCGGGCATCCGCGCGTACCCGCGTTGAGAAGCTGTGCGGACGCGTGCGCGCGCAAGACGGACGCAGACGCGGAAATAAAGTACCCCGGGCTTTCCGGCACACTTGTCTAGGGAAACTTGTTGAAGTGTCATCGATGCAAACGGGTATAGAATACGTGATTATTGGGTATGTTTTGTTTCTTGCATGCATTGTTTTATATTTTGTACATTTAATAAATTTTATTAGGCTACGAAAGGAATTGCCAAAGCATGATTTGATAGACATTTATTTTAGCATCTGCATGCTTTCTGTTGCAGCAAAGGTTTTTCTATGGAAAAAGGTTTTACAGAAGTTATTTTAAGAATAACTTTTTTTTTTGTTACACATAACATCATAACAATCTTATAACAGCAACAGATCAGTCAAGTATTAACTACACGCTGCCATCATTTACTCACATGAGAAAGTTTTTTCTTGAAAGCGACAAAATGGCATTTGTTTTGTGTTGTGTATTTGGTGGCTAACACCATGTTATTGAAACAGATATTTTAGAGTGAACCTTCAAGTTAGTGTCTTGTCCATCAAGACACAGCAACATGATCCAAATATTGGATGAAGTTAGACATGTTACAGTAGTGTCAATGCATTGGGCAGTGGCAGCTTGACAATAAAACATAAGAGCAGGATTTTACAAAATATTCTGAGCATTGGAAAAAAGCGATGAACCCAACCCACTGGGTTCTAATTTAACCAGAGCTGTTTCAACCCAAAATGCTGCACTGTTAAAAATCTTTGCTGCCTCAGATTTTTTAGTTGAATCAACTCAGATATACAAGTCATGTCAACTTACTGTTATTAATCTTGACAAGAGATGCAGTCAAAATTCTGTTGGGTTATGTTTAACCCAATGCTGTGGAAATATTGGATAGAACCATTGATCTATATAAATAATGGATTGTGCATGATGTCACAATTGTGGAGCCAACATGCCACCATATTATTCCTAAACATTCGATTACATCAATGGACGTTATTTATAATATTTATTTATTTCAGTTGACAGAACACATATTGGGTTAATAATTATTTATAACCCAACATGTGGTCTGTCCAATATTTACCCAGAATTGGGTTAAAAAGAACCCAGCAGAATTTAGAGTGACTTGTGAATACGAGTTGATTCAACAAAAACATTTAAGGCAGCAAATCATTTTTTACAGTGTGGATTGCTTTAGCCCATTGCTTGATCAAATATAAACATTATGGGGCAGTTTCCCGGACAGGGCTTATCCTAGTCCCAGACTAAAATGCATGTTTGAGCTGCTTTAGATTAAAAACACATTGTCCTGTTTAATTTTAACATATTTCACTGACATTGTTTTGTCTTAAGATCCACACCTGTAGTGTTTTTGTTTGTAAAAACTTTTAAAATTACCTAATATTAATGAAGCCTAGTCCTGGATTAACCTAAACCCTGTCTGGCTCGTGACTGCTCAACCGAGGGGCGCTAATTCAAAATAAGTGTTCAGAGTGTCGTGTGTGTGGTTCCTTTTTTAAAATATGTGTTCTGCGCCTCGAGAGATCCTGTGTGTGCATCACGTGTTTTGTCAAAAGTGCCTGCTGCACACAAAAAAAAAAATGCACACGTCAAAACCGTTTATGATATAAGAGACGCTCACGTTTACAAAATACACGCAAGACACTCCCTTGACAGTAAACTTTGATTATGCATGAGATTATGCCAAACGCGAGCATCTCTTTTATCATAAACCCTTTAGACACATCTGCAGACAAGACACGTGATGCACACAGGATCTCTCGCGGCGCAGAACACATATTTTGAAAAAAGGAATCACACACATGATGGGCTACATACATGTTGTGACGAACTTCGCATCAAGCACCCTCGAAATAAGAAGTCATTGGTCGCCACTTTTGTACCTTCTTGTACTTTTTTTGAAGTAATCGTGTTATGTACTATATATAACAAGTGAACTGACTGAAATATTTATTCTTTAAATGCAATATGGTTTAAAAAATGGTCTTTTAGCATTTTTTTATATATACACACCAGCCATATGACACTTAAGAGTGCGACCAGTTTAGAATTGGTGGTCGATTTAATACAATTTATTAGCAATGCAGTGCTCAAAATAACCTAAGTTTTAAATTTGTGATAATTTTTGGTTAATGCAAGCAATAACTGACACATCTACATGCATTTTACATTTTATTAGTGTGAATTTAATATTTTTTTGACAAGTACATTTGACTATCTAATCATTTAGTGCCAATGACAGAATGTGGTTTCGGACTCTTTAAGATAAGAAAACACATGCAGAAAAACACAGTTTCAAAGTGGTCAATCAATAAATTTTATTAGCAGGGAAGAGCTTAAAGTTAAGTGCAGTCATAGATTACAGTGTTTATTTCATTCCAACATCCATGTTACAAGGCTAATATAATGTTAATATGTGATTATTACAGAAATTAAAAATATGACTATTATGCTTCATGTTGTTCAGGATGTGGTAACTTATTAGAACTTACTTAGATTGCCAGAAACAGATGCACATTGTTGTGTACTGTAGCAAAGCCGCAAAACTAATAACCAATTAAAAGTGCAAAAACTGAAAAAAAAATAGCAAATGCCATCCTTCTCTTTATTGGTTAAATGCATACATTAAATATTTAATATTTACTCTCTCCAAAAAATGTATTGCTTTTAGCATTAAATGTGCCATTAATGAAGCTCTGTTATAGAGATGTTGAAGATGGACCAAGCTCCATCATATCCACTCGGCTGTGTTCGTTGGTTCTGGTCTAGTCATGGCCGCATCTCTTGCATCCAAAACATACCAAAATCAGAGAGCTCAGTAACAGCATGCCCATTCCCGCTGTCTAAAGGGAAAAAATGTAGTGTTTAAAGCAAATTACAATAAAGCGGGCACTTGGGAGTTTCATTGTATCAAACAATAATAAAATTAGGCATTCACTACTAGCACTGAGCATTTACATACTTCATCAATGTAACACCCTCATAGCGACAAGTTACATTTTCAGTCCAACTAACTCAAAAAAATTGGGTTTAAAAAGGACAAAAACCCCACCCACTGCGTAATTTAAGCAACATGATCTCATGGAAAGTCGTGTTATAGTCACGCAAAATTGTATCAATTTATTAGTGTCCATGGCACAAAATTCAGTCTTTTTTGAGCACGAATGTCTTTTTCGTGACACTCGCACAAATTTCTATAAATAGTTTCTCGTGTCCATGGCACGACTTTCTTTTTCGTTTCATTTTATGTATTGTTTTCTCCTTTTTTCCCTATTTTTAAATCATTGTCGCCTGGGGTATCTACATGTTTTTCTTCCGCTTTTAAAACTATCCTTGCCTGGAGTTCGGGTTAGGATGTCTAAAAATGTAAAAGAAAGTGAGAAAATAGGAAAAAACAATGAGAAAATAATACATAAAATGAAACGAAAAAGAAAGTCGTGCAACGCACACGAAAAACTATTTATAGAAATTTGTGCGAGTGTCATGAAAAAGACATTCGTGTTCAAGGCACGTAAAAAAGCTGAATTTCGTGCCATGGACACCAATAAATTAATCAAATTTTGCGTGACTATAACACGACTTTCCGTGAGATCAGTTTCTGAATTTAACCTATTCTGGGTTGTTCCAACCCAAAATGCTGGTTTGCCCATTGCTGGATCACATATAAACATTTTCTGGGTTAATTTAACCCATTTGCTGGATTTCTTGACATTGTTTGGAGTGCATCGTTAATTTATAGTACTGCATTATCTCAATGTTTTACTCACCTGAGATATATGTCGAAGAGTAAAAAATGGCAGGTTTCCTGCATTCATACCAGACGGCACTAACGTTATACACCAGGTATGGTTAGTTTTTTCCTCCGCCAGTATTTCCCACGAAGTTCTTGCACAGGCAAAGTATTGTCCATCGAAGAACAGCAACATGATCCAAATAACGGCTGGAGTTAAACAACTTACAACGGAGAACGAACGCTTCTTTGTGCATTGCGGGCTTTGAATGTAAAACATGAGTGAGGAGGAAAACATAGCAGGAATTAAAAAGTATCCTATGGCGAACACCAGATTCATGAGTGGATTACAAGGGCATATAAAATCCATCCCAAGAAGCTTTTCAAGCCCCAGCTGCATAATGCCAATGATCAAACTTGTATAAACGCCCTTCTTTTTCATAAATTTCTTCAAGCCAGCTGAAAATTTCTTGCACATTGTTCGAGCTGATGAGACAGAGAGATGTTCAGATTAAAACTCAAGGTTCTCGATGATTGACTTGTGATGCGTATCATATAGATTTTGACCTTTTATATGTTCATGTGTCTCTGAAAAAAACAAACGCTTGATCTTTATCTCAGATTTTTTTACTCTTCATGTTGCTTCTGGTTGTCTGATCTTTGACAGATGATAATCTCTATAAAAGTAAAAAAATTCAGTTTAATTGGAAATTAAAAATTAATTCCTGAGACATAATAAGTGTATTTTACTTCTAAAATTTTATTGCAAACATGTTGTTATAATCACTTTCACACAAACTACAAACTACACTGTTAATGCTTTGAAATAAAACAACAGGCAGCATAACATTAGTGATTTACTACCCATCCTTAAATACACACCCTACTCTTCAGTACGATAGTAACCCAAAAACTCAGCCAAATCCTAACAAAACAGAACATTAAATACTAAGAGATCTCTTAATTTATCATCTTGTGTAAATCCCCTGATCAGTTATTAAGTTCGCATAACATTTTCTAAAAAATACAAGGACTTTTCTCTAATGTCTGTGTGAAATTAACGTATTTCTGTAAGCAAATTTGACTGTTAGGATTCTCCAATGACCTTCTGAACAGTTACAACCAAAACCAGAACCATGTGAACTTTATTCTCTTATTAGAAGTGGGCAGAAATACTTTTATAAAAGCAAGGTAATCATAGTTATTTAATGTTAGACAGAAATGCAAACTTCCTTTTTTTGGAAAACAGCAAGTTAAATGTCAAAGCAGGGGACAAAATAAATGACATTAGATACTTACACTGTATTCTTTGTCCAAGATCTAAGGGGCTCATTTAATACAAATGTATGATAACAAAAGAGATCAAACATGACAATCAATTTTGCAAAGCACTGAAGGACAGGAAGTGGTCAAGTTGTCGAAGAAACAAATGCACATTGTGGGGTACATAACCACAATGACCAGTCATACTGACTAAAGTGAAGTGTTTGTGTTACGGCTTGCTATTTTGGTCATTCTTTTTAAATATGTTTGCATTATTAATGTAAATAAAATTGAGTGCAGAACAAGAATCTACTTATCAAGATAGCTGGTCACTTATTAAATTCACTAAATACTGGCTGAGTCTCTACCCATACTCTAAAAAAATGCTGGGCTGTTCCAACCCAAGGTTAATGGACAAACCCAATCGCTGGTTTAATTTGACTTAAATTAACCATATATGGTTAAACCACCCAGCATATGTTAAAGGCGGGTTGCATGATTTTTTAAAAACGCTTTGGAAAAGTGAGTCGGGCCGACTACCAAAACACACTTTAGCCAATCAGCAGTAAGGAGCGTGTCTATTAACCAACATTGTTGACTGGGCTGCGTATGTGTGGGGCGTGTCTATCATAAGAACGTCCAGCTTCTATTGGGGTGGGGGCATGTTTGTTTAGGTGATTTCAAATGTCAGCATTGGCTTTCAGAGATCATGCACCCTGCCTTAAATATAATAGTTTTTACATACAGAAGGACTGCTTTCACTAAACATTACTTTACATTTCAATGGCTTCTGCTTTATTTGTCATGGGTGCGCGGCAGTCACAGCTTTGATGTAGATCGGTATAGTAATTGTCAGATGTTTAAAGTGTCTTTGTATACATTGTAGATAAAGACCTCTCTGACACGGTTACTGTCAGGAAAAAGAGATTTGCTCAGTGGCGGCCAGTGACTTTTTTCGAGGGTGCACGATGCAAATTTCGTCACAACATGTATGTAGCCCCTCATGTGTGTGGTTCGTAATTTAAAAATATGTGTTCTGAGCGTCGAGTGATCCTATGTGCATCACGTGTCTTGTCAAAATAAGTGCCTGCTGCAGACGCGTCTAAAGGGTTTATGATAAAAGAGACGCTCACGTTTGCCAGATACTCGCATAATCTCATGCGAAATCAGAGTTTGCTGTTAAGGGATTGTCTTGCGTGTATTTTGTGAACGTGAGCGTCTCTTATATCATAAACGGTTTTGGCGCGTGTTCAGAAGGCACTTATTTTGACAAAACACGTGATGCACAAGGTTCACATGATGCAACAAACACATATTTTGAAAACACGAGCAACACACATGACACTCCGAACACTTGTTTTTGAATTTGCACCTCCTCGGAAGAGCAGTCATTGGATTTGCATCCTTTTTGGTGTTTGTTTATATTTAAATGGGCACACATTTATGCTTGTGATAGTTTTTCAGTTGTAAATCATTTGGATAAATCATCTGTGAGTTACTGAAAGAGATATTATTCTTGCTTACACATTTGTCACACTGTTGGTGTGTTACTAAATCTGACATAGAATATATGTTGTTCTTCACTAAATGAAATCCTCAAAGAAGCATTTTCAGGTAAAAGGGAGGTATGACATAGCAAAGTAAAATTTGTACACCTCTATGACTCTAAGAAACTCTTATATTCTGAGACACTTCTGTTTGGTGTGTTAACCATGATTTCCTGCAGGACTACACTGACCCTGGTTCTCCTGGCCATGTCGGTTATGCTGTCCAAATCCTCAACGGGTAAAGATATATTTTTACACATTACTTTTTGTTTATGTTTGGCTTGAAATCTTTGTGCTTTTTGCACATCATGCAACGTTACGATTTGTTTCTGTCTGTGCATTAAATCTCCTCAGATGCAGGAAAAACCTATAACTATGACCTCTCCAAAAAGTCAGATTTGACCAAGCTGTACAACTCCAAAGTCTTTAAGGCAGAGAGAATGACCAGACCTCTCAAGGGGTTGTCCTTTCAGTTAAGCAAACTCAGCCACTCTGGAGTCAGGTGAAATTAAGACACGATCAACAGTTCTATCATTTTAGTTATTGAAAAATATGCATCAAGTAAACTAGAGGCTCTTAAGTTCATAGTAGGATTTCTGTTGGTCCTGGTTTAGAGTTACTCTTGAAGATGGCACTACTTGGCTGGTCCATAAAGGAGATGGTTATGGGATCTCATCCCAAACTGTTGTTGTGAATGCCCGTCACATGAGCAATACATGGAAGGCAAGTATTTCTGCAACCATAATATAAGTGCAACCTTAAGAACAATGTTTTTAATGCTAGTAGGCTGTCACTGCATTTTTTATAGGGGTGGTTTCCCGGACAGGGTTTAGCTTAAGCCGGGACTAGGCCTTAGTTTACTTATAAAATATAACTTGTTTTAACAAACATGCCTTACTAAAAACATTACTTGTTGTGTGCATTTTGAGGCAAAACAAAGGGCACTGATGGATTTTAAGATATGTCAGTGCATGCTGTTTTCAGTTTGGACAGCTCTTACATTTATTTTAGTCTAGGACTAGTCGAATCCCTGTCCGTGAAACTGCCCCATAGTTAGTTACTGTAGATCCACATTATAAATGCTCTCCAAAGCAATTTCACTTAACTTTGGTAACACAGGACTTTGATAAACTATTTTTTTACCGGACAGATTGTTGAGACAAAGAATTTTGGTGGCAGCAAGACTGTTTCTGATTTTGTGAAAGCTGGAGGAACAGATTACACACTTCTCTTCGATAATTGCCATGATGCATCTGGCCGGATGATGCAAGACTGAATTCAAATTTGTACATTTGCTTCATGTTGTAAAGAAAGAGTATCCCTCCAGTACTTATTTGTTACATGATTTGCAATTATATTTCTTACATATTTTTCCTTATTAATGTATTATATATTTTTCTAAGTGTGTTATTTCATATCTTTACAATATTTTGAAATAAACATAAATCATAAGTTTTGTAAGTAAAACTGCATATGGTGACGAATGTGAAATAAGGTAGACGTCCACCCCTGTTAGGTAGAGGTTACAATGTGTATTTGCTGATAAATTGTAATTTACTTTGGATATCTAGAGTTTAGAATTTAATAATGCATTATTTGTGTTATATATTACAGTATATTATGTAACATTTGCTGCTGTAGTTGTTTCAAAGTAAAAAAAAAACCCTATAATTAAAGCCTATTTTTGCCTACATAGCTCCCTATAGGGAATGTTAATGTACGTCACCGCAGTGTTGCATTATGGGACGTGGGCGCCATGTTTAGAGGCACCGCCGACCGCTATGCCATTTAATTGTGAGTGTGTTAAGCTAAAACTAGGTAAACTTGAAGAAGAACCGAAGAAATTGAGGAGTTTAAAAGAAAAAGAGAAGGGACCCTATCGGGAGAAACTAAGTGCTACTGCCAAAAAACTTTATTTGGACAAATAAACAACAGATCCATAGGATTTAGCAGCCCATGACTGGATTACGGATCCAGACGCACTACCTCCGCTCACATATCTGTTATTATTACCTTGTTTTTGGATTGAGTGCATACACTTTGCAGGAGTTTAAGAGCTATAAATCCCTACAAGCTCATAGTAAGATGACATTCTTCTTTCGGAGTTTTATGACGGTTGGCAAACCAGCTAAAAGAAATATCCCATTTACTTACAATGTATTAATACCTACGTATCTTAATGATTCTATAAAAAATATACGTTTTATTCTGTGCAATGAATCAACACATGTTCATAAGATGGCACTTCTGTTCTTGGCCAAGTTATTAAAACAAACAAAATGCTAAATATTTAGCTAACGTTATGTTATTTTAAAGATTCACAAGCAGTGGGTTTGAGCAGTTGCATTTAATAAAAAATATTTGTTATAATCGTCAAAATTGTCTAAAGATATTTTTATAACTCATGTGGTGAGGTTGATCAGAAATGTATAAATAACGTTACATAATTTACATTTACAAGTTAGTTTGACAGTGTTAGCATAAAAACAAGACAATTTAAGTGGTTCTGCTTTTATTAATCACAAATTACTGAATGACCGAAAATGCAGCAAACACACTCTCGCTGATGCAGGGATTTTTTTGAAAAGTAAAAGTTTTTCTCCTGATTGCGGCAGGCAAACCACGCGATCCGGCGTCTTTTCGTCAGCTCCTCCACCGGCTTCCCCCAAATAAAAGCTGAAAAAACGTATTCCGTTGTTCAGTTTCCTCCCTGAACGATCGTGTGACCTGCTGTGGCAGTTCTTGATCGAGCAGTACTGACCAAACATATCGAAGTTTATTAAAATCTCGACAGAAAATACAAAAACAACCTCCAACACACTAACTCAAATACAGCGGGATAGGAGGCGATCCTGCAAATATGGCGGATTACTCATGCCACACGGCGTGACGTCAACTCCACATTCCCTATAGGGTAAACTTGGGCCAGTTACTGTTTTTCATTTGTATTGTTGCAGAATATATAGTCAAATGTTTTATTTAAATTTGTGTATATCAGTTTAGTTCATTTAAAACGAAAGTGCAAAAACTTAAATATGTTGAAATATTTAGTGACATCTAATGGTCAAGAAGAGAACATTACAGGGATGGTGCATGGCAGGGACGTCGTTAGGCCTATTTTAGGGGGGCTGAAGCTACCCCAAAATGTTCCTAAGCCCCCCTAAATGACAGGGCTCTCAAGTGTCACGCATTGAGCGTGACAGTCACTCATTTCGGTCTTTTGTCACGCACTCCCGCCACACATTGTATTTCTCACGCAGAAAACTATTTATAATATATTTAATATATGCCGCAGGCCCGCAGCGCACAAAAGTTATCTGGTCGCGCCGCTCTCACTATGGAAACCGGCAGGAATCAAGCGCGTATCCCCTAGAGCCTGCCACTTATCAGCCAATCAAAAAAAAAGAAATAGGCTACACAATAGCCAATCAGAAAATAGCACTATTGTATCTGGGTAAGATTTAACGCAACAACCAATGAAAGGCGTCATGCTGCGTCAAGTTTCGTCTCCTCCCCTGATCTGAGTCAGCAGCATGGATTTAGCGCGTTTATCAATCCGCAGGGGGCCGAGCAGAGCGAACATCAGTAGTACAAGGTGTGTGCGCAGGGCGGACTGGCCATGTTGACCTGGCGGCTGTTCTGACCCGCCGTGCAGTCGTCTCAGGTTGACATGTGAAAGAGAGAGAGAGACAGACGCAGCGAGATGCTGCAAAATCAATCACAGAAATATTCTCCAGGAAGGGAGCAGGTCAGTCACCAGTAAAAGCACGCGTCTATATATTGCTTATTAACGTAACAGGTTTTAAAGTCATGTGCTGGCGTGATGCATTGCATTATGTACAGTTGTTGTACTGAACGCATCAGGCAGATCATTTCATGCAGCGAAACACCAGGTGATTGTGAAGTGTATCCTTTTATAAAACTAGTTTTTTTTGTGGAAAAACTGGATCAAACGTGCAAATTGAGCTTTTAATGGGCATTTCACCTTATATTTGCAGTAAAATAGCTTTTTTAAAATCTAATAATATAATTAAATTATAGCTTATTAAATATGTTTGTTTCATTTCATTTAAAATATTAATATTTTAACATTTGAACTCCTTCCTTTTAAAAAGTGTAAGGCACCTGTGTATTTGTCTTTGGTATGGTAGTATAATGTGTATTCCTAGTAAGTTTTTGAGGGTTCAACATGGTATTTTTAATATTAGCTTGGCTTGGTTTACCTATCTTAACATTTTAAACAATACTAAAACGTATCAACAAGTAAAGTAAAATAAAACAACAAGTAAAAGAAAAACGTTTTGATTAAACTATATCAGAAAGTAGTAAGTACCCATCCAGATTGTTTTATCCATTGTGGTAGCCCTTGCTTATAAAAAGGTTGGAGACCCCTGACCTACAGTATAGACATAGGGGCTGTTTCCCAAACAGGGCTTAAGTCTTGTTCAAGACTAAAATGCCTGTTTGAGTTTTAGTTCTTAACTAAAAGTAGCTTGCACTAACATATCTTAAAATACATCAGTCACGTTGTTTTGTCTCAAGATGCACACCTGTAATATTTTTGTGCTTGTAAAAACTACATAAACATCCTAATATAACTAAGGCCTTGTCCTGGCTTAATCTAAACCCTGTCCTGAAAACCACATCATAATGCATCTTGACAACTCAGTATTAAGGTAGATCACTTGTTGGTCATTCCCCTTTTCTAAATTTTAGATCTGTATAATTTCCAGATTAACACAGTGGCTATCAACTAATAATATTAACCTATAAGATTAGCAAATCCGGTTTATGTTTACATTTATGTGAACACACACATTTGTCTTATTTTCTGGTTAAAAGTTTATTTTGTCAAAAAAAATCCTTGGCTAAGGTTTCTATGTGAGCATAGAAATGCAAACAGTAAAATGATGTGTTTGTACTGGAAATGTGTACGTGTATTTACACAGTGAATAATGAATCAGGAAGTCTTCATTGTAAAAAAATCTCCATTCCCAAATGAACATTTTCTAGTCCCATATATGACACACAGGGAATACAATGGAATAGTGGATTGCAATAAGGTTAGTAGTATACAACCTAATAGTTAAATAATATTTGGGGTGGTGGGGGGGGGGGTATTTGGAGGGGTGTCACTCTTGCCTGTCTTCAAAACTTGAGAGCCCTGGTCAATAGCTTACCTGGTAAAGTATGCAGTGATGCCATTTTTTTTCTATTTCTTGTACTGCTTTTTCTCATTTGTTTAACTTACCAACTTTTTAGCTGTCTGACCTCTGTTTATGGACATTTTGGATGTTTCATGTGACCAATTTGCAGATAGCATTTAAGTCATTGCTTATAGAATAACTAATCAGGAGCAAAGTCTGGCCTAAATTCCCCCATGCAGCTTTGATGTGTCTAAAAGCTAACATTACAGTAACTTTTATTTAACAGAGTAGAAATGGAAGAGGAGGATATGTCTGTCATGATTTACTTGTTAACATCTTGGTTTCTTGACTGGTTGTTGACATAATTGTAACTCAGATGTGAGTGCAAAAATTTTGCAAACACAAGTTACAAATACTCTGTGGGCTGAGCCCCCCCTGTCTTCCAATCCTAGTGACGTCCCTGGTGCATGGGGTTACTCAGACCCTGAATAGTTTTTACTCGTTTGCATGAAGGTAAATTGCTCAAGCGTTCACAGACATGGATAAAAAGCAAGAGGAGACTCAACTATAACTTGCATAAGAAACTCACAAAAAAACATAGTCATCAAACATGAATTACTGGTTCAATAGCATTTCAGTAAAAAAATTGTGTGCACTTAAAAACATTACTTCTAATTACTATCATTACAACATTTCCTTAAAATATAACTGTATTGTTAAACAGCACTTCCCAGTCTGTGTAATTATGGATTATAGTAAATGTAAACATTGCCTAAATTACAGCAGGTTGTTTGTTCTGATCATCCCTTATAATTCTGTTTGAGGTAGGTCCAAGCTGTAGGTGTAGAACGGGTATATAATCATTGTACATAATCTTATGACACATGATTGTGATTTTTTTATATAATGATCATGCAGTTCACCATTTTACCAAAGATTCACTTTGATGTACTTTATTTCGCACCATTTCCTAAAACTGTCTCTATCAGCCCAATTCTTTCAAGCAATCTGAGACAGTGCATGATTAATTATTCTTCCATTGTTTAAATTGTATTAGAAAAAAAACATATTATAAATATTTGACTTCTGAATTATTATCTAATGTTTGACAGCAATCCAAAGCTTCCCTTAAAGGGAAATAGCAAGGAGAAGGTCAAAGAGCAGAGGACAAAATCTATAACATATATTCTTTGACCAAGATCTAAGGGGATCATTTAATACAAATGAATGATAACAAAACAGAGTTTTGCAAAACACTGAAGGGCAGGATGTGGTTACCCAAGCTGCCGGAGAAACAAATGCACATTGTGGGGTACATTGCAAACAGAGATATCAGAACCACAATGATCTATCCTACAGACTAAAGTGAAGTGTTTGTGTTACGGTTTGCTATGTTGGACATTCTTTTTGAATATGTTACATCATGTTTGCATTATTAATGTAAATAAACAAGTATCTATTCATAAAAAATAAGCTGGTCATTAATTACAATTAACAAAGACTGGGTAACCCTCTTAAAAATGCTGGACTGTTCCAACCAAATGTTGGGTAAAATGGACAAACCTAATCGCTTTCTCTTTCTTCCTTTCTTTTTTTTATTCACAACATTCCAGCATTTATACACATATTTATGGTGAGAACTGGTTAATTCATACACAAGTTGATCCACAAAAGCTGATCCGTGCCCAGGTCGGGGGAGGGGCGGTTTGGAATCTCCAGTTCACTTAACCGCATGTTTTTGACCTGTGGGAGGAAACCGGAGTACACGGATTTAACCACGCTGACAAACAGGGCAAACATGCAAACTTCACTAGACTCAAATCAGGGACCTTCTTGCTGTGAGGCAACAGTGCTACACACTGAGCCTCCCTCATTTGCTAGTTTAAATTAACTCTACATCCATATTTATTCCAACCATGGGTTAAAACAACCCATGTTAATATAATAGTCTTTTGTTATTACATAACATTCAGAAGGCCTATAGACAATTTCTTACATTGTGCACAAATGCTTACTGCTTTCACTAAATACAC
Organism: Paramisgurnus dabryanus; assembly: GCF_030506205.2. Lineage (NCBI taxonomy): Eukaryota > Metazoa > Chordata > Actinopteri > Cypriniformes > Cobitidae > Paramisgurnus > Paramisgurnus dabryanus. Next base: position 14,422,527 of record NC_133349.1, read on the forward strand.
TCACTTAAAGGATTATTAGGAACACAGATGGGCTACAACAGCAGAAGACCCCACCGGGTACCACTCATCTCCACTACAAATAGGAAAAAAGGCTACAATTTGCAAAGGCTCACCAAAATTGGACAGTTGAAGACTGGAAAAATGTTGCCTGGTCTGATGAGTCTGGATTTCTGTTGAGACATTCAGATGGTATAGTCAGAATTTGGCATAAACAGAAAGAGAACATGGATCCATCATGCCTTGTTACCACTGTGCAGGCTGGTGGTGTAATGGTGTGGGGGATGTTTTCTTGGCACACTTTAGGCCCCTTAGTGCCAATTGGGCAATGTTTCTGACCATGTCTATCCCTTTATGACCACCATGTACCCATCCTCTGATAGCTACTTCCAGCAGGATAATGCGCATGTCACAAAGCTCGAATCATTTCAAATTGGTTTCTTGAACATGACAATGAGTTTACTGTACTAAAATGGTCCTCACAGTCAGATCTCAACCCAATAGAGCATCTTTGGGATGTGGTGGAACAGGAGCTTCGTGCCCTGGATGTGCATCACACAAATCTCCATCCACTGCAAGATGCTATCCTATCAATATGGGCCAACATTTCTAAAGAATGCTTTTTCAGCACCTTGTTGAATCAATGCCACAGAGAATTAAGGCAGTTCTGAAGGTGCAAGGGGGTCAAACACAGTATAAGTATGGTGTTCCTAATAATCCTTTAGGTGAGTGTATACTCACTGCAGCTTTGCTGTAGATCGTTATAGTAACTGTCAGACATTTGAAGTTTTTTTATACGCATTGTAGATAAAGACCTCTCTCACACGTTGAGCTTGCAATGAACGTTGGATAAAGAGATTTGCTTAATGACAAGTTGATTTCTTTTTGGTGTTTGTGACCATTTAAATGGGCACACATTAATGCTTGTGATGCTCTGTGGTTGAATGAATCATCTGTGAATTACTGGCAGAAATTTGTCACATTGTTGGTATATGTTACGAAATCTGACATGAAAGATCAACATATCCAGGTTTAGTAACATGTTCATCACTTTAAATGAAGGGTTACATTTGTATAAGCAAATCTTTGAAAAACAGTTTTATTTTTTTCATACATTCAGTTTGCCAGCACCCCTCCTGAAAAGTGATTTCCAGAGTTCATTTCTAATATTGTGCAATCACGTTTTTCCCAAAAGCACCGCCTGTTATGTCAAGTTTGTTATGATGAAATCATCACTAAAGCATTTTTGAGGTAAATGGGAGGTTCATAGAGGCAGAGAGGTATAAACATTCTGCTCTGCTAAGAGACTCTCAGACTCTGAGACATTTTTGTTTGGTCTGTTAACAATGATCTCCTGCAGGACTACACTGACCCTGGTGCTCCTGGCCATGTTGGTTATGGTGTCCAAATCCTCATGGGGTACAGGTATATTTACAAATTAGGTTTTTCTTGATGTTTTGCTTGAAATCTCCAACATTATCTGCAGCTCCTCTTTAAGTTCAAAATATTCTTTTGTACCGGTGTGCCTTTGTCTGTTTTAAAGTTTGCACATCGAACATTGAGATATTCTTCTGTCTGTGCATTAAATCTCCTCAGGTGGAGGAAATTCCTATAACTATGACCTCTCCAAAGGGTCGGATCTGAGGAAGCTGTACAACTCCAAAGTCTTTAAGGCAGAGAGAATGACCAGACCTCTTGAGGGGATGTCTTTCCAGTTTAGCAAACTCAGCCACTCTGGAGTCAGGTGAAGACACGATCAACAGTTCTATCATTTTAGTTATAGACTCTAAAGTTCACAGTAGATTGTTTGTTGGTCCTGTTTTTTTAGAGTTACTCTTGGAGATGGCACTACTTGGCTAGTCCATAAAGGAGATGGTTATGGGATCGCTTCTCAAACTGTTGTTGTGGATGCCCGTCACATGAGCAGTAAATGGAAGGCAAGTATTTCTGCAACCATAATATGAGTTCAATTAAGAATAATTTTTTTAATTCACATATCACCTTTTTACTGTTAGTTAAAAGTTATAAATAAGATCAACATTATTCTGTATTGCATATTGGATGCTCTCTCTAAAGCAATTTCACTTTATTTTGGTAAAACAGGATTTGATAACTTTGATAAATAACTTTTTTACCGGACAGATTGTCGAGACAAAGAATTTTGGTGGCAGCAAGACTGTTTCTGATTTTGTGAAAGCTGGAGGAACAGATTACACACTTCTCTTCGATAATTGCCATGATGCATCTGGCCGGATGATGCAAGATTGAATTTACATCTACAGCTGTGCACCATTTGCTGCATGTTATAAAGAGAGTATCCCTCCAATACATTAATTGTAACATGGATTGCACTTATATTCCTCAAATAAATTTTCCTTATTGATGTAAATGTGTTATTCCATATCTTTACACACTTTGAAATACAACATAAATAATTATTTTAAATCTGCATATGATGACGGAGGTGACACCCACCCCTGTTAGGTATTTACCAATGTGTATTTGCTGATAATTTACTGAAGATGTTTAGAGTTTAATAAATGATAATGCATTGTTCAGTATGTTACATTATATTGCAGTACAGTATATTATGTAACATTTACTGCTATAGTTGTTGCTAAATTGAAAATCATGTAGGCCTACTTTAGACCAATAGTTGTCATTTAAAATTTGCACAATTCATTTGTATTAATGCAGAATATAAAGTAAAAGTGCAAAAATAGACATTTTTTTCAATAAATGTGTTGAAATAACATTTAGTGACATCTAATGGCCAAGATGAGAACATACATCCAGACCTCAATCTCTGGTTTTTGCATGTTTTTGCGAGTTTTACTCGTTTACATAAAGGCAAATTTCTCTAGAAATCACAGGCATTAAAGAAAGGCAAGAGACTCACATTGGAAACACACATAAAAACATAAGTCATCAAACATGAATTTCTGGTTCAACAATTCTGCATTTTCTAAAAATAGAGTCTTTAACATTTCAGAAAAAACATATGCGCTAAAACTTTGATGGTTAAATATATCAGTAATATCGCTACAACATTTCCTTAACAATGTAAATGTAGGGTAAAACAGCACACTATTGATTTGTTATATGATTAAAACACAGAAAACAGATGTATTCGCCAAAATTGGAGTGCGCAGACCGATCGCCTTGTGACATCAAAGCACCGCGAGAGATTTTGAAAAGCTCTCGTGATACTTTGATGTCATCCACCGGTCAGTCTGCGCAGTTCCGCATAAAGGCAAACATACCATCCGTTTCAAGCTGATAAGACACAGGCGTCTGATGATTGGGCAGTTTACGGTGCGCGTTCCTTCAGTTTTCAGGCATTTTGTACGTCTTGTACGTGCGCGCACCCGACCAGTTTGGGTAAAAGTAACTGAGGCTGGAATGAATACAAACACTATAGGAATTAATTGCTAACCTCTCAATGAATTTTCAAAGGTAAATCCATATGTGATACATTTAGCAAACGCAATAAACAGCTGTCATCCTTTGAGTCGCTTTAATTAAATTATTATTAGGCTTGTCATTTTGTTCTTTTTTTCCAAAACATAGTTTTATCCCCTCGGAACGGTTTAGCTAGTCAGCTGGTGCAGCATTAGCAGGTTGGCTAGCTCTTCTGTGCTAAGTGGAAATGTAGACGTTTGGCGTGAAGTTTCATCTGATAAATGTTGTTATAATGATGTCATGTCTTATTTATATTTGCCAGTTTTGTATTTCTTACAAAAAAACTTGAAAGTTTATTACAGGCAGTAGAAAATGAAGAGTACTTGTTAGCCTTCACCTAGCATTAGCGAGCTATGGTAATCTAGCGAAGAGTTACCTTCTCCTAGAATATTTCTTTTTCAGTCTTGTTGTCTTAATTTTTCTTCTAGTTTTATTTATTACTCAAAAAGTTCATTTGAAAATAACCTTTTATTCTTATATCATTTCATTTGTGTGTCATTCTGTCATAGATGCAGTACAGTAGCTGGTTAGCTCAGATCTAATCTTTTTCCAGTCTACAAGCCTTTCTGTAAATTTTGATATATTTGCTGGATTGTAATGGTTTGCAGTTCACCCTAATACAAACTGGCAAATAAAATTGTGCAGGTTTAGGGACATATCGTGATTGTGGATGAGAGTGAACCAGTAAACCACTGTAGTTTAACCAGAGGCCTGGTTTAGGGTACATTTTGCAAGCTGGTACAAGGGTTCAACCAGACAAGATACTTTACACCAGCAAACATGAGAAGATCGTATCTGTAAAATATAATGCACAAAACAGTCAAATACTTGTTCATGTGTGTATGACAGTCACAGTATTTCAAACACTTGTGCAAGTTGGAGTTACTTGCTTTTGTATGCGCAACGCATAGATGTAATATTTTCTCTTTTTTGCAATCATAGGTCCATCCAGAGGATAAGAGAGCATTTGTGTTTGCAGAAAGACCTGGTAACAACACAACTGAAATGAGCAAGAAACCCCCAAACCGCCCGGGGATCAATTTTGAAGTTGGAGCCAGGGTGGAGGCCCAGGACTACCTTCAGAAATGGTACAAATTCATTTAAAAAAAGCTACATCAACAATACAATTTACTAAAACTGCTAGCATGTCATTTGTTAGAAACAAACATGAGTAAAAGCACTCAAAATTAGCCTGTTTCAGGCCATGTTTTTAAATTGAGGCGTTTAGGAAATCTTTCAGTGTTCTATGTTTTGTTTTATTGCTATAGCTGTTTATACATGCATGATCCACATTGAATGGTTTCTTTGCAGGTACCCTTCTCGTATTGAGAAGATTGATTATGATGAGGGAAAGATGCTAGTGCATTTTGACCGTTGGAGCCATAGGTACGATGAATGGATTCTCTGGGACAGCAACAGACTTCGCCCATTAGAGAGACATGTCCTACGAAAAGAGGGTCTAAAAGAAGAGGAGATGTCTGTATGTGCAACAGATTCCTTCTTTAGTCCAAAATGTCTAATGACTGCAAGCATGAGAAATGCAGGGAACATTTTACCAACATATAGGGTAGATCAAAGTGTGTAGACGTTTTCAGCTACTTGGATGGATTGAATGATTAGTGGTTGATTAATTCTTGTCTTACAAACATTTCTGCCAGGAGAGTCTCAGCGAGATGAGAACATCTCGCCTTCGTGAGCTTCCTGGAAGTACAGAGAGCACAGAGGACCAAAAAGACTTACCACAGCAGAGACAAGTACATATCTCAATTGCCCATCTGCCTTGATCTGGCTCTCTCAGCACCTTGTCCCATCATTGTTTGGAGTTTTTCTCCATTTGCATAGACACAGCTTTTCAATTTTTCATTAGGTCACAAGCCAATTCTTCAAAACTTCACATAATTTAAAAAATGTTGAACTTTGAAAAAGCATGGTCTGTTGGACCTTAACTGTGTATTCTTAATACAATTATGTGTTTTGTGTTAATACATTAGCTGGGAAACTTGCATCTCCTGTGCTCACAAACAATCATTAGGAAGTAATTTGGGTGAAAATACAAATAAAGATTAAGTTCTCACTACAGTTCTTAAACATCTGTTTGAATGGCATTTTGAAGAGATTTACACATGCTAAATGAAATGATTAGAGCTTTCCTAGCTCATAAGTTTGTTTATATATTTAATCATAGCACATCCCATTGTTTGTATACAAGCTTAGTTGTGTCAATAACTGTACCGATTGCAAATTAACTAAAGGTTAAAATTTCTAAATGATTGTTGCTGATGTTCTGGTAAAACGAATGTATTATAACCAAATGCTATTCTGTTTTATTTTGTTTCGTATTTATAGGAATTGAGAGATGGTGAGGAAGTGCTTGCTCGATGGACAGATTGCCGCTATTACCCTGCCAAAATTGAAAGTATCAACAAGGAAGGTAAGACGCTCAGCCCCGCTTGCCTTAATGTTTATTGCTTATTCACATAGAATTGCTTATTACAATAAATCAGATGAAATATTTTTCTAAATACAATATCTGCAAATATGCAAATTATGTATACAAAGCAGACAACAGGAGTTAATTTTGTGTGCTCTTATGTGTTTGTATAGGCACTTACACAGTACAGTTTTATGATGGAGTCATTCGATGTGTGAAAAGAATCCATATCAAGTCCATGCCTGAAGATGCGAAAGGACAAGTAAGTTTTTCAAAGACTGTCAGAGGCTTGGGTCAATGAAACTTTATGGACTTGCGTTGCTATTCACTCAGCATGCTGTAGTAGTTAAGTGTATATCTAAGTGTGGCCCTCTGCAGTGTTGTCCTTGATCTCTTCCTCTCTTTCAGAAGGTAAAATGCATGGGGTCATTCCCGAATAATATTTGAAGACACAAGCAGCAGGTCCACACAGCTTACAGTTGCTTGAAGAGTCTTTGTGCCAGTCAGGCAGCTCAGGGATGCCAAAAAATTTTATTCCATTTTTTTTCAGTTCCCTTTATTAAACTAAACTTCTTGCATGCTAGCCGTGACCAGATGTGTGATTCGTCTCAAATCCGTGTCAGTTGTGACTCATCATGTATTGTTTGTGCTCAAGCAGGACTGGATTGCTCTGGTAAAGGCCGCTTCGGCCGCAGCCAAAAGTAAAGGAGGGAGCCGGCCGCGCACCAGCGCCAACAGCAACAAGGACCGGGATGACAGGAGGGATCTGCGGTCGGATGAAGAGGATGATGATGATACGGAATCAGAGAAACTCTGTATGTAAAACTAAATCTAGAACTAATTTAATTATTTGAAAAGATTTCTTGCATCAAACTAATTGTTTCGTGACTACATTTATGCTATATTTTTATGCTACATAAACCACTGTTTCTTGCTTTAAGCAGCAGACCTGGAGTCAGAAGAAGAGGACAGTAAACCGACTGCCGAAGAACTTGAATCAGCTACAGCAAAAAGAAGAAGCAGAAGACAAGGGAGTTTATGCAGCAGTAAAAGGACTCGTCTCAGTAAAGGAACAGGTAAACATTAACAGCGTCTACCACACACCCTGCATTATTTTAATGCTAGACATGCAGTCATAATTTATTAAATCTAAGTAATTCTTATGTTTTGTGTCCTCTTTTCATTTACACCCAAGGTGAGACTGAATCTGAATGCAAAGCTGAGTCAAACGAGCTTCCAGTGACCTCACAGCAGGTACTATTATACTGTTATCAATCTGATGTTTATCAGTATATCACCACAGTGCACTCACAGTCATATTTACCTCTCTGTCATTTAGGAAGTGTCCGGGCCGGAGGGTAGTCCACTTGAGGAGGGGTCACAGTCCATCAGCGCTCACAGACCCCCAGCACCTCTCTCTACCGCCTCCCCCTGCAAGTCCCGCTCCAGAAGACTGAAACACGACTCGGGAGAGTCCAGCTCTAGCAGTCACAACACAACAACAGCCCCCGAACCCAGTCCTTCACCGAGTTCACACACACTTCCTGGCAGCACACACAATGGTGGGTCAACCAACTTGATCTGATTTAAACGTGTTGGAAATTGGGCAACTGCAGCAAAATGTTGGTCATTTATCGACCCATAAAGCCAACATTTTTATCAGTTATGCGTATTATAAAAAAGTCCTTTCTCTTCATAGCCCCTCCCAGTTCCCCCCAGAGAAGGAGGCGATCTCAGCGTCTAGCGACATGCTCTGATCAGACCTTCTCCACCTCACCACACACTAGAGATTCCAGCACCCTCCCTCCACCTCCAGATTGCACTCAGAAAGCTGGTGAGAGACACAAGCTCACATAAATAGACCATTGTTTAAGTTTTTTCTGATTTCAAGCTCTGCTTATGTAGTTAGAACTAGATTTTGCATAAACATGGCTTGCAAATGTATATATTTGGTCCCACAAACCTGTGTTGAATTACATTTTAGAAACTAGGAATACAATAAATTGTGTTGACGGATATGTTAAAATGATATATTTGTGGTCTGGTATATTTGGATAATGCATCTTATATGCTCCTTGTAGATGAAGACATCAGCACTGAAGTTAAAACAGAAGTGTCTTCACAAAAGCCAGTTACAGAAAGCCCATCCATAGCTCCTCCCACTGGCAGTGCACATTCACCAATCACAGAGAAGGATAAGATGACTGACGTTTTGCCTTGTAATCAAACAACGCTTGGAGAAAACTCACCTTCTGTAGTGACGGGTAAGTTGTCCTTGAAACGAAACGTTTCGAAAGTTTTTCAGAGAATCCTTTTGAAGCGCTTAAGTTGATACTGTAACCATAGTTGCACATCAGGGTGTATGAAAATATCAACAGTAGATTTAAAAGTTGTGATGGTTTCATGTCACTGGCCTTTTGTGGCAACACAATTCATTTTCTATTATTTTATTTTATAGTTGCTGGTCCAAAAGTTCCCTACCGGACACCTAAAGCCAACAAACACGCAAGAGAGCCAAGTATGAATCACTTGCTGACCTCTCTACAATTAATATATTTTAAAATGTGCCCCTTATGTGTCATTTAAAGCTACAATCATCAGAGTATGTATAAATTATTTCTTATTCCTTTTTAGTTATGAACAACAAGAGGTGTGATGACCCTTCGGCTGCTTCCAAAGAGTGTCTAATAGACCTGGATCATAATAAATTTAAATGTAAAATCCCTGGCTGCTCCAAGGCCTTCCGGAAAGCAAAGCTGCTGGACTATCACTTGAAGTACTATCACAACACGGAGAAGGAGATGGACGGCGAGGTGGGTTCACCAGATAGGATGGGCCGCACCAGAGCCACGTCTGCTTCCATGCCTACGAGCACTCTGTCTGAAATCCCAGACAACAAAAGACGCAGGACCGTCTCTACTTCTTCCTGTAGGTTTCCTTAGTTTTATTTAGTGCTGTTATGCAAGTAATGTTTTGTTGTAGTTGAAAATGTTATTGGAGTAAGTATATTATGTTCTATTTCATCCCTACTGACCGCCAGAGGCGGTGCTTAAGCACTGAATGATCCATCTCGCGCATGCGCAGGTCGAGTGTTTATACCAACAAAGTCACCCGTGACCCCTGATGCCTACGGAGAGTCTATAACTTCCGGTGACATCAGAGGATCTGTTCCTTTTCATCTTCTCGCTTCGCAGGTTGTTTTTTCCGCGCTAGCAAAAGACTAGGATATTGTGTTTCATTCGTTGCTGGTGGCCTTGTGGCATTGTATTGTCGGAGCAGCGAGTTGCTCGCCCTCCAAAGGCCGCAACGGAATCCACCGACAGGTGAGTTACAAACTTTTTACATAACTGCTCGTTTGGTGCATTTGTTGGTGACGGCTGTGTTTTCGCTCCCTCTCCCGACATTTGTAATCTAACGTTAACAGTTACCTTTATATTATTGATTCATCTGCGATTTATTGTTGTAACACGGACGCGTTTTTGGTTGATTGTTCAGCTGCGCTCGTGTAGTTACTTCGTGCCAACTCGGTTGTGCCGGTTTATTTTGTTAAACGTCTTTTTGCGCTTTAACTGCGCTTTGTGTATTTAGTACCAACTCGGTTGTGTCGGTTTTTCGTTTAAACGTTCAGCGCTTAACTGCGCTTGTGTATTCGTGCCAACTCGGTTGTGCCAGTTTTTTGTTAATCGTTCGGCGCTTAACTGCGCTTTGTGTATTTTGCAACAACTCGGTTGTGCCAGTTTTTTGTTAATCGTTTCGGCGCTTAACTGCGCTTTGTGTATTCGTGCCAACTCGGTTGTGCCGGTTTTTGTTAATAGCGCTTACCCTTAACTGGCTTCACAACGTTTGCGGTGACGGTTGTGCTTTCGCTCCCGGCACCGGTACTGCGTTTAGTGTCTTATTTTTTCGTTGCCCTAAGCTGGTGGAGGCAGTGCTTTCGCTCCCGTTCCCAGCATATTTGTGCCTCAGGGACTAGATTGGTGGCAGTGTTCCCGCTGAAGCTAATCTTTTTTCTTTTTTGCTACATTTGTTGGTGAAGGTTGTGCTTTCGCTCCCTCTCCCGGCATCTGTACTGCATTCTGTGTCTATTTTTTCGTTGGGATAGTTTACCCTTAGCTGGTGAAGGCAGTGTTTTCGCTCCCGCTCCCAGCATAGGTGTGCCCCTGTGACTAATTGGTGGCAGCGTTTCCGCCGAGGCTACCTTTTTTTCTCAGTTGCCAGCATGGTTGGCAACCACTCCTGCTCAGCCTGTATGGCTCCTCTGCAGCTTGAGGATGGCCATGATTTATGTCCCTCATGTCTTGGCTTTGAACATTTAAAGGAGGGTCTTTCTGACGACCCCTGCATGAACTGTGGTATCATGCCTCGGGCAGTGAGGGCAGCTAGACTGGCTGAGGTGGAGCAACTGTCGGGCTCTACTTCGTCGATTGGACATTTGACCCCAGCCCAGCGACTGGTTCCAGATCAGACTGGGCAGTCTAAACGTCAGGCTGCTGAGGCCGCAGGCCCCACTCCTGCAAAAAAGGCCAAGGGACCCCGGCTTGCCTCTAAAGTGGACCAACTAACAGCGGAGCTCAATACTATGAAGTCCCTCTTCCTGGCTTTCCAGTCCGGGACTGGAGCAGAGCCGCCAGATGATTTTGTCCCTTCGGCAGCCTCCTTGGAGTCGGAGGACGATGTGCTTTCCATGGCAGCTTCAGCTGGCCAGTTTAATGAATATGAGCCAGAGGTACTTCCACAGATGGGAGCCTCCCAACCTTCTGCGGCCGGCTCCCGGTCTTCAACCCATAGCTCTACTGGTGGTGTTGAGGACTGCTCTATGGGAGCCATCATTCGTATGGCTCTTGCTCGTCTCCAGTTGGACGTCCCGCAAACTCAGCCGGCTCCGGCCAGTGCTTTTTTCAGGCGTGTCCCAGCCTCCGTCAGCTTTACTGCGCCCCCATCGGAGGAGTATTTGAGGGAGTTGCAGGCATGTTGGAGGGATTCTAAGGCCCTCTCTCATGCAACGTCCGATGGCCGGACCCTGGCAGCCATGCAGGACGCACAGAAGTTCGGATTGGACCGCATGCCAGCAGTTGAGCCGACAATAGCGGCTCTTATCATCTCACCTGATGAGGCTTTGAGGCCGGATGCTAGGTGCCCTCGCCCCCAGTGCCGGGTTACAGATGACCTGCTCTGTAAGGCCTATGATGCAGCGGCTCGCATGGGATGCATCGGTAACTCCATGTCCCACCTGATGCTCGCTTTGTCGACTTCCCTGCAGGAGACTGAGTTGGATGCCTCTGTCCACAGCTTTAGCGATGCTTCACTACAAGCATTCGCATTGATGTCTAGGGAATTGGGGCGGTTGATGTCTACTCTTGTGCAGGCTTGCCCCCAGGTATGGTTGGCACAATCTCCTCTCACTGAGGCCTGTAGGAGAACCCTCCGCAGTGTTCCGGTGGAACCTGGGGAGCTGTTTGGTTCCGCAGCTCTGGAAGCGCTTGAGCGCACGGTCCAAGCCGGACGGACTCGACAGCAGCTGTCCGGGCTTCAGAGAAGCGTTCCGCCTCCTAGCAGGCCTAGAGGTCCTCCAGCTGTCCCACAGCGCAGCTCTCGTCCACAGGCTCACCCCAGGGGCTACCTAAGGTCTCTGCGCCCACGTCCACAGCCTGCTCAGCAGCAGGCACCGACCTTTCGGGTGCCTGACCGGCTGCCCTCAGGACAACCTCAGTCCTTTCCGACCCGTCGTGCCTCTGGAACCTTTAGAGGCCGGGGACCCCGGCGCTGAAGCCCGGGGGTCGGCCGTCGGCTGTTTTTCCCAGCAGCAGCTCAGCTATTGGGCTGCCTCCACCAGGGACCCATGGGTGCTCTCAACCTTAACCCACGGGTACAAACTTCAGTTCCGACGCCGGCCCCCAGCCCATGGCCGGGTCAAGATGACCATCATAAACGACCCGGCAAAAGCCCAAGCCCTCACCCAGGAGTTGTCCGCCCTCCTGGACAAGGGTGCCATCGAGCCAGTAGATCCCCTATTGCACCCCGGGGGGTTCTACTCAACTTACTTTCTGGTAGCAAAGAAAGATGGCGGACTCCGTCCTATCCTCGACCTGAGGGGTCTCAACAGGTTCCTGAAGGTTCTGAGGTTCCACATGCTGACCACTGCAGAGGTTCTACGTACAATTGCCAAAGGAGAGTGGTTTACGTCAGTAGACCTGAAGGATGCCTACTTCCACATCCCTATAGCTCCACACCATCGGCAGTTTCTGCGGTTTGCCTTTCAAGGGCGCCATTTCCAGTTCCGAGTGCTCCCATTCGGTCTCTCCCTCTCCCCTCGGGTGTTCACCAGGTGTGTGACCGCAGCCCTTTCGCACTTGCAGTCGCGGGGCATGAAGATTCTCCCATATCTGGACGACTGGCTCATCTGTGCGCCATCCCAGTCTCAAGTGGCACTGGACACGTCGTGTCTTCTCTCCCATGTGGCCCGCCTGGGCCTCCGGGTGAATTTTACAAAGAGTTGCCTGGTTCCATCGCAGGGCACGCTTTTTCTCGGTATGACTCTAGATGCAATCACCATGAAGGCTCGCCCATCACCACAGCGGGTGGACGACATCCTCCACCTCCTCCTCCTGTTTCGGGAGGGCAGGCAGTTACGCTATGTGGAGTTTTTGCGCCTCCTAGGGAAGCTGACGGCTGCCGCTACCGTGATTCCTCTAGGACTGCTGTCGCTGCGTCCCCTCCAGAGGTGGTTGCACGGCTTTCATCTAGATGTCCAGTGGCACCGACACAGGAAACTCAAGGTGTCACGTCGTTGCCTTCTTGCTCTGGCCCCATGGAGAGTAAGGTCATTTCTCCTGCAGGGCATGCCCTTGGGTTCCATTGCATCTCGTCGGGAAATCCTCACAACAGATGCTTCTCTCTCGGGGTGGGGTGCTGTGTGGCAGAATCGAACAACTCAGGGGCTGTGGTCTGTCCGGGAGCGCTCACAGCACATCAATGTTCTGGAACTGCGGGCTGTGCACAGGGCATTGCAGGCCTTTCTTCCCTTCCTGGGAGGCCGGCATGTGCTTGTGCGATCAGACAATGTCTCAACTGTGTCTCACATAAACCACCAAGGAGGCACCAGGTCTGCACCGCTGCTGCAGGCGTCCCAGGACCTCCTGCTGTGGGCAGGGCCACACCTGGCCAGCCTGAGGGCGATGTATTTGCCTGGGGAGCAGAATCAGGCGGCAGACTTACTCTCCCGTTGCAAGCCTCCGCCGGGAGAGTGGCGGCTTCATCCGGATGTGGTCCTCAGCATCTGGGACATCTTCGGCAGGGCAGGGGTGGATCTCTTTGCCTCAGAGGAATCGACCCATTGCCCCCTCTGGTTCTCCTGGACGGAGAAGAGCAGCCCTCTGGGCCAGGATGCTCTCGCACACGATTGGCCAGAGGGTCTCCTCTATGCTTTTCCGCCAATCCCTCTGATTCTTCCAACACTGCAGAGAGTCCTCCAGCAGGGTCACAGGCTACTGTTGGTAGCCCCCTTCTGGCCGGGAAGAACATGGTTTTCACTGTTGTACAGTCTCTGCAAAGGTTCACCGTGGCGCCTCCCAGACAGGAGGGATCTCCTGTCTCAGTTACAGGGCCGAATCTGGCATCCCGATCCTCATCGCCTGCAGCTGTGGGTCTGGTCACTGCAGGGCCCGACCCGCTGCTGACTGAGTGTTCAGATGGCGTCTGCAATACCATATTGAATGCAAGGGCGCCTTCTACCCGGGCGCAGTATGAGAACAGGTGGCAGCTGTTTACTACATGGTGCTCAGACAGGGATGTGGACCCTGTGCACTGTTCAGTTCCAAAGATTCTAGAGTTCCTCCAGTCACTCTTGGATGGCGGCCGGTCCCCGGCTACCTTGAGGGTATATGTGGCAGCTATTTCCTCTCGACATGCTCGGGTGGACAACGACACTGTGGGGTGTCACAGATTGGTGTCTCTTTTTCTGAAGGGTGCATGGCGGTTACGCCCCCCACGAGCACAGCGTGCCCCAGCCTGGGATCTGCACCTGGTGCTCGATTCTCTATGCTCACCTCCCTTTGAACCCCTGGCTCAGGCAGAGCTGAAGTGGGTCTCTATTAAGACTGCCTTTCTCCTTGCTATCACGTCAGCGAAGCGTGTTGGGGAACTTCATGCGCTCTCTGTGAGTAACTCATGTTTGCGGTGGAACTCCGATGGCTCAGGGGTTACCCTGTGGCCGAATACAGCTTTTCTTCCGAAGGTTTTGTCTTCATCCAACCTTAACCAACCTATCCACCTGGCGCAATTTACTCCCCCAGAAGGGGAGGATAGATTACAGCGGCTGTGTCCCGTACGGGCTCTCAAAACCTACGTGGTCGCGACTGCGAGTATAAGGCAGTCAGACCAGCTCTTCCTCTGCTATGGTGGTCCTAGAAGGGGCTGTGCTCTCTCCAAACAGCGGTTGTCTCATTGGGTGGTGGATGTAATCACCCAGGCATATAAACGAGGTGGTCACCCCCTGCCATCCGGGGTGAGGTGCCACTCTACCAGGGCGGTCTCAACTTCATGGGCGGACCTGCGCGGCTTGCCCCTGGAGCGCATCTGTGAGGCGGCATCATGGGCATCCCCAAGTACCTTCTCCAGGTTCTACCGGGTGAATGTCGCCACCCCCCATCCACTGGAGGTGGTCCTGTTGCCGGACTCTGTGCTCTCCTCTCAATAAGGTATGTGCTAAATTCCTCGTGACTTTTTTGGTATATGTCATCCAGTGCTTAAGCACCGCCTCTGGCGGTCAGTAGGGATGAAATAGAACGAGAGTTACGTATGTAACTACGGTTCTATGAATCCCGGATGACCGCCAGAGCGTTCTGTCACTCAGAATCACTGTGTACTCGCGAGAAGATTCTGTAGGAACAGATCCTCTGATGTCACCGGAAGTTATAGACTCTCCGTAGGCATCAGGGGTCACGGGTGACTTTGTTGGTATAAACACTCGACCTGCGCATGCGCGAGATGGATCATTCAGTGCTTAAGCACCGCCTCTGGCGGTCATCCGGGATTCATAGAACCGTAGTTACATACGTAACTCTCGTTTTCTGTCTTAGCTCTCTCCTCTCAGGGCTTTATGCTTCAGATGGACCACGCTGGCTGTGTGAGGCCCAAGTTCTGCAAGAAGAAGCGTTCCTCGGCCTCAATCAGTTCAGATAGTACTGAGGTCTCCCTGCCACCTCCAACCTTTGATAACCTCCATGACAAGATTCTAAAGAGAGACAAGCACCCGGATGCAGGTAAACTACAAAAATTTATGGATGGGAGGATGATATGGATTTTTATTTTATTCTTTATCATATTTAACCTAGTTTTTATTGTGTCAGCAGGGCTTTGTATAAAGACTGAACGAAAATTCAAGCTGGAGGATAAATGTCAGTTGTTTGGTGAGTTTACTGAGCTTTTTTGTTCCTACAAGACTGTTCAGATTGTATTTTGTCACACACAGTTATACCACATGTTTGATTCCTTTCTTTTAATAGGTAAAAAGAGAGATAAAGACAGAAGGGACAGAAAAGACAAGGACCTTTTTAGAATTAAACAGAAGAAAAAGAAAAAAAAGAAGAAGAAATCAAAACAGCACTGTAAGTTAGTTGTCTCTGGAAAACATCAGTTTGTTGCTGGTATAATTGTGTAGAACAAGCTTTCTTTCCCAAATTTGTTGCACACGTTTGTCTCTTTGAATCATGTATTTACACAACTAATAAAGGAAAACACCACCGTTTTTCAATATTTTATTATGTTTTTACCTCAACTTGAATGAATTAATGCATACCTATCTTTTTTCAATGTGTGCACTTTTTTATCTTTTTACAGCACTTCTTGAATGTGTTAGTATTTAGCCTAGCCCCATTCATTACTATGGCTCCAAAAAAAAGTTTTATTTTGTGCCACCATACTTACTCGTGTAACTACTCATGTAACAGTCTTTCAATGGGGAAAACATGGAAGTGTTTGGTGGCTTCCAAATTCATCCCTTTTTGGAGCCATAGGAATGAATGGGGCTAGGCTAAATGCTATCACATTCACAAGGCGCTGCACAAAGATTAAAAGTGCACGCATTGAAAAAAGATAAGTATGTATTAATTCGTCTAAGTTGAGATTAGAACATAGTAAAATATTGAAAAACGGCGGTGTTTTCCTTTAATCGATGACTGTTAAAATAAGAATTTAACGTAAATTGATTTAATTAATTTCAAACATTTCTAAAATATCTCTTTCATTGTTTGCCTGGTCCCCTATGTAAATATTGTTCAATATCATATTTTCAACTGTGTGCTCAGGTTTCTCTGACTTGGAAGAGATGTCATTGACTTACCTGGACCGACCGTCTTCCCCGCTACATCGCACTTCCTCCAGTGCCTTCACCAAGCACAGCACGTTCCAATACCCTCGTGCCATTTTGTCTGTGGACCTTACCGGGGAGAGTGAGTTTTCAGTCTTCCCTGCGCTGTGTTCTCATTTTAGTTAAAACATTTTGTCATTATATTTCATCCACAGTCCTGGAGAGGTTTTTTATTTGATGTGTGGGAGAACTGTGACACTCAGACCTCGGATAGTTCAATTCAATTAAATGTTATTTATGTAGCGCTTTTCACAACTGTTAATTGTTTCAAAGCAGCTTAACATTAATAGATTCAGGAGAAAACGCAGAAAAATTGATGGACATCATAAGCAGCAGAATACAGTGGCAAAGATTAAACTGTACTAGCGAGTGTAGTTATAATGTAATGTATAGAAGAGGGTGCTAAGTTAAGCCAATGTCAGCTGACTCCCCAGAGGTTGAAAAAACCCCTAGGAGAAAAAACCCTCCTGGCTTTTCTAGTCAGGTGGGGAAAAATCCTAGAAGGGAAAATAAACGTAGATTAAACTGGGGCAGCCGATGGTTGTTGGTCATGGGCATCATGTTGAAGGACTGGGTCTGTTTGTCTCATGTAATGAAAGTTTCATACAGTATTGTGGTTTAATATCTGTTTGGCTCCAGACAGGCTAACTATTGCGTGATAAGTACATTTACTAGACAAATTATGTGAATGTTTTGTTAAAAAGTAATGTCTTTAGTTTAGACTTAAGTTAGTTAATTCAATTGAATCCTTCAATACCACCTGACATTCAAATTTATTTTATCTAACTTTCTTCTTAGACCTATCAGACATCGACTACCTGGAAGACTCGACCACTGAGAGCTTGCTGTTCAGTGGAGATGAGTATAACCAGGATCTAGACTCCATCACCATGGAGGATTTCCAGGATGATGATGATGATGGTGCTGATGAAATTGTGCGCTGTATCTGTGAGATGGATGAAGAAAATGGCTTCATGATCCAGGTAGGGTTGATGTTTCCAATGAACTCAATCTGTCTCACAAAAGAAGTGTTTTTCCACAGTTTACCCCAGGAAGTTGAGCTGAATAGACACAATTTATTACATTGGACTTTAACATGTTTAAGTTATTCTTAGTAATTTTCCTCTTAATCTGTTTTAGGGTATAATTGTAAATAGTGCTGGGCGATATTCACACTGGGGGTCTTGTATCACACTGAAGGGGCTTATTTACCCGATAACTACCGGCTGCCTCTACATAATCCCGCTTATTACACGGCTACTTGCCACATAAGAAAAAAAACTGGACATGAATATGAATTTGAAACATTTTATTGGCATATTTGTTTTAAATTAACATTTTTATCCTTCCGCGAAACTTTGCACAGATGCATAAAATGATCGTAATACCTTATTAAGATCCTCTGCTTCATACTTGTCTGTCTCCATTTTTTTCTCTTTTAGCCAGTCTTTGAGAAGTTTTAATGCCCATTCTGTATTTTTTTGTGTGTTGGCTTCGTAGCTGTCATGCTCTATTTTGTCAAGTTCAGTCTCAGTAAGCTCTCTGTGTCTTGTCGTTGTTCGTTCTTCTATCCACTGTTTAAATGTTTTGATTTTACCGTAAATTTTTCATTGTTAATTGTGGTTGTCCAGTGTTTGTCACAAGATGGCGCCAAACAGTAATCTTTGTTGGTGCGGAGGGATTTTAAACATACAAGTAGTACCGGTTATGTGTTATTACTTTGGAGCGGTTATTATTTGAAAAGAACCAACCTGCAAATGTCTCAACTGACCAATCAGAATCAAGCATTCCAGAGAGCCGTATAATAAGTCAAATTAACACTGTGACTGTAAACCAAGAGCACATGCCGCAACCGGAAGTGCTTGCACAACATTATGCACAGTGCGTAAACATTATCGATCACTTATTACACGGCTCTCTGGAATGCTTGATTCTGATTGGTCAGTTGAGACATTTGCAGGTTCGTTCTTTTCAAATAATAACCGCTCCAAAGTAATAACGCATAGCGGGTACTACTTGCATGTTTAAAATCCCTCCGCCAATAAAGATTACCGTTTGGCGCCATCTTGTGACAAACACTGGACAACCACAATTAACAATAGTGGTACTATATCGTTTCGCGGAAAGATAAGAATGTTTAGTTAAAACAAATATGCCAATAAAATGTTTCAAATTAATATTCATGTCCAGTTTTTTTTCCTTATGTGGCAAGTAGCCGTGTAATAAGCGGGATAATGTACAGGCAGCCTGTAGTTATCGCAAAATAAGCCCCTTCAGTGTGATAAAAGACCCTCCGCTTGGCGTCGGGTCCTGATCACACTGTCGGGGCTTATTTTGCTATAACTTCCGGCTGCCTCTACATTATCCCTTACTTGAAGGAGTGTAGTAAGATGAGGCAAGTTACTCATTTATTAGTAGAGCCCTATGATTTTCGCAATGCGGATAACGCGGATGGAATCACGGAAGCCAAATGTGCAACCCACAGCAACGTGACGCTCTTGACATCCATTTATCAGCGTGTATAGCTCGTATATGTATAACACACGCGTGATCACTGAACTAAGTTTGAACATAAACAGCTGGATGTCTATCAGTATATTGATACTTAAAGCAGTCTGTCTTGGGTCTTAAAGTGACAGTAGCTTGATGCTTTCTGTGTCAGAAATGTGTTGATTTCATAACAAATATATTTACATTTAATACAGATGCCTGAACATTAAAACAAGATTTTAGTATTTGTATTTGTCATGTTCTGAATAAATGTCTGGTTTTTACCATTTTCATTCAGGAGCAAAAATCGCCCTGTAAATTCGACAGGAATAAAGATTTGTTATTTGTCATTATAATTATCCATATCGACTGATATATGGAAATTATTTTTTTGGCCATATCGCCCAGCCCTAATAGTTAACAATGTTGTTTCTTATCTTTCTCTTTCAAGTGTGAGGAGTGTATGTGCTGGCAGCACAGTGTGTGTATGGGGCTTTTGGAGGACAGCATCCCAGAGCAATACATCTGTTACATCTGTAGAGACCCTCCAGGTAACAGCCTTACATAGATCAACATACACTTACTTGAGTTATTTTCATTTTTTTCATTATTTACATAAACAAACAGTTGTATGCTTCTACTGTGTAGATATCTAATGACTGTTTCTTGAGAAGAAATCAAAAGAAAATCGAAGACCCTTCCATTATGTCATTTTTTTCTGTTTTCTCAGGTCAAAGGTGGAGCGCCAAATACCGTCATGATAAAGACTGGCTTCAAAAGGGCCACATGTATGGGCTATCGTTCTTGGCGGAGAACTACTCGCATCAAAACGCCAAAAAGATCGTGTCCACACACCAGCTGCTCTCTGATGTTTACAATGTCAAAAACTTGCTCCATGGCCTTCAGCTTAAGATGGACATTTTACAGTAAGTGTGACCTTCCAAATAAACTTTTGAACTTGTTTAAATTTGTCTTTATTTAGGAAACTAGTATAGTTATTTGGTTCTAGAGTGTAATAAAGATTTGTTTCCAAGGAGGGTTCAGGGTCAATCTTTCATTGCTGGTCACATAAAAAAAATATTTTTTTTTATTAGTGAATTATGATTTCTTATCAGAATTTGAATTTACTTAGACATATAAAAAGAAGGTGCAACAACACTTCACATAAAACACTTCTTACGTTCTCCCAGGAACAAGCATAACCCAAGTTTGCACTTATGGGCCCGGTCATGGGTGAACTCTGATGAGGACCAGCCTATGGGGGGCGTTCCAGACTGCCTACATTTCAGAGGGCACCTAAACCAGAACTCGAACCCCGAAACCTATATCACCAGTGAGCATAGCTATCAGAAACCTCCCGGTACAGGCCTCGAGCACACACACAGCCCTCAAAGGGATGAACAGGGGACCCATACTCCTTCACACACAATGCAGTTTAATTTAAAGGAGGAAGAGGTAAGATTAAAAACTCAAGTCTGCTAAAGTTTTTAGTATCTAAATGGCTGTTTAACTTGAATACTTTGTTTGTGTAGGTCAACAGTGCCATTGCATTGTCAGACTGTATGAATGACAGCAGTCGGGTGTCGATGGAGCAGTCTAGAAACTGCCTGCCGTGGCAGATGAACCTACTTACGCACATAGAGGACATACAGAACCAGCTGTCCGGCCGCATGGACCTGATTGAGAAAGAGCTTGATGGTAAGGAGACTACACTGGAAATCCAGAATCTGTGAATTTTTTTAATATTGCACTGTAAGTTTAGTAGTCAAGGCACTTTGCTGAAGGGCACACCAGTGATGGCTCACAGTTTATCCCTTGAGAGGATTCAATCTCTACATCACAGCACCCATGAAAATCATATTACTTTCTTTGGAAAACGTGGATGTTTAGTTGCACTAACATAATTATTTGGAAAGGTTTTGGTTCTGATTATCTTTTTCTCTTCCTGTCTGTGTGAAGTGCTAGAGCGCTGGTTCGACTTTACGGGTGAACTGGAGCCCCCCGACCCCCTGGCCCGACTCCCACAGCTCAAGTGCCGCATCAAGCAGCTTCTGACGGATCTAGGAAAGGTGCAGCAGATGAGCACCCTCTGCTCTGTGTAATACACAACACACACATTATAGTGCGTGTTCTGAGCTACTGACGCCATCACCTGTTTCTTCACACACATCTTCTATGTGTTTAAAGAGACTAAAAGGGATGCTCCTGTTTAGATATGTGTGCAAGCATGGAGTGCTACAGACTGTTTTGCAATGCTTGTCTTTACAAAGCATGCAATAAAAGACAGTTTACACACTGATGTGTAAAACGGGAAGATGCCGGTCTGTAACTAAGTCTAAACCACATCTGCTTAATGAAGAGTTTGTTGACTTAAATAGGAAGAGAAAACCTGGCAGGTTAATTCTTTAACATGTTAACAGAAATTTTAAATGGACTGAAGAGGTTATAACATCACAAATTTAGGTTTTTAGCCTTTGGGTCGGCTAGATCCCAAGAGCAAATCAAATTCACTGTGCTTAAAGCTTATCAAAACACAAAGTTTTTACGAATAGCAAGCGGCTTTGGGTGCCAAAGTGGTAAGATGGGATTGTTAAGGCTTCTGCCACCCAAAAGGTGAGCAGTCACTTTGAAGTGCCAAGAGAACAGACCATTGCAGTCTGTTTTTTTTCCAGACTCATGCAATTTCGTTGAAGTTTTGGATGTTAGAAATGGATGTTACTTTCTAGACCAGAATAAGTTTCCAGTTGGATGCACTAAAGGTTTAAGGTTCACGATGCCAACAAACTTATAATAGCAACAACTAGATAGAATTTCATACAGCAATTCGTGTGTAATACTTACTTTAGCATGTTTATTTACAGTCTTGACAAATGCTGTAGTGATTTTCAAGAAAATTAGCTACTTTAACCGTGGGCCCATTCATTATTTAGCCCAAAAACAGGTGACTCTTCTCACTAAAGTCTGTTTATCATGTTGATATTTTGAGAGTTGCTACCGTGAAGTAAGCTAATCCTGAGATGGATGTACGTGCATATAACAGATCCATTTAGTTCATTTTTTTTTTTTGAAGAAGAAGAAGATGATGATATGTTTAAACAGTTTTTATAACTGTAAGAAAACAACAAAACCTAAGGCATAGCAGGACAATACTTGAAAATGCCTGTTTAATTTCAGTTTCTATTAATCTGTACAAAAAGTGTTTTAGAATTTAGATTTAAAACTTGAAGTTTGTTTTGATGAGAATACCAGCTGTACATTAAAGAGTTTATTTAAAGACCTGATGTAATTATCTGTATTTACTTCATTAAAAATATTCTTGACAATTTGCATACATGTTGACTTCTTTTTGGTAGTTTTTCCAAAGCAAATTTGTTTCATGGGTGCATAACTGATACTACACTAGTGGATCAAATAAGTTCAAAAATTTAAAACAACCTTTATGAAAGGTTTTGGTCCACTTCAAATGTTCACTTGTATATGTGGCCTAGTATATTGTTATTTTTGTTATAGATGGTTTCAGCGGCAAACGGCGTTGGTGGTCCAAACTTAAAGGGACATTTCACTTTTTTGAAATATACAAATTTTCCAGCTTTCCCAGATTTAAACATTTGATTCTTACCATTTTGGAATACATTCAGCTGATCTCTTGGTCTGGCGCTAGCACTTTTAGCATAGCTTAGCATAATCCATAGAATCTGATTAGACCATAAGCATCGCACTAAAAAATAACCAAAGATTTTCTATATTTTTCCTATTTAAAACTTGACTCTTCTGTAGTTACATCGTTGTTAGAATCTAATTCTAAGCAGGTCTAGGAGTATGAGATTTTCTTTCAAGTTCGGTACCTAGGATGTTAGGTGAGGATCTGAGGTGAGCAGCAGAGAAATCTGATATCAGAGGACCATGAAAGACACCGACACCGAGATGCAGTTTCAATCATAGACAAAATTTTATTAGACATCCTTCACATTATATAGGATGCAAAAAGGAAACATTAGTCACCTGGGTTGTCTGGCACAATCTTGTGATCAAAACATTGACGAATCCGTCTAGCCAATAATTGTATGATTAATTTACCAAACAAACATAAGGGGAAGTGATAAAAACAGGGAAGTACGGTCTGACACATATTCCCAAAATATCCAACCTGCAGTTAACCAAAGGATATTTTCCAAACATAGCAAATGTAAAATCATTAATCACTGGGGAAAACTTTAACTGAACAGGCCAGAAAACAAACAGTGTGTTATACAATGGAAAAACCAGACACATAGCATTTCTATAATATGCATTGTATATATTTAACCTTAAGGACAGGATGAGCTTGTCATCAAAATATATGATTAGAGAAGATGCCACTATGAAAAGGATTATCAAAACCATGTGAACTTATAATGTGAATTAAATAGGATATATAGATATATATTTGGTTTGCTTACAAGTTAACTAGTGGGTGTGGGAAAGGTACATCTTTTAGATTCTTACAATGGCCCCTTTGATACACGATAGTGGATCACATCTGATCCCACACACCTATATCAGAATAGAAATGCATTCGCTTCATGTTTGAAAATCACAATTTGCATCATACGTCATTTGGGTTCACCTTCTATGGTCGAGTTATCACTAATCCATTTACTCCAGATATATTATTTATGGCATGCACAGTTAATGTTACCCTCAATTTCTCACGGCATATAACAGGGTTATGGTACTCATCTGGAAAGCACTGGTTTCATATACTTTAAAATACTCTTCCCAATTGTCAAATTGTTACAAATAGCAATTTCCTAAATAACCCTTTTTTTTCCCAAGAAACCATTTATCTATTTATTTTTCTTTAAACTTTCAGATCATCATCATTCAAAATAAACATATACCACAGCATATGATCCACGAATCGCTTTTGCAGGGTTGGTTGTGTGATGGTTTCGTTGTCTTCCAATTCTCTTTGCTCTGCTTTCACAATGTGCTCGCTGAAGATGATGAAAGCTTCGGTCACTGTACACGGTTCGAATCCTTCTGGCAGTTGAGCTTCCAGCAAGATCTCTCACTCGTTGTTCTCCGTTGATCTCCGTGAATAGCAGTCGTTGTTTGGGTTTGTCTCCGGTGTCCTGATCCGTGGCAGAGTGGTGTTTCAGCCTCGAGGCGTGAATCCACTGCGGCTGATGATCAGTCAGAACCTCGGTCCTGGTGATAGCAATCACCTTGGCTGGGCCGTAGTAGTTTGGCTCTCCAACCCTTGTCGGTTTCAGACTCTTAATTAGAACACTCTGTCCGAGAGCAAAAGAATGAGTAGGGTTTTCTGAGGGGGGAGATAAAGAAACATTAGCACAGATAGAGTTCAATTTCTCAATTATGGACACCACGTTGTCTTCCTGTATCAGCTCCAGGTCACCTGGGGAAGAAATGCCAGCACGGCCTTTCACCCAAGGGGTGGGGAAAGGCCTGCCCATTAGTATTTCAAATGGAGACAATTATTTGGTTGAAGATGGGGTCATTCTTATTTTGGATAATAAAGGAGGTATCAAATCTACCCATTTCTTTCCCGTTTCTAACGCAGCTTTGGTTATCCTCTGTTTAATTTTCGCATCCGTTCTCTTTATGACAGCTGCTAATTGTGGGTGATACGGGATATTAAGATGCCAATCAATAGACAACGCTTTAGCTAAGAGCTACATTACTCTGGACACAAAAGGTGTCCCTTTGTCGTATTCAATTGTTTTCGGTATGCCAAAACAAGGAATAATTTTCTTTTGTCAAAAATTTAACTACAGTTTGCGGATCCTCTTTATGATAAAAAATATATTTTAGATTTCCAATCGGCGATATGCGTGTGAAATCAATCTAATCATGTTAAAAAGGTGCCTCGGGGTGTGGCAACGCATCTTTTTTGTTTTTCGAGGCGGGTTCACTTTTGCACAGGTTAGACATGAGTTGAAAATCAAATTTGTTGGTTTTCTTTACATCTGCAATATAATGAAACAGATTTATTGCTTGAGTCAACTTTTTACTACTGGTATGTGATAGACCATGGTAATATCTTATTAAAATTACCAGTCCCGGTTTTGGAAGTACTACTCTCCCTCTCTCGTCTCTCATGACTCCCTTCTCATCTGGTACACGCTTGCTTCAGTGTTCGAGGTCACCCTGCGTCGGTTGACTCTGTACATTTTTTATGTCAATATCATATTAGTCACTTGCACAGCCATAGCAAGTGACGGTTTTGACATCATACTCAAATAGTCATTCAATTTGAGCTTGAGCTGCTGCTTTGGCAGCTTCCTCTTCTCTTCTTATTTCCCACAGATCATTTCCTGATCCATGACTTTTTACTTTCACTATTGCCACTTCAGACGGTAGCTGTACTGCTTTTGTGAACCGTCCTATCAAATTTAAATGAATTATTATGAATTTTTAAATGAAAAAGGACTTACCATCAGTTGTCTTAAAATCTCAGGCTTCCCATGTTTTTACAAAATTTAGAGTAAACATATTTAGAGTTATCAACTCTGCAGCTTGTGCTGAGTTGTATTTTAGAGCAAAGGCTTCAATAACCTCACCAGTATCCGACACCACAGCATAGCCACACAGGTAGACACTATCCGATGGCTTTGCATATGAGCCATCCATATAGATCTGACCCCCCCCATCTAGGGGCGAGTCCATTTAATCGGCCCTAGAGGAACAGGAAGTGGTCAATTCAAAATGCAGTTATGTTTTAAATCGTGCTCAGTCATGTCTACCAGTCCCAAAACTCCCAGCAAAAGTGGAATTAATGTTAAAAGTGGGCTGGATCAATACATTTTTGGTTGCCAACAGTGTCTCATACCCAGATCGCCTCTGTGCCGTTCTGTGTTGTGTAAAAATGTACCTACTTGATATAATGTGTAGAGTCATTGACTGTGACAGCCTCGTTCTCTCAGCCACCTGTACAAACAGAACATCAGCAGCCACTGCATAAATACATTTCAGGCATACCTGTAACTACATTATCTAGTTTTCTAAACAGATATGCCACTAGCCTATAAGTGCAACCTTGTTGTTGCCAAAGGATACCCAGAGCCACACCATTCGCCTCTCGCGCATGCAGGTGAAAAGTCCTTGCATAGTTCGATGGCCCAGAGCTGGGGCCACAGTAATGGCGTGTTTCAGTGCCATGAAATGAGTCTCTGCTTTATCAGTCCAGCATATCAGTGATGCAGGCGAATCCTTGTGATCAATCATACTCCGCAAATGTCTGTCATGGGCAGCACACTCAGGTTTCCATGAGCGACAAAAGTTTATGAACCCCAGAAAACTTTGGAGCTGTTACACAGTTCATGGGAATTTCATCTTCCGGATCAGTTCAATCTGACCTGTGGAGGGTTTTTTTTTTTCGAAGACCTGGCATTATGACGTGACCCAGGTACGAGAACTTTTGCTTGACCCACTGGAGCTTTTCTTTTGATACTTTGAAACCAGCATTCCCCAGAATATTGCAGACAATAATGGAGGCTTTCTCACAGTTCTTTTCAGTCAGAGCAGAGACCATGATGTCATTGGCATACTGCAGAATGCAAACTGAAGACAGCAAGTCAATCTTTTTTTTTTCAATGTCTTTTTTCACCGCAGCGGAGAGGACGGATGGTGATTCAGCATACCCTTCTTAGTATTTGCGCCCCCTATCCTATAAGGCTAGCAGTGGCTGTGCGTCTGGATGCACTGGAACAGAGAGACAAAAGCAGCACACAAATCAATGACAGAAATATGATGTGTGCATGGTATAAAATTTATGACAGTCGGCACATCTGGAACAGTTGGAGACAGAGGAATTATCAGTTTATTGATTGCTCTTAATTCTTGTGTAAGACATCATGTCTTTCCATCAGCATTCACCACCGGGTTAATCGGTGTGTTGTTTGGCGTGTATGTATGAAGACACCTTGGTAAACAAAATTGTAAATAATAGGTTTAATGCCATCTTCCTTTTCTTTTGACAAAGGATATTGTGTAATGTACACAGGTTTTAAGTTTAACTTTGTATGGTTTCATATCAATGAAACCTGTATCTTTGTTTGACTGAGACCATAGGCATGAGTTAATCAAAGTGTCTACAGTCTGTGGTATGCGGGCGGTTACTGGGTCTTGGTCGGCCTTCTCACTTCCTCCCCCATAGGCAGAGGATCAATGTATGTCTGTAAACATGACATAAAAGAGAAAACAACATGTGAATCATTAAATTTGATGTTCTATATTTAAGTTATGCATTATGTCTCGCCTGAGCAAATTAAGACAACCATCTGGTATGATGTGAAATTTGTGAAAAAAATGGCTTGACACCTGGAGCTCTTACCTCCAGAGGTGGTGTAATGGGACAGAACATTTCAGTTTCTAGAATACCCAAAGAGCAAATTTATCAGTAGTTGGTCCCTCATATTCAGATGAAGACATTAATAATACTTCAGTATCCAAGAGAAATATATGCATTTTACCATTAAATTTAAGTAAAGTTAACTTTCATTATCATTATCAAATATCAAATAAATGTGAACTTCTTCATTGTGTTTTGTTATACCAGTTTGTCTGGAAATTACTGTCAGATATTTTCTGATGTACTTGCTGTGGCTGTTGCATTGACTGTCTATGTGATGGCGCCGTTGGATTAAAATTGCGCCCCCCTTGGAACGACAGTCACATTGCCTGTGGCCCCTTTGTCCGCATACTTAACACAGTATATCAAATCTCAGTTTCCTTTCCGGTGCTTGAGCAAGCTGTTTCCCGTTTGATGAGACTTGCCCTGAAAACATAGCATTTTCAGTTTAAACAGAAAAAGTCACCGGATGCATCAGACTCACAAATCAATCTACTCACATCTATATCCAACAGATTAGTGGTTGTAACCTTATGATTTACTCTTGCCTAGGATTCATATTTTTCAACATATTTTTTTAACAGCGCACTCAGACTTTGTCAATCGGTAGTCTAGAATAAACTCATACTGCTTTCCAACGTGTGCAAAATTTAGAGGCAGTTTCATTTGGTTTTATCTTTCTGTTTAATGCAAACGATAAATACTGGCAAATGCCAAACCGTTTATTTAGAAAAACGCGCATCTGATCAAAAGCATATCCTGATATTCATGATCTTCCCATGTGAGTGGATGACGAGAGGCTGCAGTCCCCTCATTCCACTCACATGGTTTTCTCAAATCAGACGACGGCACGTATCAATTATGTTTTTATTTTATTTTGATTTTAATACATCGCTCTCCAATGTTTTCAACAAAATAGCACAAATCTGCCCCTGTGACGTGTGCATACCTTTGTAAAGCGTTCACGTATTTTACTGTGATTTGTGGCAACGGTAAACTTAGGCTGGTAGCCTACTATTCGACATAAAATATGGCGGCGCATCTTGTTTTGGGGTTTTTTTGATGTAAAGTTATTAAATTACTAACCGTTAACTTACTGACGTACAGTTCAACATAAAAACCTCTATTATTTGTATACATAAAATCATCAGGCTTTTGCCTGGCCGTGACAGAATCCTCCATCTTCAACACAATGTAAACAAATAATAGCAGCAACAATAATAGACAAACAGCAATAAGCACAAAGCAATAGACAGACACCCGGGTTTTCTGTGCTCCTCCGCTCAGCCTCAACCATTGTCCGTACCGTATTAGGAATAGAATTTGGACATTACTTTTGTAAACTATGTCAAATATGCAAAAATCCGATTTCAATATATTCAGTAAAATATTAATTCAGTTTTTATTCAATATTTTTATTCAAATAGACAATGATCGTTTGATGTTTAATTATTCAGCATTTATCAAATTGTTTTGTTCAAAGTTTGTTCACAATTTTTTCAATCAGATAGCTTATACAGATGATAGCTTTTTCAATGTTAGTTTTATTTCAAATCAGCTTATTAAAAAATATTGGGCCGCGCTCGATCAATATTTTAATTAAATAATCATTTATCAACACCACGATCCCAAATATACAATGAGCTCAAACATGTATATTTGGTTCGTTTCGTGTGCTGGTAGAATCAACTTCCAGCCCCATGAGGATTTGAATCACCAAATTCCCCCTTTTCACGAAAACAACTTCACTACCTGCCCCAACTGGGCCGAGTAGATTAACCAGTCTTGACTCGAGTCAACAAGATACAGGTCCTCCTAGGACTCAGGGGTAAGCGCTGTATTTCAAATTTATTAGAAATATCACAACACTTACCCCCTTTTTGTAGAGTCCTCCCCGATCTGCGGTGTTCGAAATTCGGTCTCCGGTTCGAGGATGTTCCCCTCTTTCGCCGGACGAGCGCCCAACTGTTAGAATCTAATTCTAAGCAGGTCTAGGAGTATGAGATTTTCTTTCAAGTTCGGTACCTAGGATGTTAGGTGAGGATCTGAGGTGAGCAGCAGAGAAATCTGATATCAGAGGACCATGAAAGACACCGACACCGAGATGCAGTTTCAATCATAGACAAAATTTTATTAGACATCCTTCACATTATATAGGATGCAAAAAGGAAACATTAGTCACCTGGGTTGTCTGGCACAATCTTGTGATCAAAACATTGACGAATCCGTCTAGCCAATAATTGTATGATTAATTTACCAAACAAACATAAGGGGAAGTGATAAAAACAGGGAAGTACGGTCTGACACATATTCCCAAAATATCCAACCTGCAGTTAACCAAAGGATATTTTCCAAACATAGCAAATGTAAAATCATTAATCACTGGGGAAAACTTTAACTGAACAGGCCAGAAAACAAACAGTGTGTTATACAATGGAAAAACCAGACACATAGCATTTCTATAATATGCATTGTATATATTTAACCTTAAGGACAGGATGAGCTTGTCATCAAAATATATGATTAGAGAAGATGCCACTATGAAAAGGATTATCAAAACCATGTGAACTTATAATGTGAATTAAATAGGATATATAGATATATATTTGGTTTGCTTACAAGTTAACTAGTGGGTGTGGGAAAGGTACATCTTTTAGATTCTTACAATCGTGTACTAAGACAACGGAAATTAAAAGTTGTGATTTTCAAGGCAGATAAGGTTAGGAACTATACTCTCATTCTGGCGTAATAATCAAGGACTTTGCTGATGTAACATGGCTGCAGCAGATGTAGTGATATTACACACTGCCTAAAAATAGTCCCCTGCCATTGAAATTAACCAAGCTCTATGGGAGCTGGAATATGAGCATATTTTCAAAAAAAGTGGAATGTCCCTTTAACTTCGGGTAGACTTCCGCATGGAATCAATAACAACAGAGTCGCTCTAGAATAGACTCTTTCTAATAAGCAAAATAATAATAATAGCTAAAGCATATTAACTACTACAATGAGCTAACACTACTTTGTAAAATTATACAATGTTAGCTACAGATCCTTGAATTCTTGCTTGGCTGTTAAACCTCTCTTCAAACAGCAATGATCCATGCACGCCATCTCCCACATTGTCTTTAGGAAACTGAACCATTATTATTTTCAACAAGATATTTGCTCCAGAGGTCAGTCTAGCCACTAACCAGACCAATAAACAAACCCAGACCAAAAGTTAACTTCGGGCCAGGCGCATAACCGTAACAACGTGTTAAATATACAAATGTGTTTCACATTACAAAAATGAAGATTTGGCTTTCTTAAGTGTTCTTTCTCTAAACAATGCTTCTTTCTCTAAAAGCATTCGGGTTGGATGATCTGGCCCTACTTTTCACAGAAGCACTCACAAAAGTTCACGCTTGGCTGCTTACTGTAGAATCCTCCTGATGTTCTTGTTCACTGCTATGTTCTTTGACCAGGTTGAAGAGGTTTGTGTTTTTATAGTAAAGATCATTAAACAACATAGACTGCTGAACAGGTATGACAGTGCACTTCCAATCCATAGTATATAAGATGCTCCAGTCTTGTGGCTTTTGCTAGAAGTGCTCTCGCATCCTTAAGAAGATGCACAACGTGGAACCGATGAAGCTTCTTTTTCTAGCGGTTACAGTGCTTGGGATTCTCTGTCTGACATGTGGCAAAATCTCAGGTAAGATCAGCCTGCTTGGTAAGCGCAATGTCGATTTTTGGCGAACTACTGATTATTGTCGAATTTTGATTAAAACTTGCCTTGTCTGTGTTTGAGTTTGGATCATTGAAGAAACCCATTAACCTGTATTTTGTCATCAGAGTACCAGCTGGAGACAGAGATTTTGAGTCAATGTGAGCATTTAAGGGCTGTTGGTGCAGAACAGAAGCATGAACATGTTCCTCAGTGTTCTGAAGATGGGCGCTTCAGGTACAGTAACTTCACAAATAGTAGTATTTATACTGTATATGCAGTAAAATAACATGAAAATATTCTACAGACAGAAGAAACTCCAATGCTTAATAAATATATACTGTATAGCAGTGGTTCTCAAACTTTTTCCGCAAGCGTCCCCCCTTGTGTATGGTGCATTCCTTCGCCCCCCCAGCCCCCCCCCAAAGAAAAGTTATGACAAAAAACTGTTCTAAAATGTAACATTTTAATTAAACAAAACATATGAAGTTATACAAAGTAGTGCTGTTGGTTAGTAGCCTTATTTTTTAGGTTTAATTACACATAATTCATGATACTTTTATAAAATGTCATAAAATTGGGGCCCCCCTGGCACCATCCCCCCTGGGGGCCCCGGACCCCAGTTTGAGAACCACTGCTGTATAGACCCCATCACGAATAAGAAAAAGTATTGCAATATTATTTTTATGTTTTAAGATACTGTGGTAATACTTGGATATGTACCATTGGCATTGCCTTAAAGGGGACATTTCACAAGACTTTAAGATGTCAAATAAATCTTTGGGTCCCCAGAGTACATATGTGAAGTTTTAGCTCAAAATACCGTATAGATAATTTATCATAGCATGTTAAAATTGACACTTTGTAGGAGTGTTCAAAAATGTGCTGTTTTCGGTGTCTCCTTTAAAATGCAAATGAGTTGATCTCTTCATTAAATAGCAGTGTTGTGGTTGGACAGTGCAGATTAAGGGGTGTTATTATCCCGTTCTGACATCATAGGGGAGCTTAATTTCAATGACCTAATTTTTCACATGCTTGCCAAGAATGGTTTACCAAAACTAAGTTACTGGGTTGATCTTATTCACATTTTCTAGGTTGATATAAGCACTGGGGGCCCAATTATAGCACTTTTCATGATATGTCACATTGAATTTTCATGTAGGCATGTTCAGTGTAATCGTGGAGGTGGGGAATGTTGGTGTGTGAACGCAGAAGGGCTGGAGATACCTGGTAGTCGACAAAATGGGTCCACAGTTCATTGTAAGCTCATCTATATTTCCCTTGTTATAAATCACATAAACCAACCATGTTACAGAATTATGCACCTTCATTTTCTGGCACAATAAGCCAGTGAGGCTTTGAAAATGCATGGTACTGAAGGATTGCTATTTGTGTTATAAGATCTGTTTAACTTTTAAAGAAGGGAGATGCATGTTTCACCATACTGTTAAATACACCAGGGATGCAATTGCAATGAGTGCACACAATTAAGCAATATATTTATATAAAGATATTTTATTCAATAACCATTTCCTGAATTAACCAAATCACTGAAATCCCTGTTTTGTCTTTGTTTTGAGGTTTAACCTCATGTCAGCTCCAGAGACAGAGAGCTCTACAGACTGAAGACAGGTCTCTGGTACCTGTGTGCCTGGACTCGGGTGAATACGAGCAGATCCAGTGTGATCCATCATGTGCCCAGTGCTGGTGTGTGGATCAAGAGGGCATGGAGATCTATGGAACCAGGCAGAATGGAAAACCCTCAAAGTGTGAGTGAACAGAACTTTGTTACTGAAATGCATTACCTAAAACAGTTTAAAAGAGTCCCTAAATAAAGGTTTTGGCAACTTACTATAATGTTTCTTAAATAAACCCTAGGTCCTGGTACTTGTGAGGTGAGACAGCGGCGGATCGTTCATGGTGTTGGAGAGCCCTCCCCACCACAGTGCTCGGATGATGGAGGATTCTTACCTGTGCAGTGCAAGTTTGTCAACACCACTGACCGGATGGTCTTTGATCTGTTACACACCTTTAACAGGTCAGACACCCACAAATAGTTCAGAATAAATGTGTGTGCTTTCGCAGTTAAATAAAGGACAATGTGAATATGTCTGAAATTACTGGCAATGCTTCTAAGTTTTATAAGTTTTAATACTGTTTCAAACTTTCCTGAAATTAAAAACAAGCTGGCTAATAAGATTTCGGTTAATACAGATATTTTTTTATATACATAAATCCTTTATTCTGTACTAAAATTCTTAGAGTGCAGGAATCCTTCAGTGTTTTTCATGTTTTACCACTAGATAGAAGTACAGCATCATTTATTAGACATGTGTTGATGAACATTTGCTGTTTCCTTCTGATAAGTGTGTGATTCTGTCTGTGAAAGCTAAACTCAGATTTGTGATTTACTGTTTTTTACATAAAATCATCCTACATAATGTAAAGAACATTCTGTGAAAGAAAAACGTTATATCTTTAATATTACCTCCATAAGAAAGGACATGTCAAAGATTGACATCAGTGAGTAAAATCAAACTTTGATGCTATTAATCTTAAAATTACATTGAGACTTTAGCCAGGATTTCACAGACAAGGTCAAATATTTGTTAAATTGAGTTACTTAAGGTACTACTAAAGGGTTAATTTTGCTGAGGTACTAAATATTTATCAGGGTATTTTTGGTACTAATCAATCTATGGACTATTCTAAAATCCTTTAAAAACATTTCCAGTATGAGTACAGCAACTCTCATCCAACACGTTTTTCATTTTATGCTAAAAGTCTGACTATTTCTCTATTGAAGACTCACCAAAATATCACAGTTTTTAAACATAACATATTTTTATCAGATTAAATGTTAAAATGACATTTTCTTCAAATGGAAAACATTTTCTTATGTGCTATCATTTAAATCCTGGATGGGACTAATATTGTTGTGTTATGGCGGTTGGGGTGATGAAATGCAATGCAATGTTTTAATTTAGGCCTACTGTAGTAGTTTGCTACAGCATACCCATTTTTAATGGAAATCAAGCTGTGGATGAACATTTCAACATTACTTTAATCCAAAGTTCCTTTTTTAACAGAAAGCCAGATTTGTTCCAGACATTCAGTGGTTTCAGAAAAGCTTTCCCAGAGGTCTCCAGTTATTGTTTCTGTGCAGACAGTCGTGGAAGAGAGATGCCAAACACAGGTGATAAACACAACTCATGATAAATATGAAACAGTTCAATATGAATCAAGCTACTATCAGTCACCATACTGCATTGCAAGGTACTTTACATCATATAAGTGGGAGTTTCACCTATGATGGTTGGTCTTTATAATAAGTGTCCTTAAGGTCACTGCAGTTTTAAATGTCCTAGGCCTTGTTAACCTTAAAGGAACAGTATGTAGGATTGTGGCCAAAACTGGTATTGCAACAACAAAACTTGTGGCTAAAACCGGTACTGCAATCACACAACTGGTGGCCAATACACAAAATGACAACATAAACATCAGTTGAGGGCTGCAACTCCACTTTTTAAATGACAATATCCTGGCAGGACTGCTGTTGTCAGTGATATAAGTATTTGAAATGAAAATGATTTCTTAATGTCTAGTGACATATCAGGGCCATTTTATGATTAATTGATATAAATTTCTTACATACTGTTCCTTTAAGTGTAATTTTCCCTTAAGTTCGCCCTGTTTTCCTTAAACTTAAAGGTGCAGTGTGTATTTTTTAAAAGGATCTCTTGACAGAAATGCAAAATAATATACAAAACTATATCTTTAGGGGTGTATAAAGACCTGTTTATTATGAAGAGTTATGTTTTTATTACTTTAGAATGAGATGTTTTGATCTACATACACTGAGTGTCCCCTTACGTGGAATTTGCCATTTTGTTCTGCCATGTTTTTTACTAAGTTGTCTCCGAAGATGACATTTTTTCGGTGGTGGCTATCGTAGCTTCTCTATGCATTTCAAAAGCGATGGGTGAGCAGTGGACTGATCCGTTGGTTGCAATTTGCAACCTCACCACTAGATGCCACTAAAATTTACACACAGCACCTTTAAGGGTGTTGCAGCAAAAAGCTTAAGTTTTTTCTGTTGCATCTCCATGGCAACTATAGTATTTTATAAAGGCAAACATGCGCTGCTGTGAAACACTTAACGATTACCCTTACCTATGAGAACAGTTTAAAGGATTATACTGTATGCAACACCCTTAAATTATTCTCTAAGGTAAGGGGAATTTACCCCTTAAGTGTCATACTTAAGGGAAAAACTTAAGGTGCTTTATGCAAACAGGCCCAGATGCCTAAATGAGTAAAAGATTTAATGATCGGTGCTGTCAAACTGAAAAGATGTTAATGATAAAACTAAATGTATAAAAACCTTGATGGAGAGCAGAAAATATCTACATAAATGCTAAGACGCATTCTTATCTTAGCAGGTAAGCAGG
The DNA here is from genome assembly GCF_030506205.2 of Paramisgurnus dabryanus. Taxonomy (NCBI): domain Eukaryota; kingdom Metazoa; phylum Chordata; class Actinopteri; order Cypriniformes; family Cobitidae; genus Paramisgurnus; species Paramisgurnus dabryanus. Next base: position 14,457,786 of record NC_133349.1, read on the forward strand.
ATTTGTTTTTAGTAAACCAGTTCGTTTCTATGGTTTGGCTAGTTGGTTTGCGCTGATCTATTTTTTATGCTGTATTGTAGATTAATTTCTGGTATAATTTTCTTTCTTTCAGGTGTGGAGTTGCTGTTGGATGAGGTTTATGACACAGCGTTTTCAGGCCAGACTGTAGAAAACACATTCTCAGAGTCAAACATGTATCGAATCCTACAGCGCCGCTATCTTGCTGTTCAGCTGTCTGTTAGCGGGAGATTTAGATGTATGTATACATTATATACTATTTTCTTAATAAATTTGACCCAGTCTTTGAAAACCCAGCAAAAGTCATTTTAAGTGATTTACTGGTTTCTACATAAAATCATTCTACATCATCCAAAGAACATTCAAATATAATCATACAATTTACTTTAATATTGACTAAGTAATATCATCTCATAATTAGATTGAGACTTTAGCCTGGATTTCACAGACAGGGCCACAAACAAGCATCGTTATAATGACGTATTGGTAAACTTATATGTGAACCCACATTCCTAATGCATTGAAATCAACTAGCGTCTCTGTGTAATAATACTGAACTAATTTCTTATGTTTTTGGAAGGTCCCACCCCATGTGAAAGTGAACGTGCATCATCTGCTCAGGCAGGGAATTTTTTCGTACCCTCCTGTACTGATACTGGAGCGTATGTGCCGACCCAGTGCCAAGCCGGTGGTCAGTGCTGGTGTGTAGATGCTGAGGGCAAAGAGATTTTTGGTACACGCCAGTATGGAGTACCAGATTGTAGTGAGTGTGGCCTTTATTACATTTTTTATTGGATTTAGATAATATCATGTGTGTGTACTTTTTGAATATTGAATAAACTTATTTTTTGCTTTGATGCCCCCTTTTCAATATTTTTGTTAATCGTGAAATGTTGATATGATCAGTTAATGTGTGCAGGTAATGTACAGGTTATCAAATACTATAAATCTATATAAGAGTGTATATACTAATTCATTTATATAAGTAATATTACTGAGCAAGTGACTGATAAACCAAACTCAAAATGGATACTCTCTTGAGTAGAAGAGTTATGTGTGTCAGCAATGCTTAATGTTGTGATTCCTGTTTGTTTAGGCAGTGGAGTAAAAAACTGCCCATCTGAGAGGAGACAAGCCCTCTCCAGGATCTTTAAAGGCCCAGCTGGAGATTTCGTCAAAAGCAATGTGTTCTCATTTTCCAAAGAAAACCATTCACTGCTCGGTCCATGTAGCCCAGAATTTCAGGAGCTTTTAGCCAACTCTGGTCTTCTGCAATCCTTGCCAGAGTTAGAGCGTCCAAATGTCGGAGAAATCTTGGCGGAGGTCCTCCAAGGAATGTTTCCCTCTGGAGCTCTTGCCCTAAAAGCACTTGCTCTTGCCCCCAATCCCAAGAGACTCCAGGAGAATCTCTTTGGAGGAAAATTCCTAAAGAACGCTGGCAATTTCAACTTCACTGGCACTCTTGGCACCAGAGGTACGCTGAGTTTCACTCAAGTTTTCAGTCAAATAGGTCTGACGCAGGTTGCAAAAGACTTCATGCTGTTGGCAAAGACCTTCTCGGACAACTCTGCTAGCCTAAATCTAGACCGAGAGATCTCTGATGCCTTCGGTCGTTCTGTGAACCTGAAAAACAACCAAGAAGTGATCAAACTTGTTTCATTGACTCTTGAGAATCAGCATTTTCTAACAACCCTTCGAGAAGCCATCAAACAACTCAATGCAGAAGAAAACACTCAGTTAGGTCAACTATTTCGTGCTATCTTCAAAAAATCCCACTCAGATCTTTGTAAATCTGCATCATCCACCTTGTCTCCATATGTGCCCCGGTGCACTAAGGAAGGACGATACCAGGAAGTTCAGTGTCAGGGCTCAGAGTGTTGGTGTGTGGATTCTCGTGGTATGGAGATAACGGGTTCTCGCTCCACCGGGCACAGACGGAGATGCCCGTCCCAATGTGAGAAGGAACGTCAAATGGCAATTGCAGTCAAAGCCAGCAGTTCTGCAGGCTCGGAAGTTTTCATACCTAAATGTGAGAGCAGTGGTGCTTACGTAGCACAGCAATGCGTTGGGAAGAGCTGCTTCTGTGTGGACCAATCTGGAGCGAAACTCAATATTTCAGGAAGTTTAGGAACTTCCCTTCAATGTGAGTCAGACATTAAACCCAGATGTTTTAATTACAGATCCAAAACACCCATACAGATCAAATGTATACCTCATTTGCACTGTAAGACAAAAGCATGTACACTTTCGAATCATCAACCTAGCAACGAATGACTTACAGTTGTCTGTACATATTAAACCGATGCAGTAAAAGTACTGTAAATGATACAAATGGAAAGATTACACACTTCACCTTAAAGTGCTTCCTATTTCGACTTCTTGTTGAAGTCATATTACTTGCTTTAGATTTATTTTACACATAAAACTGTAGGTTTTCAATTTCCCTAGCTTCCTTAGTATAGCTGACATAAATCACATTCTGTAGTCCCAATCCAGCCAAGCATTCCAAGCTCTTCTAATGTCACAATTATACAGCAACTGTACCAGCTGGCTTGAAATCAAAAGTTAAACACTTAAATTTGAATGTTTGCTCTAATATAATAATAATATCTAATAATAATTTTCTTCTGAAGGTCCCACAAGCTGTCAAGCCACAGCAGCCCAGCAGTTCCTGACCATAGTTCGCTCCGTTCTGTCTGATCCATCTTCTGTATCCCAGCTCTCTGAAGTTTACATACCTCGTTGTGGATATGATGGCAGCTGGCACCAAATTCAATGTGACGGACCCCCAGAACAAGCTTTTGAGTTCTACCGCGAGTGGATCCAGATCATCAATGCCGGAAAAGACCTCCCTGTTTCAGAAGTTCTTGGAATTCTGCGATCATATGCAAGAAATGCAGAAGCAATGGCGACATTCCGAGGTTTCCTATCTGAATTATTCAAAGCTGGGCACCACAAAGTATTCCCAGTCCTGGTGAGGTTTGAAAAGATCTCTGATATTCCATCTGACGTGTTGGATGGAAACGTTGAGGTTATTTCTGGACCTTCAGTTTTCCTGAACCCATTATCTCTATGGAGGTTAATCAGAGGTGATTCTGGTTATCCAGGCCCAATATCAGACTTCAGTGTTCCTCTTGGAAGCTTCCATCTGCGTCAGTGTTGGTGCGTTAACCAACAAGGGAACCTGGTAGCAGGCAGCAAGGCTCCTGTTGGGCAAATTCCCAAATGTGAGTTACGCTACAATAATTTATGTTCCATCATATCTGCCCCACATTTTTAGTTATTTCCTAATAATTTATATGAATCCTCCTTAAGTGTTTTGATTTCTTTCCTGTGGCTTTTCAGGTCCAGGCAAATGTTCTGTGGTTCACAGCGAGGTCTCTGAATTCCTGAAACAGGCCGAGGAGCTCATCTCGCTTTCCAACAGCTCGCATGTGCCCGTGGGTTACGGGTTTCTCCTGGCTGAGAGTGTTTATCTGAGCCCTGAGGAGCTGGAGCAGATGCGTTCCTCAAAGTTCTCCATCACTCAGTCTCTGCTGAGCAACACAGATTCGGCGCTGAGACTTGCTGCTTACTCCAGTAAACAAAATGTTCTTATATACTTAAGGTTTTAAGTTGTATCTCTATATATAAGTTTGTATGAGTTCAGTCATGTAAGAATTAAATATACTTTAATGTTTCGACAGCCCTACATTTCTACTGGCAGAGCAAACTGATGAGCAGTGAGATTGACAGACAGAGTTTAGCGCTGGGCTACCAACCCTACATCCCACAGTGTGATGCTTATGGCCAATGGCTGCCCAGCCAGTGCTACTCCAGCACAGGTCACACATACTTTGCCAACGATGCTTTATATGCAAGAATTTATGTTTGTCTTGCATAAGTCATCCAAAATGTTGATGTCTTTCTCTGTTCAGTCGAGAAGAAATTAGGTTTTTTGAGGAAAACATTCCCAGGATTTTTCAAATGTTAATGGACTTTAATGGACCCCAACACTTAACAGTTTTAATGTAGTTTAAAATTGCAGTTTCAAAGGACTCTTAATGATCCCAAACGAGGCAAAAGGGTCTTATCTAGCTAAATTATTGGCATTTTCCACAACTTCTCGTCTTCCTCCGGTCCTGGGATGCGCCAGCGCGACCTCACGTAATTGCGTAATGCTGTGGAAAGCATGTTACATATATAAAATGCACATTTGCGGACCATTTTAAACTTTAAACTGACACAAAGACATTAATTAGTATCATTCAACATACAACAACGTCGGAACGGTCCTCTTTCTCCACACTTGTAAACACTGGGGCGTAGTTTCGATACGTCATCCATGACCTCTTGACGTAATGACGTATTACGTGAGGTCACGCTGGATAAGTCACATTACCTGAGGAAGACGAGAAGTTGTGGTTTAAAAGTACATATTTTTTATTTTTCTTGCCAAAAATGACAATTGTTTCGCTAGATAAGACCCTTATGCCTCGTTTGGGATCGTTTAGAGTCCTTTGAAACTGCAATTTAAAACTACATTAAAAGTGTTTGGGTCCATTAAAGTCCATTAAAATGAGAAAAATCCTGGAATGTTTTCCTCAAAAAACATAATTTTGTGTCATATAATTTCTTCTCGACTGAACAAAGAAAGACATCAACATTTTGGATGACATGGTGGTGAGTAAATTATCTGGATTTTTTTTTTGTTTAAGAAAATGGACTAATCCTTTAAAAATGTTGTTTAATTGTGATTTTAGAAAAAAAAACAGAAAAAGGTCTGCACACTGTAAAAAGTCCCTTTTATTTCAAAAGTTAAAAAAGCAACGACCTTCGTCAGGCAAACACGGTCTTTGACCGAAACGTTGCTTTTTTAATTTTTGAAATAAAAGGGAATTTTTACAGTGTGCACATCTTTTTTATGTTTTTTGATTCATCTTTTGATTTTGCATCTGGTCAAGACCTTTTTGGATGTGCGTATCCTGTTTTCTCTTCATGCATAATTGTGATTTTAGCACATGATTTTAGAGATATCTGTTTTTCCTCATTCAAGTAGATAGGACTTTAGTCTTGCATGGCTGAAATAAAGTTGTGTTCGAGGTCTAAATGTGACCTCTCTGATCATAGGTCACTGTTGGTGTGTTGATGAGGAGGGTAGATACATCGCCGACTCTCTGACTTATCGTTCTACATCTCTTCAGCAGTGTAAGAAAGTCTGATCTTTTGTTGAACTACACTAGCTAAATATATAATGTTATGTAATTACATTGCAGCTGTTACAGGCTGGATTTGGCAATGATTTTAGTTGTTTTGTATTGATTTATATCCTCCAGGCCAAACGACATGCCAGAGGCTTCAGAGTCACTTCCTGCTCTCTGATTGGACACAGACCGGCTCTAATAACACATACACATACAGTCCATCATGTAACGAGGTGAGCCTTTGCTTTGGGTTTGTTTGGTTGTAACCATTGGAGATGATTCAAACATGTGTCATTACATAAACAAATTCTGTGTGTGTGCATCTGTAGGACGGTGAGTTTTCAGTACTCCAGAAGTCCAGTACAGGTCGTTCACTGGGGTTGTGCGTGAACCCTACAACTGGACAAATAATTCAACCTGCCACTTCAAGTCCATCTGGAGGCCTGCAATGTAATGTCTGCATTCATCTTTCCATACATTGCGATTATCTATAGGCTGTACATGGTTAAAGTGTTAGTTTAACCAAAAAATAAAACTTGCTGTTAATTTACTCAACCTCTTGCCATTTGAGATGTGTAGATGGCATTGTTTGTCTTTAGTAGAAGGGTAAAGATTAAAGTGATTAATACAAAGAAATTCACACTTTCCATGTCTGTGAAAGTCACATACAGGTAACTAAAGTAATCCCTGTGGCTCTTGATGATATTTTGGGATCTTATGTAGTGCCTTATTATGCGTTGATTGCCTGATGCTATAGAAAACTGGTGGTGATGTTTTAATATTAAAATATTTAATAAGATATTTCGCTTCATAAGATCTCAATATATCCCCAAGAGCCACAGGGATTCATTTTCTGTTGCTTGTATTTTCTTGTTGGACTCACTGGCATTGAAGGAAAAATCTTTTTTACTGTTTTACTGAAGAAACAATGGGTTTCATTCACTAAGCATGCATACGCACAGATGTTTAACATTTTAACTAAAGCAAATCATGATTCAACAAAAATGTTCATACTAAAATTTATTTTAAATGAATGCAAAATGTAAAACAACTAAGACCACACATACGCAATAATCATTAACATGGGAAAATATATATAAAATATATAATGGGTGATTCTTACGAAATCCAGAAGATGTCCAGCATCAGAATTTTTAAAAAGCCCTTGAAGCCAATTTTTTTGCACATAGAAGTTTTAGGTCTGAACTTACTATAACCATTATTTTTAGAGGATTTAAAAAATATTTTCTATAAAATTATTAAATTTTTTTAGATTATCATTATGAAAAATTATCATTACCGCAACATGATATTACATTAAAAAAATATGCATTTACAAACTCATGTTTCGTAATGAGAACTAAAAAGTTGTCTACTATGACAAACAAAATGTCAACTTTTATCTGGAGAGAAAAAATAAGAACTGCTTACCTGGTAGCCATCTTGAGTGTCACAGTCAATTATGTCCCTTCCAACAATTTTTTTTTTTTTTTGAAAATGTTAGTTTCTTGAGGGCTTAAACAATGATTAAAAATTGTTGTGGAGGATGAGAAAATTGGTCTTGGACAAATTTATATTCCTTATTATTGTCTCTACATTTACCAATGATCACCAAACACCACATGTTTATTTAGTGTAAATGTTTATAGTAAAACATGCACTGAAGAGATTTATTTATTTTTTTATTTTTTTATTTATTAAAAATAATTGAAAATGTTCCCCTTAAATGTGGAAGAACAACAAAAATGGTTTGTATGATGTCATTTGAAATCATGTGCAAAATAGTACATGAAGAGATGTTTGTAACTGTATGCTTCTTATTTTGATAATCTTAATTTGCATTTACTTTTTTTATCACAATGTTTCATGACACCTCATACGTCTATTTTTGCGAGAATTACCCAGATATATATTATAGGATTCTTTTTCCTTGTTCATGATTATTGCGTATGTGTGGTCTAAGTTGTTCTTACGTTTTTCCAAACATTTAGAAGAAATTTTAGTAGAAAAGTTTTTGTTGAATCATGATTTGTTAGTTACAACATCCATACGCATGCTTAGTGAATGAGACCCAATGTCTCCTTGGATGGCCTGAAGATGAGAAAAATCAGGAATTTTTATTTTTGAGTGAACTTACCCTTTACATTCCATTAATCTGTTTAAAACAAATCTGATTTGTGACCCTGACCACAAAACCAGTCATTTTAAATTGAGATTTATACATCATCTGAATAAATAAATAAGTTTAACATTGGTTAGTATAGGATAATATTTGGCAGAGATACAACTATTTGAAAATCCGGAGTCTGACGGTACAAACAATCTTGAGAAAATCGCCTTTAAAGTTGAAGTCCTTAGCACTGCATCCTCTCACAAAAATGAAAATTTTATATATTTGATATTTAATATATTTATATTTTTTGTCATAAAAGAAAAATAGATAATTCTTACCCATACAATGTATTTTTGGCTATTGCTGCAAATATAGACCAATTTAGAGTAGACGTCACAGTTACGTCACTGCAAGCTGCGCGCGCAATGCGGTTGCAGAAAAACAGTGGAAATGAATTAGACACGAGTGAAAAGAGCAAGATAACTCACTGGAAAATGTCCGGTTGTGCTGTTAAAGGAGCATTTCACCCGTAGAAACATTAATCTTTATTGAAAGTGTGTCGTATTTGTAGTCGAAATGTAACATCCATTTAGAATTTGGTGCCTATTTGACCGAGAAAAGGGGTGTTTGTAGTCTCACCCCCTCAACAAAGATATTGGACTTCCTTCTTTCAATGATGCAAAATGACGATTTTTACATCATTGAAAGAAGGAAGTGCAACACTGAAATCTGCATTTCTCCTTTCTCAGTGGCAACTGAGGAAATGATGCACGACCATTTAAAAACATGACTGGGGTTCTAACTATACAAAGCTTAATGCTAATGGGTGAAGTGTCCCTTTAAGTGTCAGAATAAGAATGCCAAAAAAGATGGCTTTCATTTTTATAGAATACCATCGTCGAAAGACATCATTTGAAGATAAACGTAGGTGTTTATGATTACATTAAGCTCTTAAACGGACAGAATGGAGCGAGGAAATCATCTGGAAATCTTTAATAATTAGAATAGAAAATAAGTAGAGAAGATGTCCGGTGTTCTGTCGAAGTCTGTTCCCCCCATGTGTTTCTTATAGCGTTTTTATCATGTTACAATTATAATTTATTAAGAAAGAAATAATAAAAAACAGGAAAATTATGAAATATTTAATAAACGGTATTATATATAATACATGATAGTATTGCTTTTACATGTACTTTAGCGATTCAGACTGTAAAAATATTTGATTTAGCAAAAAAGAACAATACATATACATTACATACATGCATATCAGTAGCCAAGCCATTTAAACTTTTGATCTATCTAAAAAAATAAACGTAATGTGATTAAAACGCTATAAGAAACATTGCACTGAAGGGAAACATAAAGGAATCAGACTTCGACAGAACACCGGATCCATAAAAATCACGGTAATGCTAAAACACTTCACAACCCTACTGCGGAGCAGTCACTTTCTGCAACCAGTTTGGCTCCGCCCACAAAAAACGTCATCTCTGTTTGCAAACACGAAATTGGTCTATACCCATGCTAGTTAAGACCAGGGCCACATTTATTTTAATATGGATTAAAGAAAGCAATTTCAAATTCTATTGTAGCCTATGCCACTTGGCGACATTTTTCAAGTTTCAATTTGAATATTTGTTGTTATAGGTCCAGGTTGGTGCTCTCTTCAAAAGACTCTAGCATTGCAGAGAGATGCTGGATTGGGTTATGAGCCTCAATGTGTGCAGGACGGACAGCACTTCTCTCCCCTGCAGTGTGACCTGTCCGACTGTATGTGTGTATCGGAAAGTGGAAAGGAGCTTCCAGCCACACGCACCTCCAGGAGCACAGGACGAACACCAGCCTGTGATGGTAAGCAAATCAACCCAAGCTCAAACAGTCATTTCTGTATAATGCCTGTACAAACCAGATCCTAATGAAAGTCATACAGGTTTGGAATAACATGAGGATGAATCAATGATAAATATAGCTGCAAGCAGCGATTACCGGGGTTCAAGCCATTTAGATCACAAGACGTTTAAGGACATGGCCATATAGATATTCTGCATTGTATTTTGTAGGAGAAACAAGACTGTTAAAGAACAAGACTTAAAGGTTAAATGTCACGTTCTTCCTGATACCATTTTTTAAACCCTAGTTTGCGTGTAATGTTGCTATAATAGCATAAATAATACCTGTAAAATGATAAAGCTCAAAGTTCACTGCCAGGCGATACATTTTCTTCAATAGAATTCCTCTTTAAAAGCCTACAACGAACGGGCGGTTTGGACTACAGCTCTCTATTTCCTGCTTTAATGACGTCACTAAAACAGTTAGTTGACTAAATTCCGTCCACAGGAATACGTCAGTCACCTGCTTTGGCTCAAACGGCTCTGCTAAGCTTAGCTGCTATCGAATCACAGCACACTTAACAAACTACACAATAAAAACTTGATACGTATTTCTGAAGGAGGCACTTCATAGAACAAGGAAGACATCAGCCCGTTTTGAGGACAGTGAAAACAGCGCTATACAGATAAGTAAATTGTGTGAAAACTACCGCGTTTTTTTAACACGTGAAAAACATGAACACATGTTATATTGCCCACTATAAACACAATCAAAGCTTCAAAATCACAGACAGAACGGGAGCTTTAATATTGACATGGTTACACACTCATTTGGAATGTAGTTTTTTTTATAAAAAAAAAAATATATATAATTCTTACTGCAAATGTTGTGTAAGTGCCTCCAAAATTATGTTCACATTTCACAGCTATCATAAAATGACATGAGTGTTAAAACTGATAATTCAGAACAATTAAAGTGTTAGTCTTTCACTAAATGTGATTTTAATATTATAACAGTAAAATCATGAAGTTAAAGGTGCAGTGTGTAAATTTTAGCGGCATCTAGTGGTGAGGTCACGAATTGTAACCAATGGCTTAGTCCACAAAAGGAACATATACACAAACATGCTCTGCACATTTTGTATGTTTCTCTCATCTTAAACAGTCATTTTAGTTCATGGAGATCTATTCTGTAGGTCTTACTAAATAGTTGCTTGTTTAAATCTTTTAGACATTTTTTTTAAACAAAAGTAATTGTTCTTATAGAACATATATATTCTTTGACATAGATATTATGTGTAAACATACAAGTATTTCAGATGACAGCCTCTGTCATATTATAGTAGGCCTAAAAATAGTACTAAAGCTCTACATTTTTTATATTTAACAACTGGCTATGTCCATACATAACTGAACCAGATGTGTTGTTTATATCAAATGGAGTTAATAACAAATATGATGTCATTAAGCAAATGTCAGTCAGATTTGCTATTAAGCACTTATTTGTTTTCACACATGCGCTGTGCTAGTGTAAGTTTTCAGTAAATCATTTACATTTAAATTAACCAATTGCATCATAACATTACAATTTCATTGCAATAATTCTATAAACAATTATTAAAAACTTTATAAGACACATCATGACATGTTTATGTCATGGAAATAGATTAGAATACTAAAGCTACTTATAACCAAATAAATATTCTCTTTATGTATGATTATTAGTTATTATTTCTAATGTTGGCCTGTTCTTTAAGAACCCACATATTTACAGCAATCTTTTTCATACCTTTAGGATTTGAAGAATTCTAAGACAACATTTGAAGCTTTATAACTTTATTGGGTTGTTTCCCACAGGTTAAATTGATGCATGACTAGCCATTAGTTATTTAAAAACATTTAGGTACTTTTTTACAAACAAACCTTTTAAAAAACATTAATGGTGTACATCTTAAGACAACACTATAGCCCAGATATATATAAAGGTAGGCCAGTGTAAGCTATTTTCAAGTAAGGCAACTAAAACTTAAGCCTAAATTTTAGTCTGGAACTACACTTAAACCAATGGTCAGTAACAGTAATCTCTAAGACTAGTATTCAAAGTTAGTCATACATTTTTATCTTCACGATTGAACATAACTGTTTTAATTATCACGTGAAAAAATATTTAAAATATTTAAATTATATTTAAATCCAAATAGTAATACTGATTAGCCCTAACTAACTACTAGTTCTTCAGACTAGTCCTTAAAACACAGTCTTAATTATGTTTTTTATATTATATAGTTTTTAAAATAACATTACTAAAATATTAAATGTATCATTTTTTATGAGGAGTTGAATTTGAATCCCGAGCAGTTTTAACCTTACGGACATGTTACTATAACAACAACTCTAGGATGACCTTAGAAGAAACAAATAATTCAACATGAAGCTAAATCGTCAACAATGAAATCCAGCTAATTGAGTAATCTACGTATGAACGACGGACCCAGCAGTGAAAGCTTTTAACAACTATAGTGTATACAGCTCTTGCATTAGAAGTCCCACAATCAGTTATAAAAGAGTTGGATATTATTTTGTTTAATTTCATATGGAAGAACAGATCGCATTACATTAATAATTCAATTCTATGTAATCCAGTTGAGAAAGGAGGATACAATTTTTTTACTAGATTTTAATACTGCTAACTGTGTTTTTAAAAATAAGTGGATAAAAAGTTACTGAAGTTGCAAAGGAAGTATATGGAACATCATACCAGAAAAGATTTTAAAGAAATTGGGTTGTTTGGAATTGTTTTTGCGATACAATTTTGATATAAACAAGGGTTCCCATAAAACTGTCAGGTTTCCATAAACAGGTTTGTTTATCTTGGATGCTCATATATAAACATAACTTTTCTCCACATAGATATGTTATTTGGAATAACAAGAATATTCTATACAAGAAACAGATCCTTATTTTATAGAAATTGGTATGATAATAATATAATATTAGTGAGGCAGTTATTTAAAGATGATGGTCACCTCTTTAATTATTGTGAATTCCTCAATCATTATAAGATTCCAGTAACTGCTAAGGACTTTGCAGTTGTATTTGATGCCATACCTAGTGGACTTATTCAACTCTGTCAATGTTATACATCTTATGATTGTAACTCCTTACATAATACTGAGTTATGTATTAATGGAGTAAATATTCTAGAAAAATTTTTTTATAACTTTTTTATAAGAACAGAAATGAATGTAGAAATAATATTTGCCTAGATGTAAACCATACTAATCTCCAGTTCAACCTTTAAACAAGTTTTAATTTAAACTATTTGATTGTAATAATATAGTAGTGAGTTTGTAAAACTAATATATATAAATTGTTCATATTTTAATTTGATAACAGAAGTAGAGATAATAAGATTTTATTTCAAGTTAATAGACACATTCACTTGAATTCAAAATAAAATGTATAATACAGTGAAAAGTCTTGATGATGACAACTATAATTATTACTCGATTATTTGTCATTTAATACTATTGTTGTTTTTTTAATAGAAAACAGTTTTAATACATTTTGATGATTTGATTATAAAATAAAATAGATATAGTACAGTAAATTCACAAAATTGTTTTTCATATAAACATAAACATCTAGAGCAGTACTTTCAAACTCAGTGAAAAGCAGTGGTTTCTCGAGACCCAATGCTCGGCACATTTTGTATGATTCTCTCATCTGACACAATCAGTTCAGTTCATAAAAATCTCTACTTATCATTAAAGTAGATTTGTTTAAAATAGAAGACTTTTGTATATGTGCGAGCAGTGGGCCTCCAGGAATAATTTTGAGAACCACTGATCTAGGGTACAGTTAAAGTAACACCTGTTGTTCTAGATGCAAATATTTCCGGAATGATGAGCCAAAAATCCTCACAGACACTTGAGAACATAAGACAAACAGGCCCATCAGTTTAGTTGTAATCGCACACCATTACACTGGACACGTACATGGTTAATGCTGGCTGGCTGTTGGTCGCATGTTTTCTAAGATATGTAATTATCCTAATAGACCCTTATAAGAATCTGAAAGCAGATGTTATGTGCAAAATAACAAATAGGTCGGACAAATATTTATGTGTCGTATACATATGCTTTAGTCATCATTCCTTGTTCTTATGTTATAGCGCCACCTAGTGGACAATCTCTGAAATTTTTTGTATATGACCTGGGCCTAGGTCTATGCATATGTGTACCAAGTTTCGTGTTGATATCTGATTCCTATCATAAATGATAGCCATTTAAGTATTTGTGGCACCACCTCTTCGTACTTTTAACCGTGGTGTTGCGACGACGAGTGCAAAGTTCAACTTTTTTTTGATAATTATTGATATTCAGTGTCTAAGGAATATTCCAGCACTGGATTGGTTCAGATCGGTCAAAAAACCTAGGACTAGTTCGCAAAAGTAGGTTTAAAAGAAAATGATGAATATCTAACAAACGATTCGACTGAGACAAGTGCTTCTTGAGGAAAAGTTGTTCATTGTAAGTACCTCTATTTAATGATATGAAGATCTTGTTGCTATCTGAAACACTGCATAATACACAATCACTTAAACACTGAAAAAACGTGATAGCGCCTCCCGGAGGCCTAATTTTTTCTTACTCTGCACAGACCTTCATGGCCAAGAGACAAACAGGACCACCGCGTTTCGTTTCGATCGGCCTCCGTTAACCCTGTCTAACAGCTGCTTTTCCTTGATTGGCCGATGGCGGCCATGTTTTTTGATCCAAGCGAAATTCCTTTTACACATAGATAGTACCGTAGACCAGGAGCACCGGTGCCAAATGTCAAGTTGATCGGTCGCACATTTCTGTAGTTACAGACCTTCAAAGTTGAGGTGGTCTTATAGCGCCAGCTAGTGGTCAAGCGGCGCAATTTTTGTTTCGTGACCCCAGAATAGTCCATTGTATATGTGTACCAAATTTGGTGTTGATACCTCTTTCCAATCCCAAGTTATAGCCATTTAAGTCCAAGAGGCTCCGCCCATTGGGGGCGTTTGGGCGTGGCTTGACGACGGCGAGTCTAAAGTTCCACTTTTTTTTGATAACTTTTCATATTCACACTCCAAGGAATATTACAGCACTGGAACGGTTCCGATCGGACGAAAAACCTAGGACTAGTTCGTTTTTATTTTTTTCGACAAAATCGAAAATAGCGAAAAAATTTTCATGGCGGAAATGAAATCGGAGATATACGTTTTGTTCGACTTGACGCAATGATTCCAGTGATATAAGACACTTGACATTTGGACAAGATTTGTGGGAGTTATGATCCTCAACGCGTTTGTTATTGCTATAGCGCCACCTATAGGCCAAACGGGTTGATACTCTATCAACCTCTCCCCAAATTGGGTCCTACCATTTGACCAAGTTTCAAGTCTCTAGGCCTTACGGTTTGGTCTGCACGTTCCGTTTTACGGCAAAATAATAATAAATATAGCTGCAAGCAGCGATTACCAGGGTTCAAGCGATTTGGGACATTAAGACCATTAAGGGCATGGCTGTGTAGATTTGCTGCATTGTACAAAATAAATGATGAAAAATAAGATACCAGACACACGTGTTCAAAGTTATCAGCAAAAAAGTGCTATCGTTCAGTGAAATGTCTCCCTCTCTTCTCACGGAACATTGACAAATAGAACACTGAAGGAAATGTTTGTGGTGCTTGCATTGGCAAAACTCGGGTCACAAAATGTTAAAATAGGGCTAATGAGTCAAAAGAGCCGATCCCCACGTCTCTACGATGTTCTGATACAGAGATACAGCTCTTGCTAAATGGTTGCTAGGGTATTCTCATTGGTTGCTAGGGAGTGACTTGCAATCCATCAATGATTATACTCAAAGCCATGAAAGGAATAATCCATGATGACTCATGATTTTAAATGTAAGGTTACAGTATTTTTAAGTGAAAATAACAAATTACCACTAGGTGGCGCTATGACAAACTCGTGCATGGAATCTCAGGTCATGACTGTGTTACGGCGAGCTAGTATCATGGCTGTACACTTTAGTTTATTGAAAAAACAGTTGTATGACCATTGGGCTTGCTCAATGTCATAGGTTTTGTTAAATTATGAGGCCAACTAGTGGTGCAGGCATACCATTTTTTTTGTATTGCCTCAGACTGTGCTCAGACATCAGCGTATCAAATCTGGTGAAAAAATATCATTTCGTTGCGAAGTTATAACCATTTATGTGTAAAAACACAAAATTTTGAGGTAATTTTTCGTTTTTTGCAATTTTCGGCCATTTCTGATGGAAATTTTAACATAACGCCAATAGAACTTTTTGTTCAGAAGGTAATACAATGTTCTTCCTATGGTCGTTTCGAGTCGATCGGAATAACCCTCGCGGAGTTATTCGCGTGTGTTTTTTAAGCGCTATTTTCCTGTGCAGAACCAACCGTAAAGCACAACCTGGCATGCTTGGTATCGTTGGACTCGGCAACAATTCAGGACTCCAAAGAAAAAAGTTGCATGACAATACGTTAAACTCAGCCTAAGTTATAAGCGTTTAAATGATTCGTCTGACCACTAGGTGGCGCTGTGACGAAACGACGCATGCCATCTCAGGCCATGACTGTCATCACAAGTGCCAAGTGTCGTGTTGATACTTTATTCCTGTCCGCAGTTATAGCCAATAAATCCCTAGTGGCTGCGCACAATTCAGACGTTTGGGCATGGCATGGCGACTGTGAGTCGAAAGTTCAAATTTTTTTGATAACTTTTCATATTCACACTCCAAGGATTATTACAGCACTGGAACGGTTCCGATCAGACAAAAAACCTAGGACTAGTTCGTTTTTATTTTTTTCGACAAAATCGAAAATAGCGAAAAAAAATTCATGGCGGAAATGAAATCGGAGATATACGTTTTGTTCGTCTTGACGCAAGGATTCCAGTGATATAAGACACTTGAGATTTAGATAAGAATTGTGGGAGTTATGGGCATCAACGCGTTTGTTATCACTATAGCGCCACCTATAGGCCGATTGGGGTCATACTCTGTCAACCTCACCCCAAATTGGGACCTACCATTTGGCCAAATTTCAAGTCTCTAGGCCTTACAGTTTGGTCTGCACGATCCGTTTTATGGCAGAAAAATAAATATCCTAACAAAAACAATCGGTAATATAGCTGCAAGCAGCGATTACCGGGGTTCAAGCGATTTGGGACATTAAGACCATTAAGGGCATGGCTGTGTAGATTTGCTGCATTGTACAAAATAAATGATGAAAAATAAGATACCAGACACACGTGTTCAAAGTTATTAGCAAAAATTGCTATCGTTCAGTGAAATGTCTCCCTCTCTTCTCACGGAACATTGACAAATAGAACACTGAAGGAAATGTTTGTGGTGCTTGCAATGGCAAAACTCGGGTCACAAAATGTTAAAATAGGGTTAATGAGTCAAAAGAGCCGAACCCCACGTCTCTACGATGTTCTGATACAGAGATACAGCTTGCTAAATGGTTGCTAGGGTATTCTCATTGGTTGCTAGGGAGTGACTTGCAATCCATCAATGATTATACTCAAAGCCATGAAAGGAATAATCCATGATGACTCATGATTTTAAATGTAAGGTTACGGTATTTTTAAGTGAAAATAACAAATTACCACTAGGTGGCGCTATGACAAACTCGTGCATGGAATCTCAGGTCATGACTGTGTTACATCTAGCTAGTATCATGGCTGTACACTTTAGTTTATTGAAAAAACAGTTGTTTGACCATAGGGTTTGTTCAATGTCATAGGTTTTGTTAAATTATGAGGCCAACTAGTGGTGCAGGCATACCATTTTTTTTGTATTGCCTCAGACTGTGCTCAGACATCAGCGTATCAAATCTGGTGAAAAAATATCATTTCGTTGCGGAGTTATAACCATTTATGTGTAAAAACACAAAATTTTGAGGTAATTTTTCGTTTTTTGCAATTTTCGGCCATTTCTGATGAAAATTTTAACATAACGCCAATAGAACTTTTTGTTCAGAAGGTAATACAATGTTCTTCCTATGGTCGTTTCGAGTCGATCGGAATAACCCTCGCGGAGTTATTCGCGCGTGTTTTTTAAGCGCTATTTTCCTGTGCAGAACCAACCGTAAAGCAAAACCTGGCATGCTTGGTATCGTTGGACTCGGCAACAATTCAGGACTCCAAAGAAAAAAGTTGCATGAAAATATGTTAAACTCAGCCTAAGTTATAAGCGTTTAAATGATTCGTCTGACCACTAGGTGGCGCTGTGACGAAACGACGCATGCCACCTCAGGCCATGACTGTCATCACAAGTACCAAGTGTCGTGTTAATACTTCATTCCTGTCCGCAGTTATATCCAATAAATCCCTAGTGGCTGCGCACACTTCAGACGTTTGGGCGTGGCATGTCGACCGTGAGTCGAAAGTTCAACTTTTTTTCAATAATTATTGATATTCGAACTCCAAGGAACATTTTAGCACCAAAACGATTCCGATCGAGCGAAAAACCTAGGACTAGTTCGTTTTTATTTTTTTCGACAAAATCGAAAATAGCGGAAAATTTTTAATGACGGAAATGAAATCGGAGATATACATTTTGTTCGTCTTGACGCAAGGAATCCAGGGATATAAGACACTTGACATTTGGACAAGAATTGTGGAAGTTATGAGCATCAACGCGTTTGCCATCGCTGTAGCGCCCCCCATGGGCCGATTGGGATGACACTCTGTCAACTTCGCGCACGAATGAGACCTACCATTTGGCCAAGTCTCAAGTCTCTAGGCCTTACGGTTTGGTCTGCACGATCCGTTTTACGGCAGAAGAAAAATAATAAAAATAATAATAATAATAATAATAATAATAATAATAATAATAATAATAATAATAAAAATCAGTACAAATACAATAGGGTTTCAGCCCTTCGGGCTTGAACCCCTAATAACATTTTAGTGCTGTCCTGGTAACACTGCACAAAAAGCTATCCAATGTGCTTTAAAGCAGTGGTTCTTAACGTTATTCCTGGAGGCCCACTGCCCTGCACATTTTGTATGTCTCTTTTGTCTGACAGACTCAGTTCAGTTCATGGAGATCTCTTCTAATGAGCTGATGATTTGAATCAGGTGTGTTAAATAAGGGAGACATACAAAATGTGCAGGGCAGTGGGCCTCCAGGAATAACGTTAAGAACCACTGCTTTAAAGGAACACTCCACTTTTTTTTGAAAACATGCTCATTTTCCAGCTCCCCTAGAGTTAAACATTTGATTCTTACCGGTTTGGAATCCATTCAGCTGATCTCCGGGTCTGGCTGTACCACTTTTAGCATAGCTTAGCATAATTCATTGAATCTGATTAGACCATTAGCATCGCGCTCAAAAATAACCAAAGAGTATGGAAATTTTTCCTATTTAAAACTTGACTCTTCTGTAGTGACATCATGTACTAAGACAGATGGAAAATTAAAACTTGTGATTTTCTAGTCTGATATGGCTAGGATTATACTCTCATTCTGGCATAATAATCAAGGACTTTGCTGCCATACCATGGCTGAAGGAGGCGCAATGATATTACACAGTGCCCGAAAATAGTCCCCTTAGTATCTTCAGTTTAAAGTTGGCATATGCTTGGTTGTACGGTACAGATACAGATGTGGCACAACAAATGATATTCCCTTATTTGTGTACAGTCCCCGTGTGCCCCCTTCCATTCGGCAACATTTCCCACAGTGCAATACTGTGCAGCACTGAAGGTGTCCCAGGACAGCAGAGGCAGCGCTGTGAACTCTTCTGTGACCAAGGTTACGTCAGTGCCCTTCCAGACACCAACTTCCTATGTGATCCACAAGCAAAGATCTGGATGGATTACGCACCGCTGTCTGCCTGCCAAAGTAAATACACACAGGCGCAAGCCTTTTATCCCTTCAGCTGTAAAAAGCAAGCAATACAGTGTAAAGTTAATACAGATGTATATTAGTTTTTTCTCTTTTTTTTGCTTTGTAAAATGTTGTATACAGTAAATCACTGAGTGATTGTGTGTGCATGTGTTTGTTGTTTATTAGGACCTCAACCATTACAGACAGTGCAAGTGTATATACAGCTGCAGGTGACCTTGGCTGAGGGTCAGAGGAGCTGCAACATGCAAAACATTGAGCTACAGGCTGCACTGCTTCGTGACATGAGAGCTTCAGGCCTCTGCAGCCTGCAGGTACAATGCACATCTTCTAGTATACTACAGCACAAGGGCAGATAGCCAAGAGACTCACAACCACATAATGCAAAAATACACTACAGATTAATGTACACGGCATTGTACAGTACAGGTGTTTCTAACTTAAAGGTGGAATGAGTGAAACATATAAACTTATGCTAGCTTTAATTATCTAAATGTCTTGTTTGTTGTTAAAATGTTCAGTTTGTGTATGTTTGTTTTATTTGTATATTCATTTATGTGTCTGAATGTGTGTTAGGTGACCTCACCTGGTCGGATCAGATCTGTTGCAGTGTGCGACGAGTCATCTGTGTCTCTTGAGTGTATGAATGACAAGCAGGTCACTGTACGCATCACCTTTAGGACCCGCCTCTCTGACCTGCCAATGCAATCACTGCCTGATCTACATGACATTGGTGAGAGCAGCATTTAGGAAGTTATTAGTAACATTTTGCACGTAAAATATGTTGTGTATTTTTTTATTAAATAAATTAAATTATATTAAATAAATCCCAGATTTTTTTATAGTGGTGGGCAACGATTAATTGCGATTAATCGTATAGAAAAATTTACTTTATAATGACTTTTTGCATAATATATGTGTGTGTTTTGTGTGTAATTATTATGCTTTTTTTTAAAGACAATACATTTCACAAATACATTTCAGAAATGTTATTTATATATATATATAATAAATATATATATATAATATATATATATATATATATATATATATATATATATATATATATATATATATATATATATATATATATATATATATATATATATATATATATATATATATATTATGCAAAAATATATTTTATTTGTATGCGATTAATTGCGATTAATCATTGCCCACCACTTGTCTCATACCTTTGATGCCCAACTGTCAATCCATGCATGTTTTTTCCAGACATGGCACTTAGTGAGGAGAGGTTGTTAAATGGTGTTAAGGAATTAATCCAAAGGGAATCATACCGATCTGTACTCCTCTATGATGACTCTCTGGTTGTTTCCAGTCCACCCTTGTTTGGCTGCATGCCTGGCTATATGCAGCTCCCACAATCCACTGGGTGTGGTATGTTGGCTTCTGTACCCACTGCTTTTTATAATGGCAGATTAACCTCTTGACTATAAAGCAAAATGGTTTAATTTGCTTTTCTGAAAAATGACTTATAAAATTTGGTATAGCTGATGCATCTTTTTATTTTTACCCACATGTGAAATAGTAGAAATACCGCATAAAGCATTATTATTTTGTGTAACCCACTCGCTGTGTCTTTCTCTCTTTTTCTTTCACTTTCACTCTCTCTCTCTTCCACGTACACAGTGTTGTGTCCAGCTGGTTCATTCTCTAGTGATGGTGTATGTTCTCCATGTCCTCGTGACACATTCCAGGCAGATGAAGGACAGATCTTCTGCACTTCCTGCCCTACCGGCACCTCCACTGTTGCCCAGGGAGCCTTCAGTGCTTCTCACTGTGAGTAAAGGCTGTTTATAAAAACACAAACGGGCTTTTAAATAGGTAAAATTGCACATTGAAACAGATCTTGCATCAACTTTAAAAAAGTGTGTAGATGCTATGAATTAATAATACAGTTCTAATAAAGCCTGGTCTAACTATAGATCACAGATCTCTGAAGCTTGGGGAGTTTTATTTGCTTTTTAAACATGATGAAACTTCAAACGTGCTAAAATTGGAATATATAATTTGTAAAAAGCGGACATACGTTTTTTAAGGTTCGTATTTTTATTGCAGTTCAACCATGTCTCCCTATAATTTGTAATGCTCTATAATTCTCTCATTTTGTTTTCTTTCTCACACTGTTCAAACTAAAGGTCTTACTAAGTGCCAGCAGAGTAAACTACAATGTACAAAGAAAGGTGACTTCCTATTGGCCCAGAAAGACCCACTGTCTGGCAAGTGGTTATGTGTCACTCCACAGGGAGA
The DNA here is from genome assembly GCF_030506205.2 of Paramisgurnus dabryanus. NCBI lineage: Eukaryota > Metazoa > Chordata > Actinopteri > Cypriniformes > Cobitidae > Paramisgurnus > Paramisgurnus dabryanus. The sequence goes on from NC_133349.1 coordinate 14,479,113, forward strand.
GGAGCTTTCTTGGACATCTTCTGATGGTCCAATTACAGCAGAAGAATGCCAAGGTATGTGCTACATTTATACAGTTGGCAGGTGCTTTTATCCAAAGCAACAGTAAATTCGAACCGTACAGTATTTGACCCTGCTTGTGAAAGCCTGAGAAATTAATTGTAAAAATCCGACATTGATGCTCCGAAGCTCATAAATAGATTGAGACTTGGATGGAGGGTGAAGCATGTTATCAATACTGTACATAAATTCCATAAAAATCACATATATGATTTTGACATTGTAGGAAAAGTGCAACTATTAATTTAAAATGAAGGTAATTAACTGATTCCCCGGCAGAAATTTTTTGAAATATTGTTTCAAAAAATATGTAAACATGCAAATATATCAAATGAAAGAACAGACCCTCTGCTTTTAAACAAACAAGCAAAACAGGAAAAAAACTGTTTCCTCCTATCTATATTTTTGTTCTCTGCTTATAAACTCTTAAATATGGGTATTTTTCAAAAAAAAAAAAAAAAGAATTAGCAAAAAGCTGAAATAATTGTGAAGAAATTTTGTTAGAGATCAGATTCGCAACGATAATCAAAACATACACAGAGTTTAAAATTAGTAAATAACTTTTTTGCTTCAGTATTTTTATAAATTGGGTATGTGCGCTATCTAGTGGATAATCGTGGTATTACAGATTAACATTAAACCTAATCAGTAACACGTTTTTTATGCAAATGTTTTCTCTTAATTGACGAGAGAACTCAATGTCGGGGAAAGAATTAACATTAATTTGTCTGTGTTGATAATATTGTATCTTTCTCTAGTATTTGAGAAGTTTGAGATGGTTTCCACTTCATCCCTGCTGACATCAGAGAGTGCTGACATTCTAAGCTCTGACTCTTCAACCGAGCCAATGGAAAATGAGATTAGGAAATGTGTGCTTGGTGAGCTACACTATAAAAATTGTTTTTGTACACCTGCACTTGAATCATGTCAACGTGGTATCTCATGACAGGAATAAAAATGATCAATTTTATCTCTTCTGGTCTCTGTTAGACTGTGCTCAGAAGAACTCGTGTCAACATGTGACCATTTTTAAGGATGAAGAGAAAACACACTGCACGCTCTACAGCACAAGTGCAGACAATACTGAATGCAAGACCTCTGAACAAGTATGACCAATAATCACATACACTTTGCCCACATTTGAATTGCTTTTTCAATGCAATGTAGTGTCAAGTTCTTAAAACTGAAATCCATTACCTTTGCCCCTGTATCTTATATTACTTACATAACTTTTTCCCTACCAGCATTTAAAAATTTTATTGCCAGTCAGCGCTACCATTTTTCCTGATTTTCACAAAAGTTTAATGCCTTCCAGAAAATGTTCTTCTTAAAATATATAAACATACAATAAATCAAATGAGAGAACAGACCATCTGCTTTTAAACCCAAAAAAAGTTTTGTCCTTTTTTAAGCCTCCATTATCAGCTTTAAAATGACATCTTCTGAGCAAGCAAAAGAGCCGTTGGATGAGATGCGGAAGAAATAGTCCTACTCACAATAGCGATTTAACTACAAAAACCGGACGAATCACTTTAAATATACCATGTGATCGATATGTCTTGAAGTGTGGTAACCGTAGTATAAGCAGAATAATTGACTCCAGCCGTTGAATTATTAGAAAAATAATGCACACCTGAGGTGGTGATGCGGCCACGACGCGAAGTGTCAATTATTCCTTACTTAAATATGGGTAGGTTTCTTCAAAAACACTAATTTTGGGCAAAAAGTTGAGATAATTCCATTTTTGTGAAGGACTTTTTATAGAGATCAGATTCAGAGCGACCCTCATAACTTACACGGACATACAGCTGTTTGCCTAGGGCGATACTTCCGGAATTTTATAAGTTGCGGAAGAGTGCCACCTGGTGGATAATAGCGGTATTGTGGAAAGCCAAAAATACTCGTCATTGGCAGAAGCATTTACTCTTAATTGACGATTTAACTCGTCAATGGCAGGGAAAGAGTTAATATGAAATAGTAAAATCTAACCCAGCAGCTCAATTTATTTATCATAATTGTAAGCTTTAGAACTGGGCAAATTCTAAAATGCCTGAGATTATTCGATTCTCATGCGTGTCTCCTCAGTAAAGCCAGTTTAATGATTAGTAGTAAATCACCATCACCTGCTTTCAGATGGAGCACCATTTACTACACAGAGCTGAATTTCAACAAGAAGATTACAAAATCGTGTCATAATCGTGGGAAATCGCCTCCAATATTGTATGCGATCTTGCCTAGAAATACGGCTCTGCATAGTAAATGCCGCTCCATCTAAAAGCAGGTGATGGCGATTTATTACTAATCACCAAACCGGCTTTACTGTGGAGACACCATGGGTGCGTTCCACTCCAGTTTTAGACACACACTCGCAAACTTCCCTAAGCACTTCCCCTCGGGGGAATCCCTGTCGCCATTTTGAAGTGCGTTCCAGTTCGTCAAGTGGACGAGGGAAGTTTGTATGGACAGACCCTCGCTCCCTCGATTTTGACCAAGGGAGCGAGTCTGCTTCATATGTACACTTCATGCAGCTTCATATCCCACAATGCAACACGATTGTGACGTCACTTCAGCAACTCGCGCTTTGCACATGGAGGGGGCGGTCTCCACTTTCCATGTGATCAAGGGCTTAGGGAGATCCATTTGAACCCACTTCAAGTGTTCTAGCAGTAGTGGGCACTCATACAACGTAAGCAATGACGTACATCCGAGTGAACGAGACTGAGGGAAGTTAGCGAGGGAAGTTCATAAAAAAACGAACTGGAACGCAGGGCATGAGAATCACAGGCGATTTTTTTGCCCAGCTCTAGTAAGCGTACCATTTTTAAATATGTGTAACGTATAGAGACAGTTTTGAACCTTAATTGTGAATGAACTTATAACAATATTTTTTTTCTTTTTACATTTCAAAAAGGTTACTGATTGCGGCTTTAAAGGTATAGTTTACAAAAAAAAATACAATTCTGTCATCATTTACTCAACCTCAAGTTTTAACAAACTTGTATACTTTCCCTGTTCTGCCGAACACAAATAAAGACATTTGTAATCAAGCAGGAGGATAAAATAATACTGTGGAAGTGAATGGTGCCCAAAACGGTTTGGTTACAAACATTGGTCAATATATCTTCCTTTGTTTTCAGCAGTGCCAAGAAACTCATACAATTTGTAACAACTTGAGGGTGAGTAAATGATGACCGAATGTTCATTTTTGGGTGACCTATCCATTGAACTATCCATTGACAAATAAAAATATTTTACTGTTTCCCTACAAAGCTTTGGCCAAAGATATTTAACCACTCCCCGCATAAAACTAAGAGTTTTGGTTCATAACCCAATGTCAACACTGAATTGAACTAAGTTGGACCATTCTCTGATTTATAGTGTTTGTGCTGGGCCACCTGTTGGAAAACGGTGGCATTAATCATGTCACTATAATTTCAATTATCTGGCACTGGGAATTTTTTTTCTCTTAGTGGCCCTCAAATTTTTATTTCCAAATGTGACAAATTTATTGCAAAAAAGTGGTTTATTGGCATTGCAGAGCAAAGGGTTTCTGGGAAATGATGGCGCTGAAACATTCCAGACTCTCAGCTGCGCTGTGAAAATAAAAGGAGGAGATGAACCTAATCTGATGGTACTGAAAAAGAAAGGTAAGCTCATGTGCTGTTTTATCACACATGTTCCCCTGGTGAATAATAACAGCCACTTTGGTCCTGAGTTGCAAAACACACACATATCACAGCAAAATACGCTCACATGCGCATAAACACGTATACGTGTCAATACAGCTTGAGTCAATTAGAACTTGGAATGAGTTAGCTTGATAACTATAAGCAAATGCTTGAATGCTAAAGTCTATAATCAGGATACAGTATCATAATGAACTGTAGTTGCAATGAGAAAGTTGTGGTTAACGGGTGATTATTTTAACATAGCGGACCGTGTTTGTGGCAAATGGAATAAATTAGATTGTCATAAAAACATTCCTTAGGCTTGTTCTGTTTTGAGATCAAATATTTATCCATGTGAAATAAACGACTTCGTACTCTCAGAAACTATGGGGGCGCAGCCTCAATCTTTTAGTTTCTAGTTATTTTTGGAAGCATTTAGATGCACTTGTGTTTCTTGGCTAAGTGCTAAAGAGTATCTGTTCTTCTTTCTCTCGTTTTTAAAAACTCTGCACCCTTTGTTCTTTGCCTAAAGGTCATGAATTCAGCACAGCAGGACAGAAGAGCTTCGAGAGACTGAATTTCCGTAAGAGCAATTCTGGAGTGTATCGCACGCTGGTGTTTGATGCAAGCAGGACCGCTCTGGCTGATGTCCACCACTTCTGCATCAACTCCTGCAGGCGTGAGAACTGCTGTGATGGATTCATCCTTAACCAGAATGTCCTCAGTGGAGGTCAGAGTCAATCCCACTCATTATATGTAGATCTCTAACATCCAAATAGGGGTGATGGAGTCCAAGTTAATATTGTACTCTAGATTATTTCTCTGGGGTTTTCTGTTTAGGCACATATCCTAAAGTACACAAGACCTTATGCTAATACCCAAGATTGGGATTATTACTAACACATGTTGATCTTCCATTGTGTATAATGTTGTCACATTATATGGGGTAAGTTGTCACAATGGAACCTGGCATTATACAACCCGTTATTTAAACTAAACACCTGTCCAAATCTCCTGACCTGACATTTAAATCTATTTTTTTTAAACACTTGTCCTGTACAGGCTCTATAATGTGTGGACTCCTGAGCTCTCCTTCAGTGCTGCAGTGTAACGATAAAGACTGGGACATGAGCGGGACGGCATCCTCCAATCGTGTCTGTGGTGCTGGTGTCCAATACAACAAACAGCAGAAGCGTTTTACTTTCAGCTTTGGAGGACAGAACTTCAACATCAGTATGAGCACATGCACATTGATAGTGTATAAGCTATAAAAGCTTTAACGTTGTTGTTTTTTAATTGATTTAGTACACAATTGTGTCATGTTAATGAAGAGTTTACAATTTTATGTGACCGCAGCTGATGCAGCAATACCAATGTCCAGCAAAAACAAAACCGGTTACCAGGAAACTCTCATCAGCTTCCAAAGAGTCTATCTGTGGAGAGGTATTCATATATTCAGCACTGATCTGCCCTATCAGTTAATATCATCCATACTACATTTCTATATAATACCTTCTGACTTTATTCAAGATTCAAGAATTTATTGTCTAATGTACAAAAAGCGATCTGTTGCACTATTACATAGACTGTAAAAAAAGATGGACGACGCCCGTTCGCTCTCTTCCATTGGTGAAAAGTGAAGCCACCAGTGTCCCGATATGGCGCTGACATCTTGGGTCTTGAGTCTGCGCAGTAGCGATTTCGGGACCAGTCCTGCAGAGTAGTGAGCAGGAAGTAAAGCCGCGAAATCAGGACCCCGCCTTCGCTCTCGCAGAATGCGCATATCACATGATATCACAGCTGTCAATCATGACGTGACACCCCCGTTTTTATATCATTAAATAACTAACTAAAAACAAACTTATTTTAAAAACATACATTTGAATGTACATCAGCGTGATAAAAACTACAGTAAATGACAGAAACCAGCTCCGGAAAAAAGATAATTGAAGTGTAATTAAATTTTTTAGTTGGTCTCAAGTCCCATTGAATAACATGGGGAGGCGAGCTTTATGACCTACACTGGGACCAGTCACTGGGGGGCGATCGATCGTTTTGGCTTCACTTTTCAGGGCTTGTGCGGCACGCTTGCACTATTACAATGAAATTCTTACTCTGTGAATCCTCTAGCAGCTTAAAAATATGAATATGAATGTTGACACAAACAACAAAAGTACACAATACTAAATTGGTCAATTGGAAATGTGTGTTGATATAGGTGTTAATGTACGTATGTGTATAAATGTAAGTAATACAGTATATACAGTGTATGAATATAAACATGACTAGAATTTGCGGACAATATATACATACATATGCTTACATGTAAGAGATACATACTTTTTAAGATATATGCATTTATACTTTATATTAAGTAACAACTATGTACTGTATATGTACACTTGTGTATAGTGTATGTACACAGTCCAATGGTTATTTTCCTTAAAGTTTATTAGATACTGGGCTGTGAAAGTTATTTCAAGTTAATATTTTACATTTTGATTTGCTATATTTTTGCCCCTGTTTTCACAGACAAGACTTAAGGCTAGTCCTAGACCAAACACATGTTTAAGCTGTCTCAACTGAAAAACTTTCACGGACAGATCTTAAAATAAGTTCATTGATTTTTTTTTAAAGGCGGGGTGCATGATCTCTGAAGGCCAATGTTGATATTTGAAATAACCTTAACAAACACGCCCCTATCCCAATAGATTCTGGAACTTCTTTTTAAAGACCCACCCCACATATACAGAACCCAGCCAACAATGTCGGTTAGTAGAAATGCCCCTTACTGCTGATTGGCTAAAGTGTGTTTTGGTACTCTGCCTGACTCCCTTTTCCAAAGTGTTTTTCAAAAATCATGCACCTTGCCTTTAAGATATAAACCAATAACATATTTTTCTAAGGCATGTTTCTGAAAGGTGCTTAAACATTTTAATTTAACTAAGACCTAGTCCTGGCTTTAGCTAAGCCTTGTCTGTGAAACCAATCCTTAATTCCTTAACTTAAAAAGTAAAGTAACATAAAAAATATGTCTTAGGCCGTATTGATCACATCATTTATCACAGTGTACATGTGTATGTGTAACCTGTAGTCAGTAGGGTATATAAAAAAATGAACAAGTAAAACTGAAATCTGATCAAGCGTACATTCATGTTGAGTGATATAAATATCTGATTTAAAATATGTTTTTTCAGAGTCCGATATGAGCACACGTCCCTCTCCTTGCAGTGGATCCACTTTATTAGATGATTCTAGAATTCAACTTTCTGGTATGGCTGAGTAAGATGCACCCAACCCCTAATATTTTATATTTTTCATAATCTTAACACTTATCTATTTTTTGATGGTTTCTGCTCATTTTTCCCTTCAGATTCAGTCAAAGAAGCTTTTGATGCTCTGGAGAGCGGTGATGTCACAGTCGATATGGATAAGGAGCTTCCTAGCCAGCTTTATTGGATCTTCAAACATCAATACAGCTTCCAGGAGGCTCAGTTGTGGTGTCTAAAACGTAAGAGAGACACAAAGCTGAAAATGCTAATACTGTTAAAGCCAGTGGTGTAGTGGTGCCTGGAGATGTGGGTATAGGTACTCTTAATTTATGCCCCCATTTTTTAAAGCGCCCCAACTAAGGTTGAACTGCTTGTGTTATAAACAGTGACTTGTAAGACTAGTCTTGGATACTTAGTTCACTCCAAAATGGGCCAGTATTGTCTCTTAACTTCTCAATAAAATCAATCTTATTAATTAATGTTTAGAATTTAGAAGTTGGTATAGCTTTATCAGTGTCTGTGCTTGAAAATGTGCTTTATGAACATGGAAAAATGTGTGTCTCAGGATGCGAGGAAGAAGAACTGTGCCACGTATCTGACCTCAGGGATGAAGACCCCTTGTATTTCGAGTGTGTGTTGTATCCGGACACGCGTGTGTGTGGGGCGTATGACAAACCTCTTAGGCAGGCATGCAGTCTAGTGCTGGCACGGAGCCCTGCACATACACACCAGAAGAAAAGTGAGTCACATACACACAGATCATTGCTTGAGAAAGCCAGCTTTCGCCTCACATTTTATATCACATTACGTATTTTGTCAGACAGTTACACTTAAACACAATATTATTCAATATAATACATATGTTCATATTTTTTAGGATTTCTGGAATGTTTATACAGACTTTCCACTGTGATTATACAGATGGTCTTTGCATTGCCTTATGGAGGGTTTACTGCTGTGGTTTACTGAATAGTTTTTCCAATCGAGTCTTTCTGTCATAGATTTTGTTTGTTAATTATTTTTGGCATATGCTTTACCCCCAAAATGATATGCAGTGCATTCCATCTATACAGTTTTTTTATAAGTGGGATCCAACCCATGACCTTTGCAATGCTAACAAAATGCTCTGCCAATTAAGCAATAGGAACAGAAAAATGGACCCTAGCTGTCACTGGGGTGAAACCCTTTCAAAAATTACATCTTTGTAGCTAAAGAGTTCATAATAGTATTTTAGACGTACATATTGGTAAGCGTGTATAATAGAACCTCCAAGGAACATACTGGTAACAAATACATATCTATACCTAATTGTATATATTAAGGCCTTTTCAGGGTACTGCCCCAGTGACAGCTATAGGAACTTTTTTTGGCTATTTTTCTGACTATTTTTACTTGTTTTTTTTTTACATTAAATAAATGTTTTTTAAAAGCTCCACTGTGTAAGATCTACTCCCATCTAGCGGTGAAAGTCTATATGACAACCAACTGAATATTACTTTCTAGCCCCCCCCCCCTTCGGAATGCGTTTTAACTCGTACGGTGGCCGGTCTTGTCATGGCTTCCAGTAGCTACAAAGCAAAAAATGAACAATTTGCAATGTCCTTTGCCTGTGATCCATCAAAGCACACAGATTTATGTTTAACATGGAAAAAGTCTAATTGTCATGATATGTCCGCTTAAAATCACATACAAAAAGCAACCATAAACGTAGCTTAGACACTCCTTTTTCATCGACGTGAGGAAAAATATCACAGGGGCTGTTAAACTTGGTATTAAGATGTGTTTTCGTCGATCAGATCACAAGTGGACGAGAGAGACACATCACGTTTACACTTGGTGTTTAAATCCGTCTCTTTTTGTCCATTTTCGACCGCTTCTCTCGAGATTACTGAGGGGATGGTCTGTGGACGAGTCCCTCTCCTGTCATTTAGTCATGAGCGGGAGTAATGATGTGTCATATATAATGTCAGAGTTCAATGCTTATGTTTTAAGTAAACATTACATGTCCGTGTATATGTAAGAGCTTTCTCTGATATTGGTGAAATAAGATCGCTCAACTTTCACACGCTTGTAAAATGAAACGAAAGACGCGCAGATCAGCAGCGTTTTATCAATGAAAGGCTAAAAATAGGGCTGTCACCGTGTGTTTAAGCTAGAGGTCAGAAAAGATGAAAAACATTGATCTCAGTACCTCAGATTACATACACAGCAAAATCACTGGTGTTAAAATAACACCCAGGGTGTCAAATTTAACACTGGAAAAGTGTGTATATGTGTCCACACTACACTGTGTTAATTTAGTCAAAAGTGTAGTGTTAATTTAACAACACTCATTATATGTTAATTTAACACTCAATATTGTTAAATTTTACACTTTGTTCAACACTATTCATTGTTGTTTCCACACTACACTGGTGTTGGCACAGAAATACAGTGTTAAAAATTAACACTCCAAATTTAAAGTCAACACCAGTGTAATGTGAATTCAACAATGTTAAGTGTTAAAATACTGATTAATAGCCACTTTTGTTGCCAATGGGTTGTTTCTATAAAAGACAAATGACAAGAAATATTGCAAAACCTCTTTTTATTAAAGTACATCACATTTAATATTTACATTGATACACACAACACTTTGCATTTAACACTGCTTATTTAAATACCTCAGCTACAATTAGAATACAGAATACAGTATGGAATAATGAAAGTTATCTTATACCACAGCGCAGTGACATGAAAACCACTTATTATAAGGTCTTTAATAAATCAAATGAGAGTTTTAAAAAAATTAGCCACCCTACTCAAAACTTGAACATTAAAATACACTGCAATTACCTTACTGGCAGGCAGAAATGCTTATCCTTCACAATACTAAAGATTTTTCCATAACAGAACAGACATTTCAATTCAAAAGACGTTTCATTTTTCTTAAATACATTCCAACCTGGTATTTAGTTCTGTAGTTGTTTTACTCATGATGTAGTGGAAGGCTGCATCAGTGGTCGTCATCATGGAGGGAATGGCTTTTTGGTCCAGAATGATGCAAAAATTCTGGATGCAACTTCTGTTCCCAACGCAGTGCAGGCAGGGCTGTGCTGATTCATCCCCCTCAAAGCATGGATTGATGCTCATCACCTAAGTGTTTTAAAAGAGTGTATTTGATGAATGTATTTGATGTGTATTTATGAACTTGTATGCATTTACATGGGGTGAACAATGCAAGCAAACTAACTGCTGAATAAATAACTAGAACAAAATACTAAAAAAACTTACATAGCACAAGCAGTAGCTTCAGTTGCACATTGACCCTCTTTCTTCTTTCTTCCTTTCACAAATGAAGGCAAGAGGTGAATGAGCCAGGGAAGAGCTGCCACATCACTGTCCCGTCCTAGCAAAACAGAATTTAAACACCATGAGTATACAGTTAAACTTTAAAACCGTAAAAGTAGCAAACCCATGTACACTTACCATATTTAAACTCCTGTTGACCAGACAGAGGGTCATCCATATTGTTGTATGTTGGCTATTTTGCAATACATCACCTCAGCATATTTCTGCAGATTTTCAAAGACAAAAAGAGTCAAGAAAATACCAAAAAGGGTGCAGTTTTAACCGTTATTTGAATCAAAATCATCACAGTATAATAAATCATGTTAGAGACAGTGTACAGTACAAATGTACTGTGTGTACTCACATAACTAGTTGGTAAGCTCTTATCCTCCAAACTGGGTTAAGGAATAACAGTTCCAGAATTCATGGGTATGCCGTATTCAAATATAGGGTCCTATCACAAAAATGACAATAAAGACTCTGAAAACTCAACATTCTTTTTATATTAAAAACAGCACTCAAGACAATATGAATCTTCATTTATACATTTTCAAAATAGTAATCAATTTGATTGCTATTTAATATGAGAAGATAATATATTTTATTAAAGTTGGCAGCAGGTCATGTGAGTTTCTTTCCAGATTAATAATAATAATAATAATAATATGTACAAAACTACATATACTAAAAAGATTGGTTAACTGTTCAGTTATGTCAAATAAAATGATTTATATGTATAAATATATAAACTTACCTTCTGTAATGAATTTATATAAGTTGTTTCTCATTGGAAGTCATCCATGTCAGGTCTTCTTTAATAAACTGCCCTAAAAACAGCATCTCTTCTGAATGATTTGAAGCACTCAGTGTGTACTTTCACCAAACTAGCATCTATAATGACAGAAAAAAACAAATGTTCGCCATACACGTTTTACACTTTCGTATGTATTTGCCATTTGCATCTGTCTGACATCTAGCGCCACGAAAAGCTTACAACACACAATGCATCCAATCTGTGCATACAAATGATGATATATTGTGAGGTTTTGGTCAAATTAATTGTTGGTTTGGCGATATTTCCCCTGTTTGTATAAATATTAGAAAAACACATGACGATGCGGTTGCGGTTTTCTCCGTGTTTTTCAGTAATTTGAATAATTAACCGATATCCGTGCACTCACGTGCATGTAAATGACCTCGTTAACTCACGGCATCTAGCCTATATGATTACCTCATAACGAACATCATATGGTGAATAAACGAGCTTTCATTTAACTTAATTTCATACCTTCAATTTGTAGTGCATGTCGCGTTTTATCATGGTTCAATTCTTTCGTTCATATCTCCTGTTAAAATTATCCTTCTTGGTTTTAAACTTTTAGCTAGCAGTTTAACTTTATACTAAACTAACAAGGGAACAACGTAACACAAGGTAGCTCTGATTAAACTGAACCAAATAACGAACAAAGGGGAAATAAAATGGGAAAAATATCTTATTTAGGTTTTTTGGCATTTGGCTGGGTAGAGTCAGACAGAGAAATAACAGTTTAATTTAGCTAAACCATGTGAATATTATGAGACTGATTTACCTGATCTCTTCAGTCCTCCTGTGAAAGAAAATGGCGGTAAAATCCCTGACAGGATATGTTTAGTGGAGGCGTGGCTTGATTTACACTGCTCAGAGTGAAATCTGATAACACCCTTGTTTTACACTGACACTGTCGTGAATATAACACTGGCCTAGCAATGGCAGTGTTATTTTATTACCAGATAGTGTTAAAACAGCATCAACACTGTGTATTTAACACCATCCCTGAAAATTTAACACTGGTGATTTTGCTGTGTAAATGGGCGGATAGACGGCGTGTGGCTGTTCGAACACATTAAACCACATGCGTGTTTACACTAACTGCATAACCATGCTATAGTTAGCCAAGGAACTAGAGATGCGCGGTTGGCGGTTACAGCCGCGGACTCCGCGGATAAACCGCGGATCGGGCGGATGACGTGACGAAAAATAATATTTTAATTAAATTCGGGCGGTTGGCGGATCGACTGCTTGTTATTAGCTTTGTCCTTCAAAGCATGCGACCTTAAAGGTGAGCACTCTGTCTTTCAAGGTGGCAGCCTCAGAAGTCCGCGAAGAGAACTGAAATGAGACGGTTTAGCCTTCTGAGGACCCATAATTTGGGTCACCTGTTGCACGCGCCCCCAGTAGCGCCCATCGCGCCTGTCAGCAATAAACAGCGGAGACATTTCTGACTTATTAAAATAAACATGTAATCAGAAAAATATGAATTTATTTTAGAAAATATGACACATTGATGTAGATTAAACTATTCAACAACAGTATATCAAATAATCAACCTTAGAAATATACACAACATAAACCGAATAATATGAACACAAAACATAACTTATAATACTAAAACAGTGACAAGAAAAAGTTTTCTAAATACACTTTTATTTAATAAAGGTTTTAATTGTTTGGGAAAGCCTCGGCTGTTAAGGATCCATTCGTTCTATCATTAACAGCGCGGAGAAATGAGGACGCATTTTGACACAGCTCTTATCAACGCCGGCGAAGGAGGTACGTGGCAAATTAAAAAAAAAATGAGAATTAAAAACAAAGGAAATAAAAGGTCAGAAAAGGGTTGCCTGGAATAAGTTTTACAAAGTGGTAAATCAGGATGACACCAGTGCAGACTATGTAGCCTAATTTGTGCGTTTAATTTAGGCTATTTATTTATTTATTTTTGTCCCATGTCATGTGCGCCGATCGGAGACTGGTCTTTATGATTTAATAAGAAAGCATTCAAGTGAACATTACTAAACGAACTTGAAGCAAAAATAAATTTCAGCAAATGCAAACTTCAATCAAACATAGTAAGAGGTGAAGTATAGCTTTGGCCTACAGAAATGCTTATTGCATTAATTTTTAAATGTGTGCGAGGTCCGTGCACGTCCTCCGCTAGCATTCAGCAGAAATCACTGAAATTGCTAAAAGCGCAAGCGGCTAAACGAGCATTAAATATTAATGACGTTGAGTTTATTGTTTTTATTAATTTATATTCACAAAACTTATCAACAAAACATCGATTAAAATTAAGATACAAATTATCTGAAACGAAATTCATTTTAAAGTAGAAAACAAAACTTAAATTAAACTCGAAAATAATGTCTGACTCATTACAATTCTCCCTTCATATTGGCCTTTACAACGCCCTATATGGCGTTTAAAATTACAGTCTATCTTTCTTAATAAGCTAACTAAATTTAAACAAAACATAAACACATTACAACAATATTCAAACCCAACAATACTCAAACATAAATATAAAATAGACATTATCTATGATGATACATGTTAAAACAATCCGATATAGGGTGTATAATAGCTGGTTGGTAGATGTTTACTATTTTTGTCAAAACCTCCGTTGCAAACCTCCATTTACCTGAATAAAATAATTTTTACATTGAAAATGATGCGCTGTCATGTTAACATCAGCTGTTCGTTCACATAAGACTCCATCTACATTTACACTCAGCGCAACGTCTGAGTTCTCAAACTAAAACAGGGTCTGCAGCGTTGACGAACGAATCCGTTTATGAGGGTCGAAAACGGTGATATAGTGGAGATGAAAGGCGTAAACGTAGCAAAAGTAACGGGTATTAAAGGATAAACGCATTAATGTAAACATAGCCTGAGTTCACTGCTTATATTCTAGGGCTTTCTAGTCTCGTGGCTGTCATCAGCAGCGCCTTGCATCGCCCAGTCAGCGGATGGCGGGCGGGTGCGGTTTTGAAAACTGGTCAGAAACGTTGGTGCGGATGGATGGCGGACGGATGATGAGTTTTGTGATGCGGTTGCGGATGAAATAATAGCCCATCCGCGCATCTCTACAAGGAACTATAAAACTTCAAGTTTACAACATGGACTGTATCGATGTAAACGAATATGCTGAATTACCTGTGGAGAAGATAGAAAGTAGCAACTTCAGTGTCCCTTGAGCCCCATCTTGGAAAACTAACTCCAATATTGACTTTGGTCTTGATGTTTTTCCTGTCGCGTTGTCGTTTAAAATCCCCGTTTCGCTTCCTTGGCGACTTGTTTTAATGTCCTCGAGAATATGTCTTCAACAGGCTTTCAAATCAAAGCATTAGATTGCGGGATCATCACGGTGTGCAGCTGTTGTAAAATCCGAAGGATTCAGCTACGCAGGTCGCAGGCTGCATACGTCATCAAGCCTGGTTTATTTAAATTAACTGAGCATTACATTCGCAAGTCATAAGCATATTACATCAATTTACAATTAACTAAGAATAATCGTCAGCTTTATAATTGTTAATATTCTGAAATAAGACTGTCTTGATGACGTATACCGCCTACACATGCAACCTCTGGAGGCTTCAGCTAGCGGCCAGCGTGAGTGTAGTCTGAAAGCGCGAAAGGCGGAGCTTGAATTTCAGGACTGTCCCTAATCGGTGAATGTATTTCAAAGATGGAGGCACAACATGGATTCAGCCAGAGAGCGATTCGACGGTTTTTAAATAGCAGATTCTACACTTACGAGAATCCTTTGATTAGTGGGGTGGAAGTAATTACACATGAATGAGCACATACTTTTGAAAGAAAACATGGGTTTTTGCTAAGAATTAACTCAAAAAAGTACACAGTGGAGCTTTAAAGTAGTTTTTTGGGAAACAAATTAATCCGAGGTAATAATAATGTGTTCCATTCTGAATGCTGGTCGTGATATGCATTATCTAAATTTCTTTAACTCTCTCCTCTGCTGTGCCAAGATCATGAGCCATAATGTATCATAATAGTGACCATACGTTGTTCACATTACACAATTGAGCTTGCGGTTGGAACTGAGTTTGCCCTTCGGTAATTCAGACATTTCAGTAAGTCAAAATGGCAAAACTCCTCGTCATCCATGTGGTGTGCAGACAGCAATGAGCTCATCCAGTCTGCGGTGTATGAAAGTGAAGACTAATCCAGTCTAACATGATTTTCTTTAATACCAGCTGACATCAACAGACTTAAGTTTCTTCATTTAAGGCTGGTTTGTACTTAAAATAATCTCTGACAGAATTGGCTATTACATGCAAAATGTACAGGAATTAGAATAGTGTATTACTGAAAGTTGGTTGCACGAGTAGAAGTCTTCATATTTTTGCGTTAGAGGACTATCATGCAAAGACCATGCAAACCTTTAATTTATTTTTGCTTTAAGGTGCTGCGGTTTGCCAGTGATGCATCTTTTTTAGGTTAGAGATTAACTATGGACCTTATTCAGAGTTTAGTCTGCCTTGAGTCATACAGCCATGTTTTTATTGGTAGTATGACAGACTTCGTCTTAATTTCAACATCTGCTGTGTTTCTCACATTTTCCATTTTGAATTTTCCTGTAGCTATCAGTTGAGGAATCCTAGGATGACTTTATGGAAAATAAAATGTGGTGGAGACCCTCCATATAATATTATTTTACACATTTTTAGCCCCTAGATTAGGAATGGAAAGGAGCTGTTACATAAGACTGTAAGCGACCACACAGTTAAATGCTTATTTTGGATGTCTTTCTGAATTCTGCAGAGCTCCAGGATTTAAACCATGTGGAAACACAAAGTGTTTTATTCTAACCAGAGTGTACAGATGGAGATTGCTTAAGTCATTCATTTCTCTGACATATACTCTTTAGTTGCACAGTATTTTAATGCTTATCGAGTGTCACAATGATGACGTTTTTTTGTAGACCAACCCGGAAGTAAGCGGGACTCTGGTTCCCTTGCAAAAAAGCCCATTCATTTTCCCCATAGACTATCAGATTATCGCAAAAAATATGCTCTGGGTTTAACAAAAGTTAAAGACACTTATACGTTTTGTCTAACAAGTTAATCTTCACAGATGAATACAAGTTCTATTAATTTTGAAGTGTTTACCTGAAATACAAAAAGCCACATTTTGACTTTGAAATTCATAAAAATTGTAATGATGTGTAAAGATTCACTTTTTGGACCAACCTTTTAATATTATTAACTTTTGTTCAACACAGAGCTTATTTTTTGCCATAATCCAAACATCTACTAGAAAAATTGCCTTTTTTGTTCAGGGTTGGCCTACAAAAATACGCCGTCCCTGTGGTACACTATTACTTGGTTTTCTTTTGAAATTACATAGACTTTTAAGGCATTTATAGACCATTTAATTAGCATTTACACTGATTTAATTCATGATTAGGCTCTCATTGAGTTTGGGATGGGGTCCATAAGGAAACTAACTGAATATAGATGGATGGATGGATAAATGGATAGATTGATGTGTTGGATGGATGAATGGATAGATGGGTGGATGGATAAATGGATGGATGGATAAATGGGTGGATGGATGGATGGATGGATGGATAAATGGATAGATTGATATGTTGGATGGATGAATGGATAGATAGGTGGATGGATAAATGGATGGATTGATGTGTTGGATGGATGGATGGTTAATTGGATGGATTGATGTGTTGGATGGATGGATGATAGAGGGATATGTTGGATAGATATGATAGATAGATATGATAGATAGATATGATAGATAGATAGATAGATAGATAGATAGATAGATAGATAGATAGATAGATAGATAGATAGATAGATAGATAGATAGATAGATAGATAGATAGATAGATAGATAGATAGATAGATAGATGGATAGATAGATGGATATGTTGGATAAATAGATATGTTGGATATATATGATGGATAGATGGATGGATATGTTGGATAGATAGGATGGATGGATGGATGGATGGATGGATGGATGGATGGATGGATGGATGGATGATAGATAGATGGATAGAGATGTTAGATGGATAGATACAGATGTTAGATGGATAGATAGAGATGGTAGATGGATGGATGGATGGATGGATGGATGGATGGATGGATGGATAGAGATGTTAGATAGAAAGATAGATAGATAGATAGATAGATAGATAGATAGATAGATAGATGGATGGATGGATGGATGGATGGATGGATGGATGGATGGATGGATGGATGGATGGATGGATAGATTAATAGAGATGTTAGATGGATAGATAGACAGACAGACAGACAGACAGACAGACAGACAGACAGATAGAGATGTAACATAGAGATGTTAGATATATAACATGAATAGACAGACAGACAGACAGACAGACTGACTGATTTATTGATTGACTGATTGATTGATAGATATGTTAGATGGATAGATAGAGATGTTACATAGAGATGTTATATATTGATATATTATATATAATATAATATATTATATTATATATATATTATTATACTGATATATTATAGACCATTTGAAAAGATGTAAACAACACTGGTCCAGAAGCACTTCCTGTTTCAGTTTTTTAACACTAGATAAACGTTGGGATGAAATACAACCAACAAAACATATAGAACTGAATTAACTGAAGTTAAACAAACATCTTAAAGATAATGATATATGTGAAATAAAAAAACAGTCACAAACTGTAACAGGAAGTGTTTCTGGACCAGTGTTGTTTACATCTTTTCAAATGGTCTATATGAACAGACATATAGACAGACAGACAGACAGACAGACAGACAGATAGATAGACAGATACTGCTATATTTTAATTGGTTCTTTTAAAGTAACACAATAAGAATATTTAGAATTGAACGTCTGTTATGTTTGCCTTCAGCAGAATTACAGTCATTTTCATTTGTAACACGGTCACAGGGATTGTATGTCTCATGGCCTATAAAGTAATCCACAACAAAGAGGGTCGATCCTAAACTCTTAACATGTGTTCTGTCTGCAGTTGGTGATGAAGAGTGGAAAATAATGCTAACTATGTGGAAATCAGCCATAAGGGCTTCTGTCAGTACTATAAAACCACTTTGCAGTTTTTTAACCAGCTTTCTGTTTTCTTCAAAGAACCTCATAATAAGCAAACACTTTTATTGCCTAATGAGCATGACTTTGAGGTTTCCATCTGACTAAAAAAAATCTGCTCTTTGGAGTGAATTTCTACAGTGCTAGCCTAAATACACTTTGCTTCAAATTAGTTTAGAAACATGTCAGAAAGAGAGATCTCTGTTTGTTTTTACTTTGAAAAGCTATCAACAACACTTTTGGTCATGTGTACTCTTTTCATTGGTTTCCTTGTCATTAGCAGTTTCCCTGTCAGGAAGTGTGAAGAGCTTTTACAGTCGTGTCCCATTTCAGAAGATGGTGTCTTACTCTGTACGCAATCGAGTCAGTGTGGCCACTAAAAGCATCACTGAAGGGTGAGAAGAAAGTAAGACAATTTTGTTATCTTAGTTTATATGTTGTTTATTTTGTGTTTACGTTTCTTGAGCAGGTTCTTTGAGTGTGAAAGACGGTGTGATGAAGATCCATGCTGTCGTGGCATAGGTTATGTCAGAGATTCTGGTGTGCCTGGTATGAGAGATATTTTACAATTAACAAAAAACAATACTGTCAGTTCCAATCTTTGAACCTACCTTGTTCAGAAACTCAAAACTAATGTGTCTCATTTCTAAACGCATTATTTTCTGTGTCTTGGTTTTACAGGTTCAGATGTATTATGTTTGACTTTAAATAGTCTGGGTATCCAGACGTGCAGTGAGAATGATGCCACAAACTGGAGGATTCAGGACTGCTCCCCATCCAAAGTGCAGACTAGCGTCTATCCATTCGGCTGGTATGAAAAGCCAGGTATGTGTGTGCACGCTTTAAATCCAGTTTTGTTAGTTTAAAACAATAAAACTTAAACTCCCATAATAGGATTTTTGATATCCATCATGGATTGTCCTCCAAAAGTTTGTTTAATTTCCTAATTGTTATCTAATCACCATTACATCCGTCTCTGTAGTGAACCAATGGACAAAGAGTCCCAGTGTGTGTCCAAGATTCAGTCTCAGGTCTCCCTCAAAGAATAGTAAGAGACTCTTTGCTTATATTGTATTGATAATGATTAACATATGTACAGTAAGTCAACAATATGATTTGTACAGGTTGTATCTATAACAGTAAAGTCCAATCACAGCTGGTGTTCATAACTGTAATGTTAACATATTCACCAATGCTAATAGCGCTGGTTATAAGTCATTTATATGCACTGTATAAACACACATATGACATCTTATATTGCTCAACAGTTGATCTAAACAAGTGGAAGCTGTTGGATTCCTCCTCTGTCCAGGTGGATTCATCTGTGTCATCTTTTGATGTTATTCACATCAGCAGAGATATAGCAGAGCAAATTGATAAAGTCAGAGATTGGTGTCTTTCTGGTAAAGTCTTTGTTTTCTTTTTTTTTCACCGCTGCTAGGTTCATCCACAGTAGCAGCGCCTTCAAGTTTCTGAATAAATAATGATAGATTTTTATGATATTTTTAATAATATTCTTTATTATTTTACAGTTTAACAATTGAATTTTATTAGTTGTAGGTTGTGATCTCATAACTCCTTGTCTCTTATAGCCTGTGAGGAGAGCGAGTCCTGTTCAGCTGTGTCTATCGGTAGCAGAGAGTCAGCCATAAGATGTGTGATGTATCCAGACACACACACTTGTTTTCATACAACCAGTGGCCAGCGCTGCTTGTTAGTCATCAAAGAGCCTGCTCAATCGGTTTACATAAAGACAGGTACAATTTTGAACTACGCAAGATTGTTTTTAACTCTGTATATTATTATTGTCGTCCTAAAATGCTGTCTTAATATTTTTGTATATTTTAGGTTCACAGCCAGATTTGACCTCTGTTTCCATTCCTGATCATGGGACACTAATTGGAGAAAGTGAAGTGAAACGTATAACTGGCTTGGATAGCAAGCACGTGAACTACTTCCTGGGTGTGCCTTATGCTCGTCCACCTATTGGAGAGCTCCGTTTCAGCCCTCCACAACCGGCTGACTGGACCGGCACCTGGAATGCCACGTTTTCCCGGTGAGTACGTACTCTGTGATTGGAGGCCTATAAAAAGTATAATTGTATGAAGAGTTTTGTTCCAAAATCAATGGCGGCTGGTGCTAAAAATATTTGGGTGGGTGGGCATACAAACTTGAAATTAAACTTTTACTGGTCTGTAAATAGCGGTTTATCAGGTGATTAACTGTTCACCTGTTCATTTCTAATCATGAACTTACATGACGAGCATTCAAGTTCAAATGTCTCATTTATTTGTAAAGAGAACGGAGACCGTGCATCACGTTAACATCACATGGAGCAGAATAATACATATTTTTTTTCTCGCAGTGACAGAGCTGAGGCAATGCAACACAACATGAACTTTGTGCTGAACAGGCAGATAAGAACAAAACAAATCACATAATACTGATGTGATTAAAATAGCAACAAACGTGTAAAAATCTCAATTGAATTAAACACTGTGTAAATTATCTAAAACTTCTTGTGTAATAAATGCATGAAGGCAGATAAATGCCGACTCTTCTCATTTTGTTTTTTACCTCAGATAGACGACGCAGTTTTACTTTTGTTTTGGAGATTGATCGCGTGCTCTTACATTAGGCATCGGTTAACGCGATCTGACACACACACCCACGCATGCAAACGCGCACACACACACGCATGCAAACACATACGCACACACACACAGGAAAGTTGCCTAATCACAGACCAGTACGTTGCAACAAAGTTGACCAAGCCAAGAAAAATACTGCATTATCTGAGCATCATCTCTTGCCAAAGGCAGCTCAAATGCAGCACAAAATTTCGCCCAGTATATCAGCCAGACTTATAAACAGCAAACAGGAAAATAATAAAAGGCATTTGACTTACATAGCATCCAGCTAACGTTAGCCAACTCTGTTTGCCATAAGTCCTGGAAAAGCATGTAAACTCGACCATGATCATTTCCTGCTGCTCAATCTGGTCCAAGCTCCTTAATCCTTTATTTATTATTCAACTGAACGCCCTGTAAAGGGTGATTTTGTAAGCATAATCATATTTTCTTTCATCTCGAGGTATTTCTCTTGCTTTCACTGATCAGTACTGTATAGCAGTTATATGGCAATCTACAACGCGTTTATGAGAGTCTGAGAATGATCCAATCACATGAGGGCAAAGGCATAACAAAAATACTGATTCGCTTACAACATAAGTGGGAGGATTTGGGGCGCACAGTCCTGAGCCCCAGGGCGGATCCGAAACCAGCCAATTAGAGCTCAGTCTCAGGTCACATGTTTTACCCTTTTTACTGACCTACATAGACACTCATTAGGGGTGCGCCCCAAACACACAAACATGACACAAACACACAACAAACTCAGTTTTTATTTTTTTAAATAAATGATAACATGACTAACAGTGAAATAGTATAACTAAATGATTTTATTTTGTATTAATTTACATTATATATTCAACTTTTTTGTAACATGTTAAAGTAGCTTTCTTCAGTGACCAGCCGCCACTGTCCAAAACGCAATAAATCTATTTTGTCTAATTTGGGTAAAAATGTGTTTTCTATACCAAGAAAGTGACAAAATGAAAAGCACTATTTTCTGTTACAAACTTTCACATAGCATCTGTCATTCTTGGGATGTTGTTGCTGAACTTTTTTGACAGCGATGTAAAATGTTTTGGTCCTGCTTGATTTTCATTGACTTCGCGTAAAATGAATGAACGTTTTTCATAAGATTCCCTGGGGTCAAAGTTTTAGCATGACAAAAGCTTGATGCTGTCATGTGAACACAAGCAACAGCCAGCATTTTTTCTTCGCCCGAGTGCCTCTCACGTAAATTATTCGAATTTGATGGCTTACGTTTCTTCGCCGCCACAGAAAACCACCACAGGTTTATCAATGCCATCAAAATTATTATTTTGTTTTTGTTTGTTTGTTGATCACGAATTACAAAGTAGATGAAGAAAAAACTAGGATTCCAGATCGCTATTGCTGTTTACAGTGCATGGAGTGGTGCGCTGTGATTTGTTGAGCGGATTTATTGCATTCTGCAGAGAAGGAGGACTGCCTTTTATCACATTTTGGAAAAAAGGGAGAAAAGATGGCAGAATAACATGGCGGATATGGGATTTTGCGTAAAAATTAAGAATTTACGTTTTGGAACCAGACTCTTCATATGTTGTAATAAAAAGTCAAGCCCCTCAGTGAACAATTTAATGTCCCTTATTTGAAGTCTGATCAATAAGAGCCCTGATTCGTTTGATCAATATCTTTTTAGACCCAGCTGTCTCCAGCCTGGTGACACCAGTGACTCTTCCAGTGAAGACTGTTTGTACCTCAATTTGTTTGTTCCCAGTAGTGTGGTAAGAACTCATGACATACCCAATAAACTCAAGTTCAATCCCTTATTGTTTTGACAACTTGCTTACCCTTATATAAATAACCGATATACTTCTCACTATTGCGTTTATGAAGCTGTTGACTCTGGTAATATGCAATTATTGTTACTGTTGTGCAATTTGTTTTCGCTACAGAGAAAGGATGCAACCGTTCTGGTATTTTTCCATAACTCTGGATCAGATCTCTTAGATGGCTCTTACCTTGCTGCTGTTGGAAACATTATTGTAGTGACAGCCAGTTTCAGAGTGGCTGCTTTTGGCTTCCTTAGTACAGGTACACATGCACACACACAAATGTATACACAAACATGCTCGGAATTGACAGTTGTTACTGACTTGTCTTTTTCTTTGTTGTTTATTTTTATGCAACAAACAGAACATATTCTGGAGACAAATTTGATTTTACCCTGAAAGGTCATCTTGAATATTTTATGGAAAGAAGTTAAGAAAACAAATTTTATGATAATCTATGAAGCTGCATTAGGTTAGAACCAAATGATGGATTGCAAGAACTAGATAATTTTTTCCATCAAACAGAATTCCAAAATTGGAATGGAATATGGTTACATAATGTCCATGTGAGAAATTCCGCTCTAAGTCACAGTGGTTGTGAAAATCATCAGGTTGTTTTCCCCATTGCCACTGCTGACAAAATAGGTTTATAGATGGGGCTTTAAAGGAAAACACCACCTTTTTCAATATTTTACTATGTCCTTACCTCAACTTAGACAAATTAATACATACCTATCTTTTTTCAATGCGTGCACTTTTAATCTTTTTACAGCTTCTCGTGAATGTGTTAGCATTTGGCCTAGCCCCAATTATTGCTATGGCTCCAAACAGGGGTGAATTTAGAAGCCACCAAACACTTCCATGTTTTCCCTATTTAAAGACTGGTACACGAGTAAGTATGGTGGCACAAAATAAAACTTTTGTTTGGAGCCATAGGAATAAATAGGGCTTGGCTAAATGCTAACACATTCAAGAAGAGCTGTACAAAGATTAAAGGATAATTCCGGTTTTTAACACTTTGAGTCTCATTTCTGGTTTGTTTTGGATGAACTACAGTGATGGACACAGATATTTTGACAATGGGTCGTGTCTTGACTTTTTGACTCGTTTAGATGTGTCTCTTGACTGCTTCAGAATGGAAGTCATGACCATGCACAAACATGTCATTAAAACAACACTTAAGGTTCATTTTCAAATGTCAAATGTCTTCCATGTAAGGGGACCCTTGGTGTATGTAGATAAAAACGTCTCATTCTAAGGAAATAAAAACATAACCGTTCATTATGAAAGGTCTTTATACACCCCTGATAATATAGTTCTGTATATTATTTTGCATTTCTGTCAAGAGATCCTTCTAAAAATTACACACTGCACCTTTAAAAACAAATATATTGGCGCAATGTATGATTTCAATCCGTGTTATTTGCTATAGTGGAACTATTTTTTCAGATACCTCACAACCGCGTATATACTTCCGCTCTATATTTGAGTCTGAAGCGTTAGCACACTCCCGACCACTTGATGGCGACAACCACTTTTGCCATACAAGTACGCTCGTTGTCTAGCGTATAGACAGTCACAATCGAGCTCAACTTCAAACCTAAAGCTGGTCACTGAGCCATCAAATATGGGAAAAATTTATTCTGAGAGAAACCGAGCGAAAAAACTACAACCACATGTAAACAGACCCTTTTCTGTTTTCCGGCGGCTGAGTGATATATCAGCGAGCAATGAGTCTTCCAAGAGAAGTCAATGGAATTTTACAAAATGCCAAATAAAACACGACAGAAACTGTATTTCGCTACACAACTTTTTTTTAATCATCAACGAACACCAAGAACCACTCAGTGAGTAGCACAGTTTTGAAAATGAACCTTAAGTGTTGTTTTAATGACATGTTTGTGCATGATCATTGACTTTCATTCTGAAGCAGTCAAGAGACGCATCTAAATGAGTCAAAAAGTCAAGACACGACCCATTGTCAAAATTTCAGTGTCCATCACTGTAGTTTATCCAAAACAAACCAGAAATGAGACTCAAAGTGTTAAATACCAGAATTATCCTTTAAAAGTGAACGCATTGAAAAAAGATAGGTATGTAACAATTCATCTAAGTTAAGGTAAGAACATAGTAAAATATGAAAAAATTGTGGTGTTTTCCTTTAAAGCCTCTTTATTTTTTATATATTTATTATACAAAATGTCTTCATAGAACATAATCTTTACATAAAGTCCTAAAGATTTTTGGCTTAAAGGATAATCTATACTTTTGACCCATACAATGTATTTTTCGGCTTTTGCTCCAAATATACCTGTGCTACTTAAAACTGGTTTTGTTGTCCAGGGTACATATTGATTTCCATGAGTTTTACTTATGAAAAGCGACATTTCCCAGAAAATATTGTGGAATTTATTTAAACAGCATTGAAGATGATAAACATTTAACAGTTATTATTTGCATTATGTTATCTGTGTAACCGATAGACATTCTCAAGCAGATTATAGACCAGGGGTCTCCAACGTGGTGCCCGCACGGAGTCTGTGAGGTGCCCGCCAAAGCACATTCTATTAATAGTCTCAATTGTAATATTTATTTTTTACATATTTTTTATATTGGCTTGGTTTACATATGTTAACATTTTAAACAGTACTAAAACATATCAAGAAGTAAAATAAAATAAAATCAACAAATCAAGTAAAACAAAATTTTTTTGAGTAGATTATATCAAAAAGTACTGTAGCCCTCCAGATTGTTTTATCCATTGTGGTAGCCCTTGCTCACAAAAAGGTTGGAGACTCCTATTATAGACGGTTTCAACATAAACAAACGGCTCTCGTGGAACATACGTAACTTCCAGTAAACTCTGCTAAGAATCAATAACGAAAAAGTCCTTTTAGAGTAGTTTATTTCTAATAAAAAGCTAAATAAACAACAAGTAGATTACCTTAGTTCATATGTCATAGCTAAAGCGTATAAAAACGACACTAAGCTAACGTTGCTGTGTAAAATGTGTACTATAATGTATACAATGTTAACTGCAAAACCTCCCTTTACATAGTGGCTGTCTTTTGAAAACCAAAACATTTGTTATTTTGATGAGGTATTTGTTGCAGAGTTCATTTTAGCCACTAGTCAGACCATTAAACAAACAGAAAACGGAAGTAAAGTTCCAACCAGACGCATAACCGCGACAACGCAGGTGCTTCAGATGAAACCATTTATATAGATGAAATGTTTAATCTATCAAACTTGGATTGTGTTTTGTCCTATTTTTGCTATTTCGATCACACAGCCCTTCCTGTTGACTCTGTGCAGGTTCTACTCCTTTGCCAGGAAATTATGGTCTCCAGGATCAGGCAGCTGTACTGGGTTGGGTCCAGAAGAACATTGCTCTGTTTGGAGGAGACCCCACTAAAGTCACAGTAGGTGCAGAGAGAAACGGAGCCGACGTTGCAAGCCTTCACCTTACCTCACCATCAGCTTCATCACTTTTCCGTCGAGCTTTACTCATGGTAAGAACCAAAGCCTGTTCTTTTTTAATGTGGAAAGAATGACACTACCAGCTTATTGTGTAACATGATTGATTTCTGAGTTCACTTTTACAGTAAAATCATGTCCAACAAATATCATATTAAGTTGCACAATCATCTTAAAACCTTTTCACATTAAAAGATTCCCAGACTTGAAACATCCTGGTTTAAAACCAATACTAAATATTAAAATGAATAAATTGAATGTGCTTGGAAAAACAAACCGCAGAACAGACATCCAGTCACTTTCTGATCCACTTTGTGTGAGTTATATTCACCATTGAACCATTGTGATCAGTCACTGCACCACCTCATATTCATCTTCCACAGTGGCCAAACTGTCAAGCCTGTAGTTAGAGACCATGTGGACAGATCTCCATTTCTTTTTCTTCAAGCTAAACTTTTTTCTCTCTGGCTTCTCCTGTTCTCCAAGTAAGGTCAAGTAGGAGGAGACACTGTTTTGCACTCCATAGCTGACAGCTGTGTCTTTGTTTGTAGCAGAAGGGGTTGTGCTCTGACGTATGAGGTCCGAACTGAGGAAGGGAAAGACAGTTGACTTTAAAGTAAATATTTATTTGTTATTGCAAATGTTATTATATTATAAAATCAACCTAACCAGCTTATTATCTTAATACCTGCTCACTGATTTCCAGTCAAAGGAAAGTTTTCTCCAACCCGGAGTCATTGGAGGTAACTGACTAAAAGTTGTTTCACAGACAGTTAAGCAGGGGCCCGTCAAAACACAACACAAACCGTCTGCTACGTCTGAAAGAGAGGAAAAATAATCTGTGTCGTACAAATAAAGTGGCCAAATCTTTAACACTGAAGCACAACACAAATGGGTGTTTGCTGGAATGTCCACATTATTTAATTTACCAGAGTAGTGGTTGACCAACTCTTCCAGGCATGGAAAAGTGAGGCGTGGAGAGATGTAGTACCAGTTGTTTGGCATCCGGATTATACGATAATGCTTAACAGCTCTGTGGCGCACCGACAAGGTGTACATACCTACAAAGAAATAAGTGATCGTGACATTGTTATATTTCTTGTACTGTAGTTCATTTGGGGTAAAGGTCTTCAGGAACATAGACATACATAGAACATTTACTTAAAGGGTTAATTCATCCAAAAATGAAAATTATGTCATTAATGACTCACCCTCATGTCGTTCGAAACCCGTAAGACCTCCGTTCATCTTCGGAACACAGTTTAAGGTGTTTTATATTTAGTTCGAGAGCTTTCTGACCCTCCATTGAAAATTTATGTATGGTATACTGTCCATGTCCAGAAAGGTAAAAAAACATCATTAAAGTACTCCATATGACATCAGTGGGTCAGTTCAATTTGTTGAAATAAATTTTGGTCCAAAAATAACAAAAACTACGACTTTATTCAGCATTGTCTTCTCTTCCGGGTCTGTTGTGAATACGCGTTCACCACACTGCAGTGGTGCTGTTGACATACAACGCTGCCGACGTGTTATCTGGTGCACCCAAGCTTCGTTTACAGTCTGGTGCGCCCAAGCTTCGTTTACAACCAAAATGTATTTTTGATGCTTCAACAAATTCTAACTGACCCACTGATGTCACATGGACTACTTTGACGATGTTTTTATTACCCTTCTGGACATGGACAGTATACCGTACATACATTTTCAATGAAGGGTCAGAAAGCTCTCGGACTAAATCGAAAACATCTTAAACTGTGTTCCAAAGATGAACAGAGGTCTTATGGGTTTGGATCGACATAAGGGTGAGTCATTTATGACATTATTTTCATTTTTGGATGATCTAACCCTTTAAACCAAAGTATGTGGTTTACAATCTATGTGGAGTACAAAATTGTGCCCGAGCCCAATTTTCCCCACAAGCTTGCACTCTCTTTTGATCCAAGCCCAAGCACGCTTTCATTATTAGGACGCTCAGATGCGGTTTGGTTTGGATGGGGTGAGTATGCCCGACTACACCCTATGTTTATAAGAAAGTCTTGCCCTTCCTAATATGGCAGCACCTTTGACTCGCAATTCACTGATCAATGTAAATTTTATGTGCTGTGTGACTATGTTCAGGACTACTTAAAGGGGACATTTCACAAGACTTTTTAAGATGTCAAATAAAGCTTTGGTGTCCCAAGAGGACAAATATAAAGTTTTAGCTCAAAATATCATATAGATAATTTGTTATAGCATGTTAAAATTGCCACTTTGTTGGTGTGAGCAAAAATGTACCATTTTTGGGTGTGTCCTTTAAAATGCAAATGAGCTGATCTCTGCAGTAAATGGCAGTGCTGTGGTTGGATAGTGCAGATTAAGGGGCAGTATTATCTCCTTCTGACATCACAAGGGGAGGGAAATTTCAATGACCTATTTTTTCACATGCTTGCAGAGAATGGTTTACCAAAACTAAGTTACTGGGTTTCACATTTTCTAGGTTGATACAAGCACTGGGGACTCAATTATAGCCCTTAAACATGGAAAAGTCAGATTTTCATTATATGCCCCCTTTAAAAACAGTCGTGTTTGAATAAAGCTAGTGTTGCAATCAAAAAACAAGTCAGAACTGTTCAGAGTAGAGATTATCTTTTGTAAGTATTGTGTTGTTCATGTGATGTATTCTGACCTTTTCCACTCTCTCTGATCAGAAAAGACCCGACTCGGTTTTGCGGCAGACGAAGCAATTCCTCAGCCTTTGGTCTGGTTATTTTTTCGAACAGCCAGCTAAATCAGTCAAAAATGTGGCCGTTAGCACTCAGCTAGCTAGCTATCATTGCAGCCATGTTCATAATTTAGTTAGTGATTCTGAACCTACCCATGGTAGACTTTTGCTGCATGACACTCTGGTATATAATGCACTTCCTTGGTTTGGACTGAGTAGACTTTCCACCAGTACCCTTCTCTAAAGGAGAGAGAGACTGTAACATTGACCTTTAATGGCCACAGTATTCAACAAAGATATTATCTCACACACAGTGCTGTTTGCTTATATATCCAAAAAGTAGAAGTTAGAAAGAAAAGATAAAAATTCTAGGCAGGGTTAATGCTGACGCTGACATCACAGGTGGTTTGGTTTTGTGGTTAGACATTCACACTTCGTGCAGCCAGTGCATGGTACCATAGAAAGATAAACTCTTTAAATCCAAAATTTGTGTACTCATTGTCTATAAAAATGATATCAGATACTTGGTTGCATATCTTTGCTAGCTTATCTTTAGCAGTTTAGGGTGAGATAATCACTTTTTCTGAAGGGGGTTAAAAGACACATCACTGTTCAGTATGCAGTGTTGTTTTAGAAACATAAGATGTTGATGCTCACTCAGACACTACTTTCAGCCAATCTCCCATACGAAATATAGGCTCACAGACATGAGAAGAAGGGTAATCTTCCAAAACTACCGCTGTGTCATTGTCATGCACTGCAAAGCAGAACATAGTACATTGTTATGTTAGTATGAAATATATTCAAATCCTTGTAATACACATTAGGGTGCCTTGTAATGCCAGTGGTTTATGATATTTACACTGTTATTAGCAAGTAATAGGCTATAGACTATTATTTATTTGTTTTTATTTGCACCAGGAAGGTTAAGAATAATTTAGCAACTTCAAATTTGAGAATAGCTTTGCACATTTTTATGCTTTTTCTTCTTTGGGGGTCAGCGTTGGGTCAGAAAGGGACAAACCCAGAAGTTGGGTTAAATTTACCCAGAAAATGTTTATATTTGACCCAGCAATAAACAACCCAATTTTCAACATTGGGTTGAAAATAAACCAGCATTTTTTTAGAATGGTACATTACAATTTCAGGAAGTAGCCTAATTAGCTAATATCGTTGTTTAAGCTTTTGAATAATTTTATAGCTTGATCATTTAAGATTAACATATTTGTCATTTATGCAATACTTAGATTTTTTTTGCATTTTATCATACAATTTGAGCATCTTTACATGCCACAACATCTGCAAATGATCTATTTCTAGTTACTGTATTTAAACATTACGCAATACCAAGCATATATTTCATAGGTTTCTTACCTCTTGCTAAAAGGTCTTCATTATCTGGAGTTTGTCTGAAATCTGGGCTTCTTGGGCTTGTCTGAGCATTTCCCATTGCCGGTCTTCACACATGTACTGTGCTCTTCCTATGCTTTACCCCATTCAAGCAGCCATCACATCAGTGCGACTTCCTAATTGTGTTCTTGAGAATATCCTCTCTTTATGGGTGCAGTGCGTGTTAATAGAATGTACTCTTATTTGTTGTGACTTTCCACTGATAAGTGTTAACAAAGGGGCCTGGTCTGTGTAAATGAGGAAGCTGTGCTTGTCACGGCACTTTCCACTTCACGAGTAAGCAAAAATAGGAAGCTTTGAACATGAAAATGCAGTTTAAATGTATGCAAATATGATGCACTACGTATGTATACACTACACTGATTCTGGTAAATATGTGTATAAATAGCAATGATATGCAAAAGCCTCACGGTTGCATGGTTTTCTGTTTTGAAAACACAATTGGAAAATGTACAACACGATGAGGAAAGTATATTGCTGAAACAAGATTTGGGCACTTTCTGATTCTGGTTGATAAATGCATTGATAAAGCACACACATGCACTGCCCTGTGTGTTTGTTTTTTTAGGGTGGATCGCTGTTTTCTCCAGCTGTTGTGATGAGTACATCTAAAGCCCAAGCACAAGCTGCATCTCTAGCTAGAGAGCTGGACTGCCCTGCTTCTGATATCACACAGCTACTGACCTGCCTAAGAAACAAACCCGCTCAAAGCATCAATGCTGCCCAGACTAAGGTCATCTAAGTTGAAAACAAAGTACTATCAAAGTCAAGAAAAAGCTTTAAGTGACCATTTTTTGTGTGTGTTTGTGAAGTTGTTGGCTGTCAGTGGGCCCTTCCAGGCTTGGTCACCAGTGGTTGATGGAGCAGTAGTTCGAGAAAAGCCCTCTGCTGCCTTTCAGTCTGGACGTTTCCACAAAGCAGATGTACTGCTGGGGTCGTCAGTTGAAGACGGCCTCATTAGTAGAGCAAAAAACATCAAGGTCAGGACTCAATGTTCACACAAACACACTAAATAGTGGAGTGAAAGGATTAAGGACAATGAATCCTGTGAAATTTTATGTTTTAACGTCTCCGTTTTTTTCACTTTAAAAGAAGTTTGAGCAACTTCAGGGAAGGGCTGACAGTAAAACAGCATTTTATGAGGCTCTGTCTAACTCACTGGGTGGAGATGACGCTAATGAGTTTGTGAAGGAAGCAGCAACCTGGTTTTACTCTCTGCAACACTCTCCCACGCCCTCTGGATACAGCGTGTTCTCTCGTGCCCTTGAAAATGCCACAAGGTAAGGGTGGGTCAGAGGCTGGTGTGTATCATTTATCAAGTTACTAAAATATATATGTTCCCCTGGACCATCATAAGTCTTTTAATATGGATTAAAATTGTTGATTTTTCATGCCAAATATTATTAGGATATTATATATAGATCATGTCCCATTAAGAAATTTTTTAATATGTGTTGCTAAGGACTTTATTTGGACATCTTTAAAGGAGTTTTTTTCTTCAATATTTAGATTTTTTGCAGCCGGGTCAGTGACAAAAACTGAAATTCAAAAAACTTGTTTTAAAATTATGCATCATGTTTATTTCTGTGCACATAGTGTATTTATGTTAATTTTATGCAATAAAAAATTACACTTGCACCATTTTTATGAAAGTTAAGACTAATGGACCTGAAAATGTCAAATGGTGTAACCGCCAATTGCGCCAAAGAATAAGAAATATTCAATATTTTAGCCACCTTGATGGCATGTAAGCGCAATCGTCAAAATAAAAATAATAATTTTAAAATATAATTATATTAGTTATTTCTAAATGTAAAGTTAAATGCGTTTTTGTAATATTGGTCCTGACATATGCTGAAAACAGCTCTGTTTTCTAAATAATCTTGGACAATTGTAACAATTTATGTAAAACTCATATTACACTAAACTAGATTATTATAATTTATTCCACATTTTTTATGAATATATTTATATTTTCATCAAAAAAAAAAAAATACTAGTTACACCAATTGAGACAGACTGGTAACACCACATTGACATTTTTGCAGTTATCACCCAAATATTCTATCAAATTGAAATAAAACCATACATTTTAAACTTGGTCCTCAATAAGAATGTATGCAAATAATCAGCAAATTTATTTTGAAATTTTAACCCTTTTACATTTAATTGAACCATACGGACACAAAATAATTAACATCACGTCATTGACCCATCCTAAGATTCCAAATTTTTTTCAAGTTGTATCTCGGCCAAATAGTGTCCTATCCTAACAAGCCTCATCAACGTAAAGCTTATTTATGCAGCATTCTGATGATTTATAAATTTCTGAAAAACAAAAAAATTACACTTATGGTTTTGTAGTCCGAAGTCATTGTCATGACAATTGTTTTGTCATTATAAGACTGTTGCATTCTGTACAGTTGGGTGACTTCAGTTGGGTGACTTTACAGTTTCAATGCGGTTTAAAATTGCAGTTTCAGTGCAGCTTCAAATGGCTCTAAATGATCCCAACCGAGGCATTAAGGTCAAAACAAACATAATTTTGCCAAAAATTTAAAGACAAGCACTTTTTAACCACTACTTCTCGTATTGCACTAGCATGGTAATGCACTAGTGTGACCTTATGTAAATGTCACACATGACTGAAGCAAAACTACCACTTCAGTGTTTACAAGTGTGGAGAAAGAGGACTTTACTGATGTTGTTGTATGTGGAATTATACTTATTAATGTCTTAATGTCAGTTTATTTTTTTAAATGGTCCATAAGTGTACGTTTTACATATCGTCACAGTCCTTCCGAAAGCTTGTATGTCCAAATTCCCTCTTTTTCAAGAAACAGAATAAACAACAAGTCAACAAGTCATACTTTTTATTGATGGAATATTTGCAAAACCCAAGTGACCAACAATGAGTTATAACAAAAAATGAAATTCACAAAATATGGAAAAACAAGATTTTGGAAGCACAGCGACGATATATGTAACACGTGACCTTTCAACGTGATAACGCAATATGTATGGCCGCATTGGCGCGTCAAACGGCTAGTGCAAGAGGTTTAAAAGTACATATTATTTAGGCAAAAATGTTAATGGTTTCGCTACATAAAACCTCGGTTGGAATCTTTCAGAGCTCTTTAAGGCTGCATTGAAACTGCAATTTTAAACTGCATTGAAACTGTAAACTGTAGAGGTCTATATGGAGTACACTGTACACTATATGGAGAAAAATCCTGGAATGTTTTCTCAAAGACAGAAACATCTTGGATGACATAGGGGTGAGTAAATTATCTGGATATTTTTTCTGAAAGTGAAGTTTTAAGATTTTCTTCACAGTGATGTAATAGACCATTCAACCATAAATTGTTCTCCTATAGCATCACTGTGAAAAACCCATTTAGAAAGTTTAGTTCTAAGAATGTATGATTATGGGATATCATAGGCAGCAACGCATGTAGTTATGCTGTCCTCAAAAACCAAACTCATGGAGGAATCTTAGTATACTGGGAATTATGAAGCCATTGGATTTGAATGTGCTTTGTTGCCCTCCTACTTTTGAATACTGTCTGTGAAGCTTATCTCTTTTTCAATCAGTAGTGTTTAAATCACTACTAAATGTTTTATGCTAGAAGACCGGTGCATACCACAACAAAAGCTTGGTGTTATAGCAGTAACTTTACTATTATAGAAATGGTATAAGAAATATGTGACCCTGCCTGTGACATCCAGCCTAAAGTCTTATGGTCTTGATTTCACTAAATCTTTGACACTGCCTTACTTCTTACATCAATATTAAAGATATCAAGGGTATATTTTCACTGAATGTTCTTTACATTATGTAGACTGAGATATCGTTTATTATTTTTATTATTTGTGCCAAATCCTCTTATTTGGTTAACATTTGATAATTTGTTTACCGTTGGTGTCCTTTAAAGAAAAGATTTAATGAACACATTGAAAATTTAAAGGCATTATGAAGACTTAAGTCTGGTATCCTCCCTCGCTGTGCTCTTAGTAAACTGTTGTGCTTGTTAGGCAACCTCAAAAGACTGTATAAGTGGACTGGAATGCCTAGGACTCGAGATCCGAAATAATTTTGTGCCTTCAGGGGCAGTCACTCTCAGCATGAACCACAGCTCTCTAAACAGAGCTGCCACAATAGCATTCATAAGGGTAGAGAGAAAGAAGTATTTGTGGTAAAGAGGAAGGAAGTAGCAAAACTGTGCCTGACCAAAATAAAATTGTGTTCGTTTATCAGCCTCTTATCATTGATCTGTAATGGTTTAATGGCAGTATACAAATAAAACTGCTTAAATCCCTATATACAAGAGATTTCCAACCTTTTTGTGAGCAAGGGCTACCACAATGGATAAAACAATGTGGCGGGCAATAGGGCTGCACGATAAATCGCATGTAATTGTCACGCGCATCTCTTCAGTAATGCCGGTTCCTTGATTAGAGTTAAATCGCCATCAGCTGCTTTCAGATGGAGCAGCATTAACTGCACAGAGCCGTAGTTCACTGACAATCGGGGCAATTTTGCATTAATTATCGCCGATGTATCGCTTGCGATATGTATGCGATATGGCCCAGCTTGTCAGTGAACTACGGCTCTGTGCAGTTAATGCCGCTCCATCTGAAAACAGCTGATGGCGATTTAATACTAATCAAGGAACCGGCATTACTGAAGAGATGCGCGTGACAATTACATGCGATTTATCGTGCAGCCCTAGTGGGCAACTTTTTTATATGGTCTACTCAAAACCTTTTTGTTTTACTTGTTGATTTAGTTTTTTCCTTTTTTAAATTTAAATGTTAACATACATAAAAGCCAAGCTAATATAGAAAATATGTAATAAATAAATAAATATAAAATTTGATGCTATTAATAGATGTGCTTTAGTGGGCAACTCACAGAATCTGTGGTCAGCCATGTTGGAGACCACTGCTGTATACTACTGTAGGGGCAGCTTAATCTCATATTGTAACAGGAAGACAGTTTAAAAAAAACACAGAGCTTTTAGTGACATTATAGTGTACGGCTTTTATTAGTAACATGTTTATTTACTTTATACTTTAAGTTATGCTTGAAATATAAGAATTGCATTCAGAATACAAACTTGATCTGCCCCTGTATCAAGCATATTTAACATTTGTGCATTTTGCACACACTTTTATCCAAAGCGACTTAAACCAAGCTATATATTTTTATCAG
Organism: Paramisgurnus dabryanus; assembly: GCF_030506205.2. Classification (NCBI taxonomy): domain Eukaryota; kingdom Metazoa; phylum Chordata; class Actinopteri; order Cypriniformes; family Cobitidae; genus Paramisgurnus; species Paramisgurnus dabryanus. The sequence continues at coordinate 14,514,599 of NC_133349.1, forward strand.
TATGTTTGTTCCCTGGGAATACCTGGTAAACCCCTGACCTTTGTTTTGATAGTGCAATGCTTTGCCAATTAAGCTACATCAGACTTGTTTTTTTATAGAAAACATCAGCATTTTTCAATATTTTACTATGTTCTTACCTCAACTTAGACGAATGAATACATACCTATCTTTTTTCAATGTGTGCACTTTTTGTACAGCGCCTCGTGAATTTGTTAGCATTTAGCCTAGCCCCATTCATTTCTATGGCTCCAAACAGGGAAGCCACCAAATACTTCCATGTGTTCCCTATTTAAAGACTGTTATACGAGTAGTTACACGAGTAAGTATGGTGGCCCAAAATAAAACCTTTTTTGGATCCTAAGGAATGAATGGGGCTAGGTTAAATGCTAACACATTCATGAAGCGCTGTACAAAGATTAAAAATGCATGCATTTAAAAAGATAGGGATGTATTAATTCATTCAAGTTGAGGTAAAACATATTAAAATATTGAAAAACGGTGGTGTTTTCCTTTAAGTCCCCCTGAAAAATATGCATTCAGGGGTTTAGCATGTTGACTTTGTGCATCGGGTGTTGAGAGTTATTTAAGAAACAGTTTGTTATTTTCTCTCTGATTTATTGCTGTTTGTGATGACCCAGTATGCCAAATTTTTATGTAATAAATTTAAAATGTAGAAACAAATGCTGTGTATAAATACACATTTGCCATATTAGGAACTACAACACATGTTTTAATGTTGCTAGCGGATAAGTAATATTTACGTTGTAGTCTTTAGCTTGTCCTTGTGAAGCAAAATAACAATATTTTAGTTTATCACACTTTGCTTTTAGACCCCTGTGTCCTTACTTGCACTGAATTCTTGCCAGCAACTCCAAATCTAGTTTTGGGAGAGAGTGAGCCTTCATCCCACATAATCACTAGTGTCATATATAGTACAGACCAGACCTGACCGACATGTGACACACCCCTTTGACCACATCAACCCAAACAGACCTGGACAACAAGAAAACAAGAGCTGTATACACACAAGTATTTTAAGTATGCTTCAACACATTGTGGCATGGATCGAGCCTAACTTACATCATTTCCTGATCATATGTACTCTTTACCTTTAAAAGTAGCCCAAATGCCAACACCCACCCATAAATAGCTTTATATGTTATAATTTGACCAGACAAGACTATGTCTGATGGATTTCATATGGATTTGGTTAAAACCTCTGCTTCTGTTTATACTTCAACATTAGGCAGCATGGAAAGTCCTGGCTGCTGTAGCTGGATATTAAGTCAGTGTCTGCAAATACCCAGCATTTCCTATAGAGCACTGCTTAAAAAGCCCTGGCTTGTGAAATCGTTTATTTAACAACTCATGAATGAATTGCATGGAAAGAATTGAACGATTAAACAATTATAAAGCATGCAGTGATAGATTTAGAAAAACTTTGCACATTACCATGCATGTATCTGTTCCATGGCTCTTTATTTCTGCAGAGACCTCTTCATCATCTGTCCAGCTGTCAACATGGCCGAATTCTGGGCAGCCAACACTCAGACCAGTGTTTACCTCTACCACCTGCCTGAGGAAACTTCCCACAACAGGTGCTTCTCATACATGAATTATTATAAAGAATTATCACCACTCAAATATACCACCACCCATGCAAAAAAAGCAAACAAACTAAAAATGTGCAATAAATATATTTAAATAATCAAATTCGCAGTTCATTGGCTAACACTTTTACTTTTTGTTTTTTTATTAGCATCCTTGGTTATTTTGAAATCAGCTTATAAATTATTTACACTTGTATTAACATTGCACATGTCTCTATGGAGTCTGAATAATGGTTGTTTTGCATTCCACTCTGAAGCTAATGTGAGCCAATATTTGATGAATGGTTTATCTGTTAAGAAATTTTCTAAACAGCGGCAAGAAGGCTCAAACTATAGACATAATTAACTTTTGAAAAGCGTCTGGCAAGGACAATCTGAACTTTGGCTTGTTCTGACCTTTTGTGACATTATTTAATAGCTGTTCATTCAGTGATGAACTACCTCTTGTCATTTTGATGAATAGAGCTGCAATTCTGTAATCTGTCCAAAGCATCAGCAGTGCATAATGCTTCTGTTTCTCTTTTGTCTGTTTATCAAAGCGTCGATCTGTCAGCTCCTATGGATGTGCAGTATCTGTTTGGGGTTCCTCTTGCCTCTGAAACCCATGACCTGTATAGCTCAGAGGAGAGAACGCTGACCCTGCAGATCATGAGTTACATGGCAAACTTCATAAAGTCTGGGTATGTATCATGAACTGGTTGTGTGTTGCATATGATTGTTCTCTACTCGTCTTGTCTTTTCTTGTAACTTATCTTTTCTTCACAGAAACCCCAATCTGCCTCTTGCTGCATCTAGGACATCTTTCAGTAAATTTTTGCCCTCTTGGCCTAAGTTCATGCCTTATTCTGGTGGGCGGGGCTTTAAGGAGATGTCTGTCATGCTCGGTAACCGCAAGAACCTTCAGACCCCTCAGTGTTCCTTCTGGTCTCAGTACGTGCCTGCTCTGATCAAATCTACTGGTTAGTGGGGTTTTGAATAATTTCTAAACAAATATACGTTTTGAATTTGTATGCTTAATGTATATGTTGTTGTTGTTGTTGTTCACTGATGATACGTGTATACCTAAAAAACTGATTCTGTTTTACATTATAGCCAAACTATCCTGTAGAGCTGCAGTAGGAGACACTGGACGCTTTCAGACTGCAACCCAAGAGCCAACGATGGGAGCGTCCAACTTCTCTGTGACTCCCAATAAACCCAAATCTGAGAAAGATGCTTACAGTTAGAGTACTAATGACTTGCAGATGGTCTTCTGATTTCAGTTTCATGTTCAATTTTTAGCCCTGTTGATGTTAATCTTTTATAATAATGAATGATTGACCATTCATTGTAGAACTTCAGCAATAAACTGCATTGAAAACACTTTTGTTGCTTGTTTGTTTTTTAAATGATAAACAAAGGGAATTATCTTTAAACCTTTGTTGTTTATAAATTCAAACCAATTGTCACTGATGTGGTGATTTATTGTGAAAGCCAAAGACAAAAGTGCAAGGAAAGACATGAGCAATACTGACCGTTTGCAAGTATCCAGATGTTGCTGTAGGATTGTATGCAACTGACGGAGAGCTATTCTGAGACCTAATTGTCACTTTATTCTCAGAGATCATAACAGGTCTTTCCTCTTTGTCTAGACTGTTCTGTTCTAATGTCCTGTGTCTGCATGGACACTTTCTTAGAATGAGCATTTTTGAATTGCTTCCATATGCACTATTAAACAAAGTTACACAATCTGCAGTATGGGGTTAAAAATAAACACATTTTCATTAAAAGGTCTGTTGCATTAGGGTATTTTATTGGCTGTTTTATGTTTAGTCCATCACTAGCATGCTTCCCTGCAGTCGGATTAACTATGTAAACATGCTTAATTTTTTTGGCATACATTTAATACAAATCATGGGAAATTGTGTGTTCGTGCTCGTGTGTGCATAGCAAATGTGTATACTAATAGGTTGTTTTGCATTATCTGGGTACACTGTCAGAAAAGGTATGCTTTCAAATAGTACACATAAAGAGTGCATATTTTTAGGACAAAAAGTACATGTTGGGAATAAATGTATATCATCTGTACCTAAATAGTAGGACCTTTTTTAAGGGGATCATCCCAGTGGCAACTTTTGTACACTTACATTTGACTGGTAATGAAAATCATGCAAACAAATGCATAAAACTCAAATATGCAGCTTGCGCAACAGAACATTTCGCCTCATGAATGCATAAATCTGTTTAAGTTAATTGTTTTTCTAGATCAGTTTCTTTACTCCTCTATTTTACCATTTAGACAGTTTTGCCTGGAAAAACGTGTGTTGAGGTCACAAAGTTCTCTCTCGCTGTTGCTCTTATCTTGAATTATGGTTTAAGATGTTTTTCCAAATGTTAAGAGCTCAAGGCTACATAAGTAATGACGATTGCAAGGCTTAAATTTATATCAGATCTTATGCCAGGAACATCTGTAAAGGAATTTACAAACCAAATAGCTTGCTAAGATTGTGTACACTTAACCTGTTATGGAAAAATCATGTCAATGTGCCAAGACATAATTATTATAACGTAGGAGTTTATCATAATCTCATTTTATTTATAAAAATAACAAACAAACGAATTAACCGACAATGTTAAAAGGCGCCATTTTAAGTGCTTTGACAGAGTGGTGTGAACTAAACTGAAGCAGAATCTCCAAAGAAAACCCCAACGCGCGTCCTTACTGACGTAAAGCAAGACACGCGTACATTAAACCACACGAGTGCGAGCGTGCCAGTGCGCGCTCTGTGGATGCCACGCGGGGACCAAACTAAGTGTGCTGTGGATTTTAAATGTAATATCTACATTTCTTGTTTCAATGTATTTCATTCAGGAATATAGTAATGTGGAGACTCCTGTCGTGGATTTTTCTGACAGCCAGTTTGCATCAGGTAAGCTGTCTTACCGTTATGAGCTGATGTGTTTAATTCACGCAGTATTTCGAAAAGCAAGAATATTTTGGAAGTCTCGCAGCTCCTGTTAAGTGAAGTCGTGATGTAGTTTATCATTGCACGAGACAACAGAAAGTAGCTTATTATTGGAAAGCGTTCAGCACTGTGCCAAATATGATGGTATACATTGCCAGATTCATTACGCATTAGAATGGTACAGAAGAATCTCGTGGGTCCTGTAAATGACCCATAGGCTATTATTGAAAAGTTGAGGCTCACTTAACTCCGATGAGATATATAATATTGTGATACAAGGGTGTGTGCTTAAAAGCTTGTTAAATAATAAATAATTGTGCTAACATGGATTTTTTCATTTGCATTTATTATGGATAACTTGGTACAAATAATAAAGAAAAGGTGCCCAATAAGAGAATAGGAAACTCATTACGTACTGTTTATGAAGTTTTTTAGGATAAAACCTCAAGTTTCTTGATTAAATACTCCGAGATATTTTTTTGCAAGTTTCCCAGCAGTGTGCATTTGATTTTGTTGTTTGAACATACTTAAATATAACACAGTTTTGATTTATTATATATGATGTAAGTTTTTTTAATTGTAAAGTTTTGACGATTAATATTTTAAAATGTGGGAGAATGTAAATAAAGAATGAGTATCCCCAAAACTTTAAAGAATAGTGTATGTACTAAGAGACAAAGTTCAACTTTTAAGTAGGATATTTTAGGATAACAACAGCATTTGTGGATAGTTTGAATAAAGCAATTTATTTTGTATTTAGGTTTTTCTAAACCTTTCACTAATGTGATTATATTATATTGGCAGCATTTGCGTTTTTTTTATCAAAATGATTTTGAGAAGCATTTCTATTGTCCTCTATTTGTATTTTACATTACAATTAGCTACCAATTAGTCAAGCTAGGACCTCATTTCAATGTCGTTTCAAATCGTACTCTGTGCTGCCCCCTTGTGGCTAAATTGTTAATAGAACCTCCCTGTTTATAGTTTACCTTTTTATTGTGCACAGGCCAGTTCCCAAAACTCCACCGACTCTCCTTATGTAACCACGGATTTGGACCCTTATAACCGGACTCGATACTGCAAATGGCCCTGTAAATGCCCCAAGATTGCCCCCAAGTGTCCGCCTGGGGTCAGCCTGTTGACGGACGGGTGTGACTGCTGCAAAACCTGTGCCAAGCAGGTGGGCGAGACCTGTAATGAAAGAGATACGTGTGACTATCATAAAGGACTTTACTGTGACTACAGCGCTGACAAGCCGAGGTACGAAAAAGGATTGTGTGCATGTAAGTGACCCCAAATATTCCTTAACTGCTTTAAATTGTATAATATAGCCAAGATTGATCATGCATGAACCTACAATAAAATACAGTATCATAGAAACATTTTTGTAAATGCAGATTAATCTGTTGATCTAATAGGCTTTATGCCCAGCTGCACTGATTCCTGAACTTCAGCCAGCTCCTTGTTTCCTGTCTGCCATTATTGGACAAACTGATTAATCCAGGTGTGTCTGATTATTGTTGTTGTGACTACTGAGGTCAGGCACACCTGGATTAATCAGTTTGTTTGTGACTACTGAGGTCAGGCACACCTGGATTAATCAGTTTGTCCAATAATGGTAGACAGGAGCTGGCTGAAGTTCAAGGAAGTAGTGCAGCTGGGCATAAAGCCTATTAAACAGACTAATTTATATTTATTAATGTGCATAATAATAATAATAATATATAAGCTTTATTGATCATTGGAGATTTTTGCCCAAATCTGAGATTTTGTATATATAACCTGTCCTGTGTTTCAGATGTTAGGGGAACAGGCTGTGAGCATGACGGTGTGATTTACCGCAATGGACAAAGCTTTCAACCCAATTGTAAGTACCGCTGTCTGTGTGTGAATGGGGCTATTGGGTGCGTGCCCCTCTGCACCGAGTCCCTGCCACCCCGGGTGTGGTGTCAGTCACCCAAAAGAGTAAAGATACCAGGCCAGTGTTGTGAGAAATGGATCTGTGAGGAGTCCCGTAAACTACGCAAGACCAACCCCAGACACGCCCCTGAGGAAGGTAAGCGGTGAATGAATATAATGTAAAATACATAAATATTGCTTTTATGTTTTTTAATAAGTAAATTTCATGCTTCTCTTTATTGTCTATTTCAGTGTCCCTCTCCACTAATGATATTTGGCACAAAAATTGCATTACCCAGACAACCCCATGGAGTCCCTGCTCAAAGACCTGCGGGCGGGGGGTATCACTGCGCATCTCGAATGACAATGCTGAGTGCGTGATGGAGAAAGAGTCTCGACTGTGTAATCTGCGACCTTGTGAGGTGGACATCACAAAGCACTTTAGAGTAAGAATTTCATATCACTCGTCATTTTCTAAGGTATTCACTCGGTAATACATTGATTGACTTATTTGTTCATTTATTTGGTCACTAACTATTTGTCATAACCATGGCTCAGCCGGGTAAGAAATGCCTGAACATCTACCGTGAGCCAGAATTTCAGAACTTCAACATCTCGGGCTGTGTCAGTAAGAAGCAATATTGGCCCAAGTACTGTGGAGTTTGTATCGATGAGCGCTGCTGCATTCCCTACAAGTCTAAGACCATTGACGTGGAGTTTGAGTGTCCCAATGGATCAATCCTTACCTGGAAATACATGTGGATCAACGCCTGCTTCTGCAACCTCTCCTGCAGGAATCCGAATGATATCTTTGCAGATCTGGAGCAATACTATGAGTTTAATGAAATCATTAACTAATTCATTAACAAGAAGTTACTACGAGGATTCTATGCAATATCCTTGACAAATGAAAAAAAGATATTTTGTGTTAACAAAAAAATCTTTGTTTATCTTTATGCAATTGTTTGTATTTATTTCTGTTGTTACTCAATGAAGAGTAATTTAAGTAAATACGAAAAGGTGCAATGTCATATAATTTGTGACACCTCTGTACAGGTGCACTGCTTCTTTTTGCATTTGTGAAATTTCATATAACATTTTTAATATAACATACAATATATATAAGTATATGTAAATTATGTAATTTGCTTGTAATAATGTTATTTATTCTAATCATATTGTGTTGTATTACAGCACCATTTTACGGTTCAGTAAAGGAACATGGTGTGTGAAAAAATGCATTTAAAGATTTCCGCGTATTAACGTATGACACAGCAATAAAACAGTTAATAAATGTACTTTAATAAATGAATAAATGAATTTTTTTTTTTACTTTATTTATTTTAGATACATTCTGAGTGGTCTTAGTGGACACAACATTAACCAGACAGCTATTATGTACATTCCTAAAACCAATATCGTATGTAATAAAATCACCATTGATATTAAATACACTTCTAAAAATCATATGCAAGTGTTGTAATATACAGTTTATAAAACGTTCAAATTGTCATATATCAGAAAAACACACAACAAAACATTTAATACATACTCACTATAACACATTTTCTTAACACATGCGGTGCAAAAGTCTTAGGCCACCATGCCAGAATTAGAATAGTTGTTTTTGCAATGTTATAATGATCGTATATAATTGTTTCTCAGTCTCTTTAATAGAATACATCCAGAAAATACAAGAAACATGTATATAGTATTAAAAACTGTATAAAAATATAAACTGATGTGTCAAGTTTTTAGGGTAAACTCCCCTTCCACTTGTGCAATAGCAGGAAACTGCAGGATCTCTTAAACCTAAATGAAATTAAATCATAATTTCTAATTTTAATGAAATTACTCTTTCATTCTGCTCAAAAACGCTCAAGATGTGTTTAGTGCCAAGAGAGGTCACATTAAACACTCACAATGCCTAAAGAATACATTTAGTCCTCAAAATTATTATTTTTTACTACATATTCCTGTATTTTCTGTTTAAAATAGATTGAAAAATAAATATGGATGGACATTAACACTTCTAAAACAACAAATCTGGTGGTGGTGGCCTAAGACTTTTGCACTATACTATAAATGTGTCCATATAATTTTATATAATAAAAAATGTGGATGTTTATTATACTGTTAAAAAATCAAAAGTAACAAAGCACTAGACTAGCTCAATGTCTAGTTTAATGGGTATAAGTTACATATGTTTGCTGTGCTGACCTGACCCTGCTTACAGTAAATCCCTTATGATGCAGGCAGTGCATCATTAAATGTGATTTAATAGGAACATCAACTTTCAGATGATTCAGAATTAGTTGCCTAGTTACATTCTTATATCTGCATCAGTGGTGTGATTACATCAGGCATTTAGCATAACAGCTAAACAGAAAGTATGGGTCCTGAGGGGTTGTGCTCTATGCTGTTGAAGGTGCTGTCCATGGAGACATCAGTATGGGTACGTCCACGCTCGTCCTGTGATGTGTTTGTGCCACATCGATTGCGGCTATGATGCAGGGATGAGCTGCTGCCCGTACGAGAGAGAACCAGACGAGTCATACTTGCAGATGGCACTGTGACAAAGAGATTTAAATGAGAAGAAACCCCTGCATAATTGAGCCATAACAATCTTGCAGCTTTTATTGTTTTATGAAGCAATTGGTGCTTATACTAGATGTAGCTAAAGTTAATTATTTATTATTTGAAAATCAGTGTAAAAATAATTATAGACACTTTTTTATAATAATATGCACTTACTGTAGCCCATGCCCTGGATAAAGTACTTGAAAGCTTCTATCAGTTTGCCAGGCTGCAAAAAGGCACAACATTTGCTTTATTTTATTTTAAGTTATGCAAATTATGTAAATGTATATGATGTATAAAGAGAATACCTGGTCAACCTGTGGAAGGCCTCCACAGTCAGCCATCTAGAAATTTTTTACATATTATAATTTTAATAAGGAATATGACATTTTAGCTTAAATGAATTATATGCATATTATATGCTAAAAGAAGCTTAATCCAGACAGTCAATCAAATTAGCTTTTGAGTTAATTGGTTGACCTTGAGCAGGGTGGTGGTTGTTGGATTCATTCTGGAGTTGCTGTCAACCTGTTAGGTAAAATATTTTACATTATAAGCACCTATAGTGTGATTCAATGGGCATCTGTCTTAAAGATTAAGACGATAAAGAAAAAAGACTCACCACAGCATCCACAGCAGGAGAACTATCACCTGCTATCAGCAAGGCTGGACACCTGTCATAAAAACAACTGGTCAGTAATAAGAAGTTCAGAAATTTAGGTAGGTCTGAAGAACTAAAAACTGTGGTCATCAATTGGGACTTACTTGAGGGTTCGTACATTAACGTTTTCTCCTTGTACAGGTCTTTCAATCTCCAGATCCCGCCGACTGAGAAGATAGATAAAATCAGTTACCCCTTGCTACAGGGCCTGTCAAGTTTAGTTAAAGACCATACAGAATACATGAGTGATACCTTTTGTAGGACTTGACAAACTGCTGTAAGTTGGACTGGTTAATGCTGTTTGTAATGTAGTGACGGAAGGTTGCAATCCGCTCGGGATTGTTCTGAATCTCCTCCTACAATATTAGTAAATGTTAACCAACCAAAACCTTGTGAGATGTAAAGGAGAATAAAAGTGTTTTATAATTCATTGTTTCTTACCTTTCCAAAAAGATGTGATATAACTGTGTCAGGGAGAGCATGAGTCCAGCTTGTAATCTGTTTAGAAAGTCATTTTTTGTGTGAATTTGTGCAGATGCTATGGCACATGAACTTTTAAAATTGCACATACAATAATTTCTAATCCCAGTCAGAATGCAAGTAAAGAAAGGGTAATTCATTTTGTACCTTTTGTGTTGCCCGGTCCATTAAGCTCTCTGCCTGAGCATTCATATTAATCAGAACAAGACCTTCAACCAAATCTGGATGTTTTAACTTTAGGAAACACATTTAAAAAAGTAAATAATTAATGAGGATCTCATATTCCTGTGTAATAACACGCAATGTGACTATCCATGTTTAAAACAAATCCAATTCAAAAGATAAAACTCACTGCAAAGCGGCAAAGAATGTTGGCTCCAGCACCAACCGCCAGTCCAATCACACTGCTTATCCTATATGAGAAAAGTGCAAGCATTCAGTAAGGTTTGCATTAAGACTACTTCATCCAAGAGTTAAATGGATCTGGGTAGATTTTGACAAGTCCAAGTTTTAAGCATACATTCTTAAAAATATGAAAAACATTTGCAGTAATGCCACAGAAAAAGCATTTTGAATCTCCTAAGAAGCTTTTAAGACAAAGGTTCTTTCAACCCATTCAGCAAAAAATACATTTCTCTGGCCAAAAATATATTTAAAATATATCCGAAATACACTTTGCCGAAAGTAATGCTTTTGAATTTGGAAATATATTTAGTTTTAACCTTCATAATCAACATATATTCAAGTGCAAGCAAATACATTTCTAATTTTACATTCCATTTTGAAAAAAATGTATTATTTACAAAATAATATTTTAAATAAATGCTAAATGCAAGTTAATTTTATAAAGTATATTTTTAATGTTGAAACTATATTTAACTTTAACCTTTTTAAAACGGTTATGTTTACAGGTTTGTAACAAAAACAAAGTTTTTCTGTCAATGCAACGTGAATATATTCTTTAATGCTTTAAAATGTATTTATTTATTTTATAAATATATTTTAAAATTTACAAAAACTAATAATATATGACCAAAAAAATATGGGTGAAAAATATATTTTGTAAACATATTCCAAAATTAGGGCTGGCCATAGATTAATCTAGTTTAATCTCAAACAAAATAAAATAATTTTTTGCATAATAAATGAGTATGTGAGTTGAAGATCCAAGCTGGGTTTAAAAGACAACTATTTAACATGCATGCTCACCCAAAGCACTTGAGAACCATAGGCAGGGTCTCTGACAGCTGATCCATCGATGGGTATGTAGACCTACAATAATAAATGCTTTTAGAATATTACAGATCATTTAAGATATTTAAAATAGAGATAATGCTTAGTTTCTTTCGAATCGGAGCAAAGTTTGTGACATTTTCAAGATTTAATCTAACTCTAGCAGAGATGTGCAAGATTACTGAGAGGCAGGCAATTGTGAAAGAAACTCTTCATTTGTCCTTGGTTTACTTTTATGATATTGAAAAGATCTTATTTGTGATGCATCTTTGCTTTTCAATGGAAGTCAAATACCACAAATGTCCAATCAGAACAGCATTACAGGTCAAGACTGGCTAATGGCTTTCAGGTATTAGTGAGGTCAATGACCTCACTAATACCTGAGGTCAGTGACTCTTATAAGTTGGATTATGGTGGTGGATGTCAGTTGTGTAGCTGTAGCAGATGGCAGATGGCAGATCATAAACATGTCTGCTCCCCTTAGACCCAACGACTGGCAGGCTGACCTACATTCTGTCTGGTGCGAAAGTGTTGTGATTAAAACTGTCTGTGATTGAAACAATCTGTGGTGAATACTTCTTAGAGCAGATTTACTATGGTATGATTTGAATGGATCCTAAAAGGCAATTTTTTTGGCTTTGCTGATAGAAAAAGTAAGAGAAGCTATTATTTTATTATGTAAATTGTGTTTCATTCAAGCTATTGACTTTATAAAGCTTAGGTGTTTAGATTGTAGCTCTCCTCTTGTGATCACTGATGGACTTATATGGTACTACAATGACCTCTCACTTACTCTGTGGAGATTGTGCTGGCACCTTCGTGCTGTCCTGGGGCGTCAACATGACACACAGCAAAGTGTTGCGTGATCTCATGCATGTCTTTATGTTCAAAGAGTGACTCAAAACAAGTTTTATCTACAGAACAAAGAGCACTGTATTATTAAAAGCATTCATACAGAAATTATTTAGCCCAATAAAATGGGTCTTTGATTTATTTTATATTTCACAAACACCGAGTAATGGTAGTAGAAAGTTTTACAGACATTAAAAATTCTTTGCATGAGGCTTTATACTATAGGATATACTTACGGTTCAGGCCGATGTCATGAAAAGTCAGGATGGCAGGGCGGTTGCTCTTTGCAACCCCCTTCATGGTACAGTGCACCTTACCAAAGGGAGTCTCGACAGCATCCTCCTAAAAGAGCACACCACCACATTTTGAGCATAACACCATAACACAGATATTTATTTTGCTTTCTATGGAAATGTATTTTAAAAGTGTTATAAATAGCCTATAAATATTTTATATGTATTTAAAAGGAAGTTACAAAATGACATCAGCAATATTTACACTTTTCACAATATAATTGTTCCAAAGCTGCTTTACAAAGTGCAATGTATTACAAATCCCTCCAAGTCAGCCAAAGGGTGAGGAAATATTAAATGTTTAAGCAGGTCGAGCAAACATGAAAACACCTTGAGCATACAAAGCAATTCCTATTACAGTACCATAATAAAATATCTCTCCATCATCATCATCATCAAAATGCATTAATAGTAACATCTAAAGCTCTAACAATGCTAATGCAAACACATGATTATCAAATCAATCAATAAGAAAGGCAGTTTTTTTCACAGTTTGAACACAACGACCGCAAAAGACCTGTAAAACTACCAGAACTCACAGTGATCTCAAGATCAAAGGCACAACACTCAGAGTCCTCCAGTACCATGGCTACACTGTCGTGGGAGGCAGGTGTACAAAAGATCGTAGTGTTTGATCAGATCTTGTTTTGTAGACTGATTCGTGCTCCTTGCACAGAATGCACTGAGCTCTGGGTTTTATATCCCCTTTTTACAGTTCGGCGTAAACATCTAAATCCCAGCATGACTTGCATCCTGGCCAGAAGGAGCCTAATTCTTTAAGGATGGATAGTGCTTCAAATAGGATCAGTAAGTTAAGCTTGACACTGGCATTACTGAATCGGTCCAAGCTCTTCTGTTTTCCATGCATAAACAATTTATGAATGAAACACATGAGAGTTTGAAAAAGCATTTGAGTCACCTCTTTAACATAAATTATACAATTATTCACTAAGCTTTTAGTGTGTACTGCTTTGCTAATCTAAAACACCTTAAAAAAAATTATAATACTGACACAAAATGTATGCAAGAAATCAACCAAACCAAAATAATTACATGGACCAAAGGTGATGTAGTCATGATTTTGCGGAGATCTTTGAGGAAATGTACCTTATGGTAAGTGACCTTATAAGTACACTGTTTACAGAATGACAGTGCTAAGCTTATTTAACATTAAGATGATGAGGGCTACGTGCGACATGTTTGTGCAGGCGTGAAGCAGTTTGAGGCAGATGGCATTTCTGTGGTCCAGACGTCATCATCGCTGAGAGTTCCCATCAGCCTGTCTGCTTTGTCCACAATTTTGGTGGCCTCAGTGTGACAGACCAAGCTGTTTACTCCCTCAACAGTGTGTCACTGTTACAGAGGTGATGGCTACTCTTAAGGACTCAACTTGGGGAACCGATCAGACACTATCTGTAATATTAGAGCAAAGATTTTACACACAAAATTGCAAAGAAAATGGTCAAAAATGGTCCCATGTTTATAAAAGGATCTAATATGTACCATTTAAGTGCAGATGTGTATACATTTTGTAGCAATATTTACATTTGGGGTACTAATATGCACTCTTTGGTACCAGTATGAACCTCTGAGTTACTAATATGGGCTCTTTAGGTGCAAGGGTGTAATTTTTGAAAGGGTACTGCGCCAGGTACCATTTTTTCACCAGCACATAAATAAAAAATGAAATAACCATTTGATTTATACAGTAAATCATGATATAAAAGTATTAATACAATTGTGTAGACAAGCTTATGGCTTTGGTTTTGTTAAATAAACACATTTTAAACACTACATTGTGAAATGCGCTGATGTCTTGAGGGGCTTGATGATAGATGTTTACAAAAACCCAATTACTTCCAAACTTTTCCAATAGTTAAGTAGGTGATGTAGTCTACTTTTGTAGAATATGTGCTGATCCTCACAGATTAAGGAAATACTTGCATCTTTACCTACATGAAACAATTGGGTTTATGCAGATGTTTAGCCTGCAGATTTTACATCAAACAGTTACACATCATGCAAAAAGTCATTGACGTAGACTGTCCATCTGTCTCTGGACATATGTTAGCCAGGTACTTTATTATGTAACGACCTGCATAAATGTAAAACCAGACAGAGGAATTAACCAAGGGTGATAGAAAAGAAGTCAAATGACCTCATTGCATTTTTTAAACAATGATGGGTAGCCAAACAGACAACATTGTTATAAATCGGTTCAGTAAATGTTAAAGTGCGTTATCATGTTACAAACTAGCTTAGTACATTTTTGCTAGTAATATGGGAAAAATTCTATAAGAAAAATATTGATGAATGGGTTTTATATTTTATATTCCTTAAAGAGTCTTTACTAGGTTGGTTGTATGGTTAAGAACCTGTAATATTCACAAAACATTTCTACTGGACAAAGGGTTATTCTAGTGGGTACAGGTTTTACAAACTATAAAAAGGTGAGAAAAATTTGACTAAGATAATACTTAGAAGAACCTTTATTTAGTACACATAATCTGACCTACTGACACGTTTTTATTAGTGTTGCACGCTAGATGGAGCTGCAACAGTAGTGTTTATGAATGTAGCCAACATGTAAAGCATTACACGAGAACCACTGTATAAAGTTTATTGTATAAAGTGGCGATGTAAATTTGCTTAATTAAACTCCTAAGCACTACATTTGGACTTTTAAATGAATTCTACCATATATTTGATCAATTATATAACTATTCATATATGTGGAAATGTCTAACTTTCTTTTTATAAAAAGTGGTAGGCTATGCCGTTTTTAATTGAATGTATTTTATCTAGTCTGTGTATTATTATAACGTTGTTTGTAATGGACCCTGAGTCTGCTTATGTAACAGTTTTTATTAACCCTTCTCGCATTATAAAGTGGATCTTACAGACGTTTTTAAGTCATGTTTTTCAATGTAACACATGCCTAAGCAGAAATGAAGAAAATGAATCGTTCTTCTCGGTTGCTCTGGGTGACGCTGCGTCTCCATGGCTGCAGCCAGTGGAATCACCGCGCGCACGTACACGCCACACACAGCGCTACACGCTCACTGAATCACATGGAGCTACTCTGACAAATCTGTGAGTATGAAAAAGCTGTATGAAAATGTTCATGTAGTCATCTACCGATCTGTATGTTTGAACTATGTGTTTGACAGAGTTTTGTAAATCAGTTGTGCACGAATTGCAATTCACGAGTTATATTTTTAAAGGCGGGCAGTTTGCGCTGAACGAATATTTTGTGTAGTTTTGGGTCTGTTATGGTCAATAACTTGTCAAAATTGCATCATATCTTATGCATACCAGATGATGACCTACATATATCGTTTGAATATGATTTTGCGTTATTTGTAAAGTTTATTTGTTGAAGAAATTACTCGTATGTTACCGGCGTTTTCAGAACAAAAGCGATGCGGTGCTGCTAATCCGCTAGCGCGCTGCTAACAGTGTATGTCCTGGCATTTCCCTCACACAACAGCGATTATGCTTTTGCCTTTATATGTTGTATGTTTTAATAAACATAACAGCCCGGAAAATAAGTGTAGTTTCTTTTCGTGCACTTACTCGCTGTGTGCACGGACAAAGAAACAGCTGGGCGCGCATCAGCATCCATCACATAGCGATGTAATGAAAAGTAAACGAAAGACATTTAACTTTGTTGCACATGAGTGTTGGCTCAGTTGATCATTGTTGGTTAATTTAGTTTTAGTCGTATTTTAACAAAGTCAACAGGTTGGAATTGAGCTCGGTTCGTGTGTCTAATCCAGTGTGTGTGGTCCCTTTGTCTATCCATCTCTGGGCGCTGAAGTCTTGCAACATTTACTATGGATGCAGCGGTGTATGATTTGCATGGGAGCGGTAATATTTGTGTCACCTGAGCTTCCTGATGTTTTAGTTATGGTGTTTGTGTTTCAGGATGACATGTTCACAGATTAAGAGATCTCTCATCGCAGATTATCTCAAGTTCATGTTTCAGTTTCTGATTACAGCCGTGAGATGACTGTTGCAGAAAAATGCTGGAGACATAAAGCTGTCTTTGTTGAGATGTGATCTGTGTGAACCATTTGCTCAAGAATTCAAGCTCTTTTAAGTGCTTTATTGTGTGTTGTTGGATTTGGCATGCAAGCAGCATTTTGACAGAAATGTGATTTATGTTCCACGTACGATCCTATAAAGTTTTATGCAACAACTAGAGAACATTTCATCTACATACATTTGCAGAAGTGTTGAAAGAATGTATGGTTTACTTTTCTGTATGTGTCACAAAAATGAACGTAGAGACATTATGCATGGCTTGCTTTAACATTAATGTTTATTCATTTTATCAAAGGCAAAGCGAAAAAAAAGGATCTTTCTGCTTTTTCTGATTATTGACCATATATGGTCTTTTTCCTACGCACCTATTACTAATTGTTGACTGATTGTATCAAAGGCAAATAGAAAAATCTTTTAAAGATTTTGTTTTATGTATGGCTTATACACAAGGCTGTGAGTTGAGAAATGATCTTGATAAAGTCGACAGACACTCCTAGAAACTAAGTTTATGGCTCTTGTATTTAGCCGCAGGTGTTATAGGAATGCTGTTGTCTCTTAACTTGTGGTGTTCCTGGGAATCATTTTCAGCAAGTTACATAGAAATGTATCCTATAACCTTTGCTGTTTATCAACAAGCCTTTTAACCAATCCACATTTTGTGGTTATTTGTTTCCTTTACCTGTCCATTTAAGCAAACAAACAAGCCTAGCATTGTATTTGTCATGTTTGCAACTGTAGTCCCAACACCACCTTTGCTACATGTACAGTGGAAATGCCCTAGGTGCAGGCCGGGAGGTTAAGCCCATCTCTAATCACTAATGCAGGAAGGGTTAAGCGGGATGGGTTTCCTCCTACCTGTCGTGCACCCACCCACCCTGACGCCCCATCCACTGTTTGCATTGGAATGTTGGAAGAGTTTCTTTTGGCTTTGTTTGCTGAAGTTTAATAAATGACGAAAGCTGCCACCATGGGGCAAGGGGTGGCTTCCTCTATAGCAAGTGAGTTACTCCCCTTTTATTAGGAAAAAGTGAGCAAAGCGGGAAGCCCTTTAAAATGGAGAGAGAATAAAGGGGTGGGGGTGTTTTGTTTGTATGTTTATATTTTACAGTATTCCATCACCTTTGCCTCTCTTTTTTTGTTTCCCATTTCAACAGATGCAGTAGTTTGTATTTTTATAAGAAGGTTTTGTTCTGTTATTCAACCAGTAAGGCGGTCTAAAGTCTAATCAAAGTAAACGGCTCCATTCGAGGAAAGTCAGCCCCTAAGGGTATGTGACATTTACCCAGCATGCACTGATCTAAAGCCTGCTGCTGGGAATTCCTCCCTGAGAAGAGCGTCTTAGAAACCTGTTACTTAATGCTACAGAATAGCAGTACTTTCATAGCAGAAATAAACCATAGGGGCCTAAGCAAGGCCGTCCCAATTCAGTTCTGCCTGTCAATCAAAGTGGCCTCATCTGACTTTACCGATGCCTGGCAGTTCCTGGCTGCCTGCCAGTCATATAGAGAGGCAAAAAGGGGAAGAACGTATCAGAGTTGTGCACTGTTGCCAAATAAAGGGTTATGTTGCGATTCCCAATGGAGCCGTTCTCCCTGTTCCCTCAAACTGGTATTTAGGGTCATTCATTGGATTCAGAAAGCCCAATTCAGTCATGGTTGATGGTGGCATACAGTGTGTACATTAATGTATTAAACGAACGCATTTTACTTTAAACATTTGAACTTGACTCGTGACCTTACTGAGAGCCTGCCACAGTTTGTCTTCTGTCTGGTAGTGGATATGTCCTCATTTTAGATTTTGATGTTTAAAAAAAAGAAATTGAGATGTAGGTCACACTAGCAAAGAAAGTTTGTAATGCGTCAGCTAGTGTTTATAGCTACAATGGTGGTTAGAGCAAATGACGGCTCTGAATGTTAAGTTTATCTTTTTGGGTTGTAAGGTCTTACAACGAGTTGTCCTTCATTGTCATTAAGTTTAGATATTTTAGCGGCTTGTTTTTTAGAATGTTGTGTTAAGTTGACTGTATGACATGCTTAATTTTTGTTTGTTTGTACAGGTTTGCTTTTACACTTTCTATCCAAAATCATTATCTGACTGCATCCTTAATCTAGATATTAAGAGTTAACCCTAGTTTATTTAGATTTAAGCATGATTTAAAGTTCTGCGTTTTGCATCTCTTCATATGTTTATTACAATGACTGTTAATATTATGGGTCAATTATGTATGAGATTTTCTATAATCCATCCTGCAGTTCCTTGGCTGATGATGTGCTGGACATCTCATATCTGTATGTTTGTTGTGACTGTCACTGCATGAGCTTCTTGACAAAAACATAAAGAGTCAGGATGGGGAAACGGAAGCTTACTAGAGAAAGAGAGAGAGAGAGAGAGAGAGCGCAAGCTGGTGTCAAAATCCCATAGGATTTCTTGTGGACAGTGGGGGTCTGGCGATAAATTGCAACACACACTAATATATATATATATATATGTCTCATCGATTTTGAATCGCAAAGGTGATTTTATGCACAGCTCTTTCATGTATTATGGCTCTTTGATCAGTAGGAAATCCTTAACAATCTAAAATCACTGAGTTTGAGTCATTTATAACATGCATTTGAAAAAGCAAAACACTCGTCCGTAATCATTATAAATATTCTTTATTATCATGAAAATACCTGAAAAGGTTAAAGAACAGCAATATAAATATGCTTTTAGGCATTTCTTGGAGATGCATGTGTAAATGGTACTTTTTCGGTGGCGCATATTAAGTTTCTGCACGAGAGTGCCCTTTGGCTTTTGGATGTAGCGGCATTTCACCATAATTCATGAAGAACCACAGCAAGCAAATCGCACGATTTATCATTACACTAGGGCTGGGTATCGATTCAGATGTTCCAGATCGATTAGATTCACAGGCTACCAAATCGATTCTGTTTCGATTCTCAATACGATTCCAATTCTCGGGTCGGTTTTTATACTCGATTGTCGACAGCAGTTTACAAGTGGGTAATTAATAAAAAGAAATTATTTAAAAGCCACAACACTAGCGTCGTCGTCTTGCTTGCGAAATCTAAAATGCTTTTATACCTCTGACTTTTTCTGTGAAAGTGGCATGAACGTCGACGAAGCATCTGAAACTGCCATTTTAAGCACTGAATGAATGAATGACAGGCATGCCACTCACTCCTTGGTAACATCGCGCAGTGTAAAAAAGAGGGTGACATCTATTGGCGAAGACTAGTAACTAGATTAACGTTAATCTTACGTTCAATATTTGCGGAAATAAATATAAAAAAAATAGATTCCTGGCCTTGAGAATCAATGTTGAATCGACCATGTAAAAAACCCTGATTAATGAAAAAAAAATGTATTTTTTTGCCCAGCCCTACATTGCACCCCGTTAGTATAGAGCAGGGGTAGGCATTGTCGGTCATGGAGTGCTGATGTCCTGCAGATTTTAGCTTCAACCCTGATAAAATCTTGCCTACCTGTAGTTTTCAGGTGACTCCTTAGACCTTGATTGCTTGTTCAGGTGTGCTTGATTATAGCTAGAGCTAAACTCTGCAGGACATCGGCACTCCAGGACCGATGTGCCTGCCCCTGGTATAGAGGGACAATGAAGGGAAATGCATCCTGTGGGAAGTCCATCCCGTAGAGTTTTGCTGTATCTGCCATTGTGGGAATCGATCTCTGCGAACATAATTTGCATTCACGCTAGAGCAGAGCTTGCTACCAGTCACAAAAACAAACTGTGTGGTGGTCTGCAGGGCTATTGGAAAGCCCCTACGTTTTAGTATTAACTATTGTTATCGTTGCTTTGGTGGTTTTGATATTATGCAATATCATGAGAGAATTTCCAGGGGACTGAGAAACCTCACTATAGTTTTATTTCTCATGTGGTTTTTCTCATGTGGAGATGTATGTTGTGCATGTCAGACAGCTGAGTTCAGTATGTTATGTATGTTAGGCAGCTAATTGCAGTACACACAAAGTATTTTTGCGTCATGCTGTGCTCACATGCAAATTGTTTATATATAAATCAATTTAAAATCTAAACAAATATCTAATTATGCATTAGCAGCTGTGGCCAAAAATTGCTGCCCTGGAACCATGGGTAGTTTCTGATAATGTTAGTGTTTATACTGATCCATCCAGAGTGTGTGCATGCACGCAGACAGACCTATGATATAAACGGATCAGTGTATGATCGGTTCTTGCTTCCTTATACAGTATGTAAAAAACAATATGTTAACAGGGTATGTGAGAATACATGGAAAAGATAACCCACTGAGATTGTGTAATGTTTCTTGAATATATTTAAACTACTCGCATATTCATCAGAGTATACTGCGACAATAGCTGTGTTTCCATCCAAACATGAAGTAAATCTTTTCAAAGTGTACAAAAACAGGAAAGAAATCTAATGTGAAATATAGCTGCAAGCAGCAATGGCGGGCCCTCGCACGTTTTTTTACCGCTACACGATGCGTCCGAGAAAACGATGCCCGGTGGGCAAGGGCATCAAGTGGGTAAACATCAGTGGGCTATTTAATGTTGTTACTGAGCCATTTGGGGACTGTAGGTAAAAGAAAAACGCCACATTTTAGACAAATGGGGGCGCTAGTGAGCCACTAAAGAGACACGCCTTTGCCTGACCTATTTGTCCACTCTGAACAGCCGACAACTCTGATGTGTGTGCCAACGTTTAGGTTAATCTAAGCACGCCAAGAGTCCTAAATATGCCTGAAATAAAAGTAAAGTTTGTGGCGTTGCCATGGGAACAGCGTTCAAGATATCAAAAATCCGTTCACAATTTATCATCTACAATGTCTCGGCATCATGTTGACCACTTTTGGTGTCAATTGCATGATTATTCTAGAAGGAGTATTTAAAAGAAAATCGGCGTCAACTTAAAGGCTTAAATAAGCCTTTAAAATGAAAGTAAAGTTTGACGCGTTGCCATGGGAACAGCGTTTGAGATATCAAAAATCCCTTCACAATTTATCATCTACAATGTCTCGGCATCATGTTGACCACTTCTGGTGTCAATCGCATGAATATTCTAGAAGGAGTATTTAAAAGAACATCGGCGTGAACTTAAAGGCTTAAATAAGCCTTTAAAATGAAAGTAAAGTTTGACGCGTTGCCATGGGAACAGCGTTCGAG
Organism: Paramisgurnus dabryanus; assembly: GCF_030506205.2. Lineage (NCBI taxonomy): Eukaryota > Metazoa > Chordata > Actinopteri > Cypriniformes > Cobitidae > Paramisgurnus > Paramisgurnus dabryanus. The sequence goes on from NC_133349.1 coordinate 14,536,365, forward strand.
ATATCAAAAATCCCTTCACAATTTATCATCTACAATGTCTTGGCATCATGTTGACCACTTCTGGTGTCAATCGCATGAATATTCTAGAAGGAGTATTTAAAAGAACATCGGCGTGAACTTAAAGGCTTAATTAAACCTTTAAAATGAAAGTAAAATTTGACGCGTTGTCATGGGAACAGCGTTCGAGATATCAAAAATCCCTTCGCAATTTATCATCTACAATGTCTCGACATCATGTTGACCACTTCTGGTGTCAATCTCATGAATATTCTAGAAGGAGTATTTAAAAGAACATCGGCGTCAACTTAAAGGCTTAAATAAGCCTTTAAAATAAAAGTAAAGTTTGACGCGTTGCCATGGGAAACGCGTTTGAGATATCAAAAATCCCTTTGCAATTTATCATCTACTATGTCTCCGCATCATGTTGACCACTTCTGGTGTCAATCGCATGAATATTCTAGAAGGAGTATTTAAAAGAACATCGGCGTGAATTTAAAGGCTTAAATAAGCCTTTAAAATGAAAGTAAAGTTTGACGCGTTGCCATGTGAACAGCGTTTGAGATATCAAAAATCCCTTCACAATTTATCATCTACAATGTCTCAGCATTATGTTGACCACTTCTGGAGTCAATCACATTATTTCCCCAGGAGGAGTATTTAAAAGTTTACCACATGCAGCTGTAAGGTTTAAATATGCCTTAAAAATGAAAGTAAAGTTTGACAGGTTGCCATGGGAACAGCGTTCGAGATATCAAAAATCCCTTCGCAATTTATCATCTACAATGTCTTGGCATCATGTTGACCACTTTTGGTGTCAATCGCATAAACATTGTAGGAGGAGTATTTAAAAGAACATCGCATGGAACTGTCAAAAAAATCCACCTTTGTGACTGACACACTTCCTGGCGCCTGGTGGTGGCGCTATACCCGGGAGTCACAATAGGCACATCGATGCGATCGGAATCTTCAGACGAACAAACACACCGCGTGTCATCACAATAAGACATTTTTTGCCTTTGATATTAGACACTTCCTGTTTCTCTGATGTCGCCATAAATTTGTCGCCTCGCCATGGCAACACCGTTCGAGATATCAAAAATCCCTTCGCAATTTAGCAAGTCCAATGTCTCGACATCATGTTCACCACGTTTGGTGTCAATCGCATGCATCCTCTAGGAGGAGTATTTAAAAGTTCAACGCTTGCATTTTTTAAACAATCCAAAATAGCCGACTTCCTGTTGGGCGGAGCTTAAATGTTAGAGGGCGAAAGTTGTTCGGGTCGATGAGATCTATATGCGTACCAACTCTCGTACATGTGCGTACATGTTTGCCCGATCTGCGCAACAATGTTTGTTTTTGCATTACAGGGGGCGCTACAGAGCCCCCGTGCCACGCCCGTGTTCCAGCCTTTGCCAGGTCGCAATGACGGACGACTTTGACGTGTGTGCCAAATTGCAAGAGTTTTCGAGTATGTTTAGGCACCCAAAAGGGCCAAAAGTGTTAAAAAAAAAAAAAATAAAAATAAAAAAAAAAAAAAAAAAATAATAATCCGAGCAAAAACAATAGGGCTTCGCACCATTCGGTGCAGGCCATTCTGGCCTGCTCCTCGGTGCTCGGGCCCTAATTAGGTGCGTTTCCATCTAGCTCTTTTAGTGGATAACGGTGGTATTGGTAATGAATAACCAACAGTAAACAAAGCAAGGCAATAACCCGAACAGCTAAGCCGAGTGTAACAATAGGTCTGTGGTCAAGAACCCTGCGCTTTTTGTCAAAATAAAGTGTCCCCCCCAAAAAGCAAAAAACACCTCAAGAAAGATTTTTCCGTTATTCGTTTCTGATGCGATACTTAAAAACAAAATGGTAGAGAACCAATTTCTAATTGAGTACATTCTATCTCAATATGGGATTTTGGACACATCTTTATCGCTCCATCTCTTTCCTTTCGATTGAGTGACGGGTATCCCAAACAGTAATCTTATTTCTTATCTCTCAGGAAAACATTTGAGCTTGGGAATGTTATTGCACAAGTAATTGACATATCTAAACAAATTAGATATTTTTGCTCCAGCAAAACATCTTGAATCTCCCAGAAGCAGTCTTTGTATTCTGAAGCAACATACATTACCATTAAATGTTATTTTAAGATGCCATTCTTCATGTCATTCTTGCCGTTACTGCTCTGAAATGGAGAGTCAGCCTATTAGTTTCTTCGAAATCTGAACACCTTTAATGAGAATTCTGCAGTGATATCCTATCCACATATACACAAAGTGACTGAGGATGTTTACAAACATGGAACTGATTCCTGGGATTTTAGCTCCTCATGTCAACTGTGGCACATAATGGTTCTTGACCTTTTGGTGTGTGGGCTTGATCCTCATTTATTGACTGCAGACATGAGACTCTCAGGCGGGTCCAGTGTCTTTCACGTCGATTCTGGAGTACTAGGGGATAGTGTGAAATATTTGAGTACAGGCTGAGTGGCAGGAGACAGATGGGGTGTCACTGGATTCTTCCTTTCTAAAGGAGAAGGCCTGAAGAAGTAGGACATGATCTTAAAGGCACACTCGGAGGGGCTTGTTGAAACCTTTTTAAAGTTGGAAGATAACCTGGGATATGTTTTATAGACAATATAGCATTAACAATAATATGACTATTTTCAGTTATACTTGTCAGATAGATGAGCGGCTAGTATATGCTCCTATAAACTGATGCACATCAGGCAGGAAGGACTTTGCCTTGCTGTCGTCTGGCACCTAGAAGTTTCAGTAGATAGGAATCAGAAAACCAAACCAACATGCATGTACCACGGCTTCTATCTCTCCTACCCCCAAACTATGAACTCACACAAGAAATTAAAGAGAGGCCTATTGAAGGTGAGATGTATTGCAAAAATGTAGCTCAAATATGTGGTCGGATTATCCCCTTGGCAAACCACCATGAGCAGCGCAGTTTGAAGCACCACTCAGATGTTTTTTAACTGTAATTCACTAGACCTCCTTAAATATATAAAAAAAACCTATATAGGGTAATTTAAAAAAAATTGTTACAGAGATAAACTCCATATCTAATGAGACAGAAATGTACGTAGTGGGCAGCTTACTAGGTTTTAGAACAGAAGTGAAGTTTTGCTATGACTTTTATCAGCTATAGATGCTGTAGATAGCAGTTTTGAAGACTCATAATATCATCTTGAAAGTAATGAATTTGGGGCAGTTAGTACGTTGAGTATGCATGCAATCTTTTCCTTTTAGTTAGAATTGACCTGTTCCAGAACTTGCTTGAATGAGCTGATTTGTCTTTAGATGGGTCATGTGACTGGAAAGCAGATGATGATGATCTCAGTGTTCTTACAGGGATTACGACATTGCTCATACCACTCCTCTGATTTGATAGGGACACCAGGTACTGCAGGTCAGAAAGAATCATCTAGACCAGTGGTTCTCAATCCTGGTCCTGGAGGCCCACTGCTCTGCACATTTTGTATGTCTCTCTTATCTGATGGACAATAAGATATCTGCTAATGAGCTGATGATTTGAATCAGCTGTGTTAAACAAGGGAGACATACAAAATGTGCAGAGCAGTGGGCCTCCAGGACCAGGATTGAGAACCACTGATCTAGACCCACAGTTTAATTCGGCATAGTCTTGTGTAGCCAGATATATCTCAAATGTACAGAAAACACAAAGATAAATAGCAGATGTACACTCACCTAAAGGATTATTAGGAACACCACACTAATACTGTGTTTGACCCCCTTTCGCCTTCAGAACTGCCTTAATTCTACGTGGCATTGATTCAACAAGGTGCTGAAAGCATTTTTTAGAAATGTTGGCCCATATTGATAGGATAGCATCTTGCAGTTGATGAAGATTTGTGGGATACACATCCAGGGCACAAAGCTCCCATTCCACCACATCCCAAAGATGATCTATTGGGTTGAGATCTGGTGACTGTTGGGGCCATTTTAGTACAGTGAACTCATTGTCATGTTCGAGAAACCAATTTGAAATTATTCGAGCTTTGTGACATGGTGCATTATGCTGCTAGAAGTAGCCATCAGAGGATGGGTACATGGTGGTCATAAAGGCATGGACATGGTCAGAAACAATGCTCAGGTAGGCCGTGGCATCTAAATGATGCCCAATTGGCACTAAGGAGCCTAAAGTGTGCCAAGAAAACATCCCCAACACCATTACACCACCACCACCAGCCTGCACAGTGGTAACAAGGCATGATGGATCCATGTTCTCATTCTGTTTACGCCAAATTCTGAATCTACCATCTGAATGTCTCAACAGAAATCGAGACTCATCAGACCAGGCAACATTTTTCCAGTCTTTAACGGTCCAATTTTGGTGAGCTCGTGCAAATTGTAGCCTCTTTTTCCTATTTGTAGTGGAGATGAATGGTACCCGGTGGGGTCTTCTTCTGTTGTAGCCCATCCGCCTCAAGGTTGTGCGGGTTGTGGCTTCACAAATGCTTTGCTGCATACCTCCGTTGTAACGAGTGGTTATTTCAGTCAAAGTTGCTCTTCTGTCAACTTGAGTCAGTCGGCCCATTCTCCTCTGACCTCTAGCATCAACAAGGCATTTTCACCCACTGGACTGCCGCATACTGGATGTTTTTCCCTTTTCACATCATTCTTTGTAAACCCTAGAAATGGTAGTGCGTGAAAATCCCAGTAACTGAGCAGATTGTGAAATACTCAGACCGGCCCGTCTTGCACCAACAACCATGCCATGCTCAAAATTGCTTAAATCACCTTTCTTTCCCATTCTGACATTCAGTTTGGAGTTCAGGAAATTGTCTTGACCAGGACCACACCCCTTAATGCATTGAAGCAAATGCCATGTGATTGGTTGATTAGATTATTGCATTAATGAGAAATTGAACAGGTGTTCCTAATAATCCTTTAGGTGAGTGTATATACTGTTACAGTACACAAAAAATCTGTGTGTGTTCAAGGAGTTATACCTATCACCCCTCTCCCCTGGAAACACCTCTTAGATTGTTTTTGGTATTTTTGTACTTAAATGTTATGAATTTTGTTTTACTATGATCACAGTAACTGATTTTCTCTCAATGTGATATTGCTTTATTATGTAGTGATCTAAATAATGGTTTTATCAACGTTTGTTTGTCTTTATGCTGTAACTGAGTTTTTAATCCAGCGTTCCCTGTGGTTTTGCGAATAGCATGCTAATAGATACTAGCTTACGCTAGTCTGTTTAAAGCAGTCAGCCCTGTAATTATGTTGTGTACATTTGTCCTTTAAGTTCTTCCTTAAGTGTTTCTAATGCCTGGTAACAAATAGCACTACATACTAACATGCAAACTAGCAACGTGTGTTAGCATGCACTTGCTTCACATGCATTAGTGAAGTCTCCCAAGTATTTATGCATGCTCAAAGTTAAGTGTGACCACATCCTAACTCGAAAAACAGTATACACTCCTGTCAGTGGAGTCAGTCTTGCTCTAACTAGCATACATGTTTGTTTTGGTCGTGACCTTAGAGCGAAACATGATCTTTGCATGCTTTCAAAGGTAATTGTCACTCTTTTTTACAGTCTGCAGTTTTTAAATAACTAAGGACACTCTGGTCCTCACTCGATGTTCCTGTATGTTAACTTCTAGAGAATTACGATATAGTCATGGGTTAGATTCAGAGAAAACAAATACTGCACAGTTACTGTGGATAAGCTTACTTTAGATAAGAGCATTTTTTGAATCATTCAATATAAATGAACTGCAAACAACCATTTATGCAACAATTTGGAAAGTTTTACAATAATTAAACAAATCTCAACATTCATTTTTAGCCAATTTTTATTTGGATACCCTGAGCGCAGTTACCACACAATTTGGGTGTCTGCATGTTGCCGGCACATTGCAGTTATTCCCAAACACCTCTTGCCCTGGAGATATCTTTCTGAATTTCAAGTTGCCATTTGAGAAAGAATTTGATCTCCCTGCAAAAGTCATGTTTAGAAAATCTGTATGATAAACCTTAATTTATTAAGAATTGAATACATATAACTAATGTAATAAATGTATTGTTGTGTTGTTAATATTTATACTTTGGTAAATGTTGCATCATGGCATACTGTTCTTTAAAATCTCCTGTTAAGCAAGCTTTCAAACGTATAGGGATGAGACCCAATAGCTCTTAGGAATCTTTGCTCAAATGCCCAAACTTATACAGTTACATGGTAATAAAATGCATGTATGATTGATTGTGTTCTTCCAGCAAATTGTTTATGTTGTAAAAGGTAAACCATTCTAAATAGCTTGTTTTCAGAGGATGCTCATGTTTCAAAACAAGTACGCAGTTATTTAAACCTCTCTAACTCTCTTCATTTTGGATCTGGCTAAATTTATTAGGCAACAGCTAACTGAGGTATATTTAGAACACAGGTGGCCGTGAGAGTCCTGCAGTTCCTCTTCAGTCAAGTGCAGAACTATGACAAAACAAAGCCAACCCAGTCCTCAACTCTCACCCGTCAAATACAGATTCAATCCATAGACTGTAAAAAAATATGGATGTTGTGTCCGTGATGTCACCCATAGGTTTCTGAAGAGCTTTTTTGAAGCTTAAAGTAGGTGGTCCCTGCCTTCGCCATCTTGGCTGTGCGTCACCGTGCATCACTTGCGGATAACCGAAAAAGGGTAAAGAGGTGGCTGGTTGCTGAAACTACGCCCGCCTATCTCGATTCTAGTAACAGGCGTGGCAGTTCACCCCTCACTCAAGTGGCCATGCCCCTAATTATTCAAAAAAGTAAGGCTTAATATAATTTAAATGGATGGTTTACAAAGAAATTCACCCCCTCACAGTTGTCATGAAGGGCAAAATGGCTATATATACCAAAAACACTTTTTGTACCAGGTTGTTAACATACTATGTTCTACTCTATAGTTGGGCAGTTTAACATGGAGGTCTATGGGAATTGACTCCCTTTTGGAGCCAGCCTCTTGCGGCCAGCCGATAATTTGCAATTTAAGTCTTGGCTTCATCAGAGAGATCGGAAGGTTGCCCCTCGGTTCAGTCACACCAACAGGTGAACACCTGCAAACCTCTTCTAACAGCTCCTGCTTTATTTGGATGGCTTGTAGTTGTCTTGCTATTGTGGAAGTGTATAGTGTAGGGAAGTTAATATTTTGTAATTTTGAATAAATGGTCAAATATTCTTAAGGAAAGTTTAACAATCATCACATGTAATTTTAATATAGAGTTTGACTAAAGATCCCAGCTATCCTGTCAGAAAGCATGTGTTGATTCTGCCAGTGTGCCATTTGCTGCTCATTGGCATTATCGCGTCATGCCAGGGGAGCCCTTTCACAAAGGTTACTTAAGCACAGCTGAGTAGGGTAGAGGGGAGCTCTTCCGCATTTTACCTTTAATAAATGTTGACCTCATTCATCAGCGAACGTTCCAGAAGTTCCAGTTCATAATTCCCTATGCTTTAAAGCTCACGTAACACACGCTGTTTCTGCATTTCTGATGTTAATCTGGAGTACCTATAGAGTAGTATTACATCCTTTATATCTCCGAAGAGTCTTTAGTTTAAACAGATTTATAAAAGAAAGCTTTACTTTACAGAATCTTTCCGATAACGTACGAAAAAATAAAGGAGGTGAAGTTACTACCGCGGGAGGAGCAAGTATGAATCATGCAACACTATACAACACTGTTTAACTTATGATTCACTACATGTTCGTGTCATTTATATAATATGCACGCACCTATTTCCAACATAAGACAGAAGTCTTACTTACCCCATGCAACTAATGAGAAAATCCATCGCATCAAAAACACAAGCACAACTCCGCTGCAACCCCGGATAATAAACTATATCCATTGTTTTCGTAAGGCTGGCTTTCTTCTCCTTACATCCAAAAACACACTTCTTCTTTCATGCCATTGTTGAGTTTTGATATTAAACAAAACTATGTGGCGTGATATGATGTTTGTAAGTTCTAGCGTCTCCAGCTAATTGACGGGTGGGAGGGGGCGTTTCCAGGGGAAGTGCCCATATAAAGAAGTGATACGTATAGAAAACCCCTGAAATGTCAGCTGGACCTGCAATCGAAAAAAACTTTCCGAAACTTGTACGAACCCTGGCGAGGTGCATTCGGCACAGAAATACGCCCAACTGCTTTTTTGACACTTTGCCTACGTTTAGCATGAGGAAACAACTCTATATCTGTGTTAATAAGTCAGAATGCTTGAAATACCATTGAACCACCCCTTTAAAAAGCCCAGAGTCCTTACACCATTTAAGCAAAAGAAAAGATTCCAGTAAATTTTGATAAATTATAAAATGAGACTCATTTCATAGATTTTTTTGTTGTTGTTGCACCTAATTAAAGATTGTACAAAATAAATATCTCAGTGTTTTGGAAGGCATATGGCACTTTTCCAGCGCATAGTACCCCACTGTATGGTTTGGGTCAGGTCAGCTCACCTCACCTCACTTTGGCTTGGTTAGCTTTTCCATAGAGTTTAAGAGCACTTTGCAGTGGGAGGGATTATAGGCGTGTTGTTATATTTGCGCTGCTTACTACTATGACATCATACAAGTGAGAGCGTTGTTGTACATTCCCGTACATTTATTTATTTCTCAGTCCACCACAAGATTAAAACTGACCACCACAAATAGATGTTTGCACATCACGTTTATCACTACCTCTGTCTCACATGACAGTTTCTGTACAAACACCGGTGGCATTGGTCAACGCGCTCAGCTGAGCATCATTTAAGTTGCGTTTAAGCATATATGCGAACGTGCGCATCGCGATTGTCCCGCCACAAACTGCAAGTCTGGAAAAAAATTGGTACAGTGTTTCCTGATTCTCAACCTGTGGATGTTTTTCATCGCTTAAAGGGAGTTTGGTGAACTTATAGCAGAGCACAGATGACAACATGTTTGCACGAGACAGCGCAAGCTAGCATGAGGGTAAAGCTAATAGCGATGACGCTGGTAGTGACGATTCGCTCAGACCAATCAGTGATCTACAGTGTTTTCATGTCAAATTTTGGTATCAGCTCGGGTCGCTTGGAACTCCGACCGAGGTGGTACTAAACCCAAAACAAACCATGGGGTACTATGCAATAGAAAAGCACCATTAGTGGTATACATTTTGCTTGTTAAAAAACAGATTTTATTAAGTTCCAGGTTGTTCATTGTAGGGGTGTGACGGTCATTATATAACCGTGAGACCGACGGTTATAGTTGAACACCGTCATTAGAACTCTATAACCGCCAAAACCGTGTTATTAAAATATTTTTTTAAACATTTTTTATCATAAAGAATTTTTAAATACTAATTAAAAACAATTGTTAACAGTCTGTGTTATACGCCCCCTCACGTTCTCACGCAGTGAAAAATACAGAGCGGGGCAGACACTGACAACGCGCTGATACAGGACAGACCAGGTTACTTTTCGGTTACTTTTGAGATTTAACATATTAAACAAAGTCTCACCTTTCCAATCATCTCTTCCTTCTAGTTAATTTATAGCATCAAATAAACATGAATGACCATGAGAAGGAATGTTGTTTTAACCGCGGAAAGGCGTCAGTACACTCCGCTTTTCAAGTTCAAATCCTCCCATGCTAATCTACTAACTCTCTTGAACGCACATTCACTGCTAGTTGTCTTGCTGTTAATTTTAAAGAAACGTAGAGCAACTAGCTAATCAGTGTCTAGTTTATTCAAACGCCGGGTGAGCACTGTGCAGCGCGTCTGCGGAGAGCGTTTGCTGCGCGTGGCCATTGTGCTTTTACACCGGCTGCGTTTAATAACAATCTCAAGTTCATATTACTTTCTTTTACCTGCGCATATGAGCAAAACCTCTTCAATACGCTTTTAATCCACATTGTTTTCGTGCTGTCCATGTAATGACAGATATAGACACAATTACAGACATAAAAAGCCCAATGCACAAATCTGTTTCTCTGAAGATTATTAAAATAGATGATAGATAGAGGATTAATTTATGCTGGGCAGAGAGTGACAGCGCAGTCTTCTGGCAACAGTGTGTTTTTTTTTAAATATTTCATTGCTTTCTGTTAAATTGTTCAAAGTTATTACTGTTTAAAACACACTTGGCATCACATTCATGATTTTATGGTAAAATGACACTTTCCCGTCAATCCACGAGCATTTAAACGAGCAAAACGTCCCCACTGACGGTTATGTGACGAACGGTCACATTTGACTCACGTCATAACCGTCATCACCAATTCTGAAACCGGCACACCCCTAGTTCATTGTTTATTGTTAACTGATGACCATCACAACAGTTGAGATTATAGCCTAGGCCACATACCGTCGTAACATTTTCTCTCCAGCCCTTTTTTGGTTCCAGGCTTTTGTTTACAAATGTAATTTGTTTCAGTTTAAGCTGCTCATGGATTGCCTAAGATATAGATTTTAATTTAGGAAAGGTCTTCATGACCCCAAAAATGGTACAGAGAATGGTATTTTAATGAAGTTCTAGCGAAGATGAGTCATGTTTTATGTGTTTTTTGATTGATTAGTTAGATCAGTGCTTCTCAAACTGGGGGCCAAGAGATGGTGCCGGGGGGGGCCCCCAGTTTTATGACATTTGATAAAATTGAATTCTGTGTAATTAAGCCTAAAAAAGGCTACTAACCAACAGCACTACTTTGTATAATTTAATATGTTTTGTTTAATTAAAATTTTAAGTTTTATAACTGGTTTTTGTCATAAATTTTATTTGGGGGGGACGCAAAGCAATGTGCCTTACACAAGGGGGGGGGGGGGGGGGGGCGCACGCTGAAAAAGTTTGGGAACCACTGAGTTAGATCACCTGCTCTTGTCATTTGCATGTAATCCTTCAATTAATAGGTGCTTTTGAAGCCAAGCCAGGACCTCTGTAGAAACTTCACAGGGTTCCTATTTACTAACAAACCTTAACTTCACAAACCTGTTTACTAACATGCCTTGTTGATCACTGTGTCTGGTTAATTATACTTTGCTAAAAATAGGGTTGTTGTTTATAAGATTCTGGGTGTTAGACTTTTTTTGCCGTCTCAAGTCAAAGCAGGTAAATAACTGAGAGCTCAGACAGTCCGGATTAGTGTACATTCATAGATCAATGCCTGTATTTACCTTAGAGCCTACAAATCTGAAAACACCCTGCACCAGTGGGCAGAGAAACCTATCGCACCTTCCAGCTTTATGTATAGAGATTAGGCAGACGTGCTAAGCCCTCAACAAGAATAGCAGGGCGTCTAAAGGGGTAGCTGGTGATTTTGTTTTTCTGATCTGTTTGGGTGTTAGTATGTAATGGTTTTGGTATGAGAATGATAACCTCATTACCGGACCATTTCGGTACAGGGCTTTCGGCACGGTGCACATGTGCGCCGAATGCAATCTTTTGTGTGAGGAACATAGGTCAATTTTTTTGTGTTTCCACACGAACATATAAAGTGGCGGAAGTCTCCGCGTTCAGCGCAAGCCTTGTCAAACATATTACATAATTCGACCCGCAGAAACATTTTTAATTTACTTAGTTGTGTATTCGTTTGATTATTGATGTAAACAGTTATTGAGCTGCTTAAGTGTCGCGTCTAAAAGCTTGTGTTAAAAGCATGTGTCAACGCGCTGTTTAGTTCTTTCAAAAGTGCGTGAGAGGTTGCGTGTCTTTTGTGCTATGCAATCATGAGCCGCGCATTCTGTGACAGCGAGAATAACGGAATGCGTGATCAGATTTTTCATCTGCACCTCACGTCAATCATATCATTGTCACAGTGCGATCAGTTAATCTGGTCGGGACAGAAGAGAAGAGCTGTAACCCGGGCTTACTCAGCTGTTACTCAGCTGAGGAGGGGTTCGTTAGTTTAATGCTGCATTTACACCAACCGCGGTAAGGGCGTGAAGCGCGAGTGATTTCAATGTTAAGTCAATGTGAAGACGCGTTGACGCGCGTCAGGAGGTCCCGCGGCGCGGAAGAGGCGTTCGGCGTGGAGCGGAAGACGCGTTTCCGCCTCATTCGCGCGAAAGGCGCGAGTTGAGCGTTGTGCGCGGTACGCGCGAATGGTGCTTTTGTGCATTTTGCGGATCACGCGAATTTGCGGCTGACGCCCGAGTTGAAAAATTTGAACTTTGGCGGAATTTCGCGCCGCGTTAACCAATCAGGAGCCTGCCTGCTGCTGTGGTGGCAGCCCCGCCCGGAGTCACTCACTCAAGCAGTCACTCGAAGCTATATGACACAAGTTGTTATTTCTATAGAGGAGACAGGAATAAAAAGGACCTCGCTTGGAAGAGTGTCAGTAAGGACTTTGGGCAACTTGGTAAGTTGTAATACACGCTTCACTTTTGAGTCACGTGACGTTTATCGACCCGTGTCGTTTATTTTCCCCATAGTAAGGTTACCAAATACAAACTGGTAACTCTCTCGATAAATGCACAATCAACATCAGTCATTTTGCAAACAGACAACCGCATAGCACTTGCCCCTCCCACAAGAAGCGGAGTTTGCCTCTGACGCTGGTCAAATGCTTGCTTTTTCCGCGCGTCTACTCCGCTCTACACGCGCGAATGCATTCAAATTGTTCAAGCGGCAAACCACGCGTGGAAGACACGATTTTGACGCCCAAACCGCGTTTGGTGTAAACTCAGCATAAGTCACAGCTTACATTGACGACACAAGTAAAGATTAGGAGAAACGTGCAAAAGAAAAAAGATGGCTATGCATGCAACTCACTCATCTCAATCTCAGAAAAAAAATTTGGTGGCAAAAATGTAGGCTAATAGTTCATAAATGTATTCAGGAATTGAATTTGTTAGTTTATTGCAAGGTTTTAGTAGAAAAAGTTTAAGAGAAGGTTAAGAAAAGATTACCTACTGTTATAAAATAATGTAAAAAAGTATGTTTAGTGGAGAACTTTGCAGCAGTATTTTATTTATTATTCTTTTTATTTTATACATATATTTTATTTACTATATTTTAATAAAAAGTATTTAAAAAAGTGTAAACAAATTGTAAAAAAGGTTTATAGTAATAAACAACCTGCAGTTAAATGCAGGGCTCGCAAAATTTTAAAATCCCTGGTAGCCCTTCGGGCAGACACTCTTTAATTTTTGGTAGCCCGAAATGAATATAAGTAGCCCGAATAAAAAATACACTGTTTAATGTAGAATATTGATAAATCCTGGATTTCCATGTAAGCCAACTATTCCTGCCCATCCCCAGCTAACAATTTGGTTCCCAAAACGTTCCCCTATTTTCCAAGGTTTTTGGTTACCCAGGAATGTTTTCTTTAAGAAATTAAACATTCCCCTAATTTTATTTTTAGATTATTTTAACGTTCCCCTAACGTTAGAATAATTGAATTGTTATATTACTGAAATATTATATGAATGTATTATAACACAGGTTATTTTTATAAAAAATACCTCAACACATCACACATTGTATTTAGATAACATGGTATTTTATCAAATATATAAACAACCAGTGACTTTAACACAATATAGAAGACTTAAAGCAGATATTTATTAAAAAGGAGCAAACATTTAATTCCCTTTAGGTTATCAGATCTTACCATAGTCATTTATTTTCGCTAGAATAATGTTAGACTCTGAGGTAAAACGAAATGACAAACACACATTCTATTCGCTTTAGGTAAACATATCTTACCAGTGCTGTTTAGTCACCTATCAAAACTTCTAACATACTCTCAATAGGCTAGACGTGTCAAATCGATAGGAAATCACTCAAACATATTTTCCTTCTCACATATTTAAGTTACTCACTGAAGAAAGAAAAAAGAAACGCTAAAACAATGTTAGTCTATGAGGTAAAAATGAAATGACGCTATTTTATTAAATGACTTGAGTTCGCGCTTTTTTGCTGAGAGCAAGCAGGTGCTCGTGAAGAGCGAAGCCGGGAGAAGCGCGTGCAGAGGGTCGCATGCATATCAGACGTGCACATTAAAGGATGGGTTTATTTATGCTTTCATTTCATTTCCTGACAGTTTCACTTGTTACGTGAGGTTAATAACTGACAAGAGGACGCCGAAATACATACAATATAATTACCTAACTAAATCTGAGACAAAGCAAAAACATTAAAATATTATTTCCTCATCAAGATAGGGCGGAGATACATTTTGGTAGCCCGACAGGAATTCACAATAGCCCCGGGACGTCAGGCTAGCGATTTTGCAAGCCCTGAAATGTTTGCATTTTTCCAACAATGTTGGTTAGTAGACACGCTGCTGATTGACTAAAATGTGTTTTGGTATTCAGCCCTACTCTCTTTTCCAAAGTGTTTTTCAAAAATCATGCACCCCGCCTTCAAATACTCTTTCTTTTGTAAAACACTTTGGATACGTGTATGCTAAATGGATAAGTGTAAATAAGTGTAAACATTCAATTTGTTTGTCACTTCATATTTAAATTGCAGAATGGCATACATTTTCCGAGTGGGAAGTAAATGTCATCAAATTACAGGACACTATATTTAAGGAAAGTGTTTACTTTTACTAAACATTTATTATGTAGAACCTGTATGCGTATGCTTAAATTACATATTTGGAATAACCTTCACACAGCTCTGCATAAAGATTGTTTGACATTTGACATTAAACAACAGTTTGCATATAGATTATAAAGGCATGGGTTCAAGTAAATAATGACTTTATAATGAATTTATTTTGGGATAAACCTTTCTTTAAAAACCCACTGAAGTGCCTTGAAATGTGCAGTTTTGTTAGGTAATATAGCCAATAGCATTTAGTTTACCTCATAGCATGGAATCTGATGAGAAGAAGTGCAGAATGACAGCATAGAAATAGTTGATCTCAGTTGGCGGAAGTGGAGGTATTGTCAGTATTTCGGAGGACACCTTAAGCTTAACGCATTCATAATAATTTCTGATTTACTGGCAACTTTAAGAATTAATCATCCATTCCTTCGTACTTGCTTCAACTGAGTAAATGCGTTATCTTATTTAAAAATTATGGTTTTAATTGGATCTCGGTTTTATAAAAGTATGCTTTATAAAAGTTATGAGACAAATCCCCTCTGGTTAGTTTGGGAAAGCAGTTACAGGGTTTACACTGAAGGCTGTCACTTTGATTAATGGTTTGTTCTGTTCACACAGACAAATTTATCCAATGAGACTCCACATGCCACAGGTTTGTCATGTTTGAGTTACACGTACATGACATTTACATATCTTAACTTCCCTCTGTCGTGTTAGGGAAATGTTTTTAACTATGTGCTTTTAAATCTCCCAGTCAGCTTGTGATAACTTTACAGGAGTGGTTTCTATTACTTCCTGTTATTATGTGAGAAAAAGTGTCTGTATATCTCAATCAAACATTAAAAACATAAACGAGGCATGTGCGTACGTGGTGATACCTTTTAAGTTCATTGGCCTTGCTATTTTTATGTCCAGATAGAGAGAAAGGGAGAGAGTGAGAGAGAGAGATGGAGGGGTGGGCTGGTCTCCACTCCTAAGAGCATTACGAGAGCGCTTGTTTGTGACATTAGCGGAGTGTGCTGTCACTGTCATATGGCAAACCAAAGCAGCCTCGACTGGTTTACAGCAGAGACGCTTATTACAGACCCCGGCTGTTTACTCTTCACTATCCCATCCGGAGCCCTCGGCTTAATCCCGAGCGATACTCCTCAGCCTGTCACCAAGGTAAGAGAGGCAACTCTCACGAGCCGGTGGGCAAGATGAGACAAAACCGCACTGGCACTTTTCTCAGACGTGTTTGAGGAAACTGTGTAACTTGTGGCTTTTAAACTTCACGCTTTCTTGCTAGCACCTGGACCTAAATACTGGAATTATTTGTTGTAAATGTCTATGAAGCATTAGTTTTTGAGGTTTTAATGGTTGTTCTGTTTGAAACATACTGTTTAACCTGTCATGTTGTTTTTCATTGCGCTGTCAAAGTCTCCGCTGTTTATAAAGTCTGTATTTATGAGCTTGTGTCATGTGACCGCCCCCACTGCTATATATAGGCTATGTATGTATGTGTAAATATATGCATCCAAATAAAAAGGAAGTACTATACATTGGTAATTGCTATAGTTAGCCATGGAATACTTTAACAAAGAGTAATTACTAGAATATTCTGATAATAACTAGGCTATAGTGCATTGATTAACTGTAGTAAATACTGTAGTATACATCAAAATGTACAATAAGTTTAAAAAACACTACAGTATTTTACTGCAGTATACTATTACTAAAGTGTAATCAAATATATTATTCTCTATTTTGCAAGCTTTGCCATTGTGTTTAGAGTAGAGTAGAGTATACTTTATTGTCCTTTACAGGAAATTTGTTTTGGACTCACAGCTGCAGTAGTATACAAACATACACACAGAACACAATAGACAATAATCACAATATAGGAATAATAAATACAAAAAATAATTAATAAAAATAAAAAAAAAAAAACTACATTTTATCATTTAAAATATTAATAGATACCGGTAAAAATGACTTTTTAAAACGGTTGCTCTTACATAGCGGGACTCTATAACGTTTCCCTGATGGCAGAAGTTGGTACATTGGGAATAAAGCATGATTAGGATCATTCACTATAGATTGTGCATTCTTGAGAACTAATGATTCATAAATCATTTGAAGTGATGTATACTCTCGAACACCAATGATTTTCATTGCAGTTTTAACAAGACGAGCAAGCTGTGACTTCAATTGGACTGAGAGATTACCATACCATGCTTGCATCCCATAATTTAAAAGACTACCCAAGACTGCATAATAAAATAATTTAGACATGTTTTTTTTTAAGGAACTCCACTCAGCTGCCAGTAAAGGTTTATAAAATATATATATAGTTTTAATGAATTAACATATTTCTCTTGTTTTCATATTTAGCAGGTTTCTCATCCAGCATCTTGTCTGTTAATGGAGTTCCGGCAGGGCAGCGGTGATTACTGCCACGCCCAACATCGCTGAACACCTTGACCTGGGGTGGATGCACCTGAATCTGCCTCTGAATGTCCAGAGAAACACCTTGCCTGCCCTTCTCTCGCTGGTATTTCTGAATGACCGCCTCGCCGTGCACCAAATGGGGTAATTGGTATCACGACACCTGGCATTTGGCTACCGGACGCTGTTCCACCCGTCTACTTGCCCGTCAGAGTACCCCTAACAAGAGGAAGAGGCAGACTGATTGGAAGAGGAAGTCTGTTGTTGCCTTCAAACCGGGCAGCTTTCATTTTTATATACTGATTAGTAGTGACTTAAAGCAGAGGATCCTGCATCTCTGTAGAACTGCTCTGTAGGCCAGATCAAGCGCAGGACGGTGAGTGGAGCTCTGTGGATTCGGATTTTCTATAGAGTTGGAGGGACACTAGCATGGTCAGGATGAACCGCCCGGCTCCCGTTGAGGTCTGCTACAAAAACATGCGCTTCTTGATCACGCACAACCCCACCAATGCAACATTAAATAGTTTCATAGAGGTAAGAGACATTTAAAATGTACAACGCAGACATGACCGTAATATACCAAACACTTGGCTTTGAAAGAGTAACTAAAGGAGCTACCAAGAATTCAAAACATTTATTCATCATTTAACTGTTCTGCTTTGTTTATGAATAAATGCAACTTGCTCCATCATGTTTCTTCAGGATTTGAAGAACTATGGGGCAACAACAGTGGTGCGTGTGTGTGAAATAACCTATGATAAGACACCACTGGAAAAGGATGGAATTACAGTCATGGTAAGATATACCATGTTTATTTCTGTGCCATACTGTAAATGAGTATGAATGTGGATCGTGTTTTCCAAATCAGCACTGCCCTTTTAATGTCCTTTCACTTTTCTGTTTTGAAACAACTTTACTAGTGTAGGGTAAAACATATAGGGTCTGTTTCCTGCACAGGGCTTATCCTAGCCCCATATTAATATGCATTTTTTGCCTTGATGTTAAAACATTTTGCACTGACATATTTTAACATATATCAGTGCCATTGTTTAATCCCAAGATGCACACCAGTATTGTTTTTTGGTAAGGTGTGTTTGTAAAAACTACATAAATGTCCTAATATAATTAAGGATTAGTCCTGGATTAATCTAAACCCTGTCTGGGAAACTGCCCCATTAGTTGGTAAAAAAACCTCTCTATAATGGTTTTGCAACGTAAATACAAACAATGAGAGCACTGGTGTTGTGACCTATAGTTAATTTAATGTTTTTTTATCTTTAACAAAAAAATTATGATAAGATAAACTGACTACAGACTAGGGGGTAACAATACATCAATATGCATCGATACATAGATTTTATTCCTAACTATTCGATGTATCGATGCCACACATAAAAAATCCATTTGAGGTACCTTTATTTTGACACTTTCCTTGTCCCCATTCCTTGACATAACGTCCATCTACGCATTTCCCCCAAAGCGGGCATTTTTGTTTATTTTCATCTGCTAGCATCAGCAAGTGAATGCCATGCAGCAACAAAGTGGTTGTAGCAGCGAAAACACAACGATATTGTCCATGCAAAACGCAGTTTCCCCTCTAATGTCCTCTTTAACATGTTGATCAGAGACCAATGTTTAAGTGCTTTTATTGGATCCCCAGTGCTTCTGTCAACCTAGAAAATGTGAATAAGATCAACCCAGTAATTTAGTTTTGGTAAACCATTCTCTGCAAGCATGTAAATAAATAGGTCATTGAAATTTGGCTCCCTTTGTGATGTCAGAAGGGGATAATGCCGCCCCTTAAAGGGATAGTTCGGCCAAAAACGATATTAAACCCATGATTTACTCACCCCCAAGCTGTCAGAGTTGCAAATGTCTGTCGTTTTTCAGACAAACACATTTTCGGATATTTTAGAAAATAATTTAGATCTTTCAGTTGATTAAATGTAATGTTACGGGGTCCACCCATAGTCCACAACCTTCAAGTCCCAAAAAAGTGCGTCCATCTTTCACAAATTAAATCCAAACGGCTCCAGGATGATAAACAAAGGTCTTCTGAGGGTAATCCGCGCGGTGTTGTTGTAGAAATATCCATATTTAAAACTTTATTAATGAAAATAAATACCTTCCGGTAGCGCCGCCATCTTAGACTCCTCTGTATTCAGGAGAGAGTATTAGCGTAGTGTACACACTTTTCTTAGTGACGTATGACAAATTCGGAGGGCGGGGGCACAGAGCAGCAGCAGAGTAGCCTCCGTAGGCTGCGTAAGCTCTCATCCTGAATGCGGACACGACTAAGATGGCGGCGCTACCGGAAGGTATTTATTTTCGTTAATAAAGTTTTAAATATGGATATTTCTACAACAACACCGCGCGGATTACCCTCAGAAGACCTTGGTTTATCATCCTGGAGCCGTTTGGATTTATTTTGTGAAGGATGGACGCACTTTTTTTGGACTTGAAGGTCGTGAACTATGGGTGGACCCCGTAACATTACATTTAATCAACTGAAAGATCTAAAACATTTTCTAAAATATGCGAAAATGTGTTTGTCTGAAAAACGATGGACATATGCAACTCGGACTGCTTGGGGGTGAGTAAATCATGGGTTCAATATCATTTTTGGCCGAACTATCCTTTTAATCTGCACTATCAGACCACTGAACTGCCATTTAGTGCAGAGATCAGCTCATTTGCATTTACTGTAAAAGGACACACCCAAAACGACACATTTTTGCTCACACCTACAAAGTGGCAATTTTAACATGCTATAATAAATTATCTATATGGTATTTGGTATTTTGAGCTAAAACTTCACACATGTACTCTGGGGACACCAATGATGTATCTTAAAAACGTATTGTGAAAAGTCCCCTTTCAGTTTAACAGCTTTATTTTTTATATTAATTTATTTTTCAATGTAATAATATTTTTATAAAACTACCTAAGTGATTGTCACTATTGCACATTTTGGCACAAAATACTGAAAGACTTTGACTGTTGACATCATAAGCTTGATTTAACGTGACATTTTGCTAGGGCTGTGCAAAAAGATATTTTGATCTCTACTATCGATATTTTTTAAAAAACCATCAAATCCCTCTGCGTGCTTCAAATGACCTCCTCGGCCGCTGCTATAGTTGTCTCTGTCCAGTTGTCTGTCATATATGGCCATTCGGCCAATGTCTCAAAAGTTAGTGGGAGTGAGAAAATGGCAGAAAATGTAAAAACACCTGCAGCTTTCAAAGCCGACGTGTGGAAGTACTTAGGCTTTAAAAAATGTTTTTAATTCAGCTCTATTTTTTACATTTTTGATAAAAAAAGAAAAAGTACTGCAATGTATCGCAACATGCAATGTATCGTATCGTATCGCGATACATTGTATAATGACACATGATTCGTGATATGTATCGTATCGTGAGGCCCTTGCCAATACCCAGCCCTACATTTTGCCCCTCATTATTCATTTTTCTTTATTTAAAAAAAGTCTTTTTGTTAATTTGTTGTTCTGAAGGTTCCAATTGGGACCGAGGTTGTGTCATTTTCAAGGAGTTTAATTAAATGTTCATGTTAAATATTTTGGTTGCATTTGTAAGTAAAAGTGTAATATAAAAATATCGATAATTCAGTCAAATTTAATCGCAGTGAAGAAGTGTTTTGTGGTATCGTCAAAAATCGCACAACTGGCAGAAAGAATCGATATTGTATCGCATCCTAATGAACGTCCGATACACACCCTCGCTCTGTCATCTAAATTTAAAAATCCTGGGCATTTCCCTTGCTGTGTCACACCATGACACTTGTTTTTTAATTAACACTTCTGATATACTGCGGTGATGCTGCTATAATCGAGTGGATTTATACAACAACCACCTTATCTAGGATGAGGAGGCTTGTCCTGGTCAACACAGACCACAACTACATAGTTCATTTAGCTTTATTTCATTTTGAAGCACATATGAAATCACGTGATCACATGAGTCATGTGATAATAAAGTTAAATCAACTAAGATGAGGTTGCTTTTTCTTTCTGGTGCTTAAAGAGAATTCAGACTAGAACTGCAGACATCTGAACTTGATATTAGATCTGTCTCAGCCCTTACCTCGTCTTTGTAATGCTTGACTCCAACATCCACATGCATTTTCAATTTGGCTTGTCAACATTTCCTATTACCATGGCAGCAGGAAGGGAGATTGGTCTTTCTCTCTATCTCTGGGCTTTTTTATTAAGACTTATTCACCCTGATACCCTTTATTCGATTTATCTGAATAAAAAGTGTTGTATTTTGTACTTTGTTGGAATGTGAAATGAATATGATTTTTAGAATTTGTCCCTGGCTGGGAATTCAAGAAACGTAAAAGTCCAAGCCTCCCAGATTGTAAAGTTCTGTATAGGTTTATTTTGTATGCTGGTGCATCCCGGGCTTTACCTTTAGAATGCATTGGAAGCATAACAGACACACGATTATGTAAATCAACTTCCTCCTCAGGGCAACACGCACTTTCAAGAGAAAGACATGTTACTAAGAATCTACAGAACCTGTTTAAAACATTGCTGTTATGTGACTTCATCAGAAGTCAGATGAACACCTCCATGTCTCTGTCAAAGTTTTTTTTTGCATAATTTCCATCAAGAAAATGCAGCTTGTTCATGCTTGGCTAGACACGATTTAATGTTTTTAATTTAGTTAAAACGAGAGTCATTTTAATTGCACTCAATGGAGACTGAAGAGCTCTCTCGTGTAAACTGTGAATTCATCCAGAAATAAACATTTAGTTACCTCACCCTCATGTTGTTACAAACCTGTATGACTTTCCTCCTTCGGTGAACACCAAATGAAAAGTTGGCTTGTAAACAATGTCATAATTTTCATTATTGAGTCAACTATTGCTTTAAAACGAAGTGCCCTGTCTTCCATTGTTTGCTTAAACAGGTAGTCTCGCCCCAAGCTCAAGCCATTGGTTAAATTAGGAGTTAATATATCAGACCACTCAGACAAACAGCAATGTTGACACTCCTCAAGGAATTCAAACTACCAATGGTTTACATGTAGTTTTTGCAAATTGACTTTTCTTTGCTCTTTGCTCTCTCTTTCTGTTTACTCTGTGGTTTTTGTTATATAAACGGATCACTTCTGCTCTCCATAAAGAGAGATGAGGTAATGACTTTGCAGGGGTGCGAAACGTGAAATGGGATTTCCTCTTCATTTCAATCAACTCCAGATGGATTAAAAATCTCACCTTTCCCATTTTTACCCATTGCGTCAGTGCTTGAACGGTTCAGTGGAGTTGCAACAAGCCGATGATAGAAAGTGGAATTGCATTTCAGCGTGGATTTGTGCATTTCAGCTGCTGTTTAAAACCGAGGCAAGCTTCAGCTGAACAATTCATAAAGTCTGTTTAAAGGTCACGTTCTTCATGATCCCATTTTTTAAAACCCTAGTTAGTGTGTAATGTTGCAATAATAGCATAAATAATATCTGTAAAATGATAAAGCTCAAAGTTCACTCTCAGGCGATATATTTTCTTTAACAAAATTCACCTTTCAAAGTCTACAGCGAACAGCCAGTTTAGACTACAGCCATCTATTTCCTGCTTTAATGACGTCAGTAGAACAGTTTTTTTGACTAAACTCCACCCACAGGAATACGTTAGTCATCAGCTAAGCTAACGGCAAGCTAAGTTGCTATCGAATCACAACACACTAAACAAACTACACAATCAGAACTCGATACGTATTTCTGAAGGAGGGACTTCATAGAACAAGAAAAACATCAGCCTGTTTTGAGGACAGTGAAAACAGCGGTATACAGATAAGTAAACTGTGTGAAAAAACCTGCGGTTTTTTTATACACGTGAAAAATTAACACGTTATATTGCGCACTGTAAACACAATCAAAGCTTCAAAAACACAGAAAGAACGGGAGCTTTAAAACAAGCCAAAAACAGAAATACATCATGTTTCATTTTCATGTGAAACAGGAATTCTTTAAAAGAGACAGTTATTCCAAAAATCATTTACTCGCCCTCAAGTTATTCCAAACCTGTATAAATGTCTATGTTTTGCTGAACACAAAGGAAGATATTTGTAATCAAGCAGTAAACAGGAGCGCCATTTGGAAAAACATAAAACAGAAGTCAATGGTGCTCCAAAACGGCACATTGCTACTTTGTGTTCAGCTGCACAAAGAAATTTATACATGTTTGGAACTTGAGCGTGAGTAAATGATGACAGAATTTAAGTTTTTGGTTGAACTCTCCTTTTTAAGTGAGATGACACGTGAGATAGTATCTCATACTCCGTTAAAGTTGTAAAACCAAAAACCCCTTTGATGAAAAGGTTAGCGTTTGCTGACAGCTAACAGGTGCCTCAGACTCCGCTTTTGTAAGCAGAGGGTCTTGTTGCTGGAGAAATAGCAGGTATGCGATTCAAGGAAAATGCTGGGACATATTCCACAATTAGGCACACAGTGCTGGTTCTGGAGTCGGTGTTCCCTGGCAAGAGTACAGAACCCTTCCATCTTGGAATGGCCTCTTGGAATTAATAGCCTACTGTTGACATACTAGACAAGGAGGGGCCTATTAACCTCTTAGTGGATTAAAATGTTATTTTTAAACCTGGAGATTCTCATAGACAGCCCCCATTAGAAACTTGCTTCTCTGTATGTGTTCCTTTTTTGAGGATGCATTTCAAATCAGTCTGTTTTCAATGTCTTTCGGCACATTTGTTTGTAAAGCATAAATTAGTTTCATTCTACCATGAAAAGCCACTCGTGAGAGAAAAATAGCTGTAATGTTGGCCTGTATGTGAGTCAGATGTGTTTATCCTTTCCTACTGAAGTTCAGATCTGCTGATGCATTTATCATAATCCTGAACTGTTCTCTAAAAGGATTCGTCGATTTTCTTAAAAAAAAAATCCAGATAATTTACTTTCCATCATGTCATCCAAAATGTTTTTTGAGAAAAACATTCCAGAATTTGTCTCATTTTAATAGACTTTAATGGACCCCAACACTTAACAGTTTTAATGCAGTTTAAAATTGCAGTTTCAAAGGACTCTAAACGATCCCAAGTGAGGCATAAGGGTCTTCTATAGCAAAACAATTGTCATTTTTGAAAAATATGCACTTTGAAACCACAACTTCTCATCTTCCTCCGGTCGTGTGACGCGCCAGCGCAACTTCACGTAATTGCGTAATGATGTCGAAAGGTCACATGTAACATATATGAAACGCACATTTGCGGACCATTTTAAACAATAAACTGACACAAAGACATTAACTAGTATCATTCAACATACAACAACGTCGGAACGGGCCTCTGTCTCCACACTTGTAAACACCTGGGCGTAGTTTTGCATACGTCATCCATGACCTCTTGAAATGATGATGTATTACCTGAGGTCGCGCTGGTGCGTCACACGAATGGAGGAAGACAAGAAGTTGTGGTTTGAAAGTGCCTTGTTTGGGATCGTTTAGAGTCCATTGAAGCAGCAATTTTAAACTGCATTAAAACTGTTAAGTGTTGGGGTCCATTAAAGTCCATTAAAATGAGAAAAATCCTGGAATGTTTTCCTCAAAAACATAATTTATTCTCGACTGAACAAAGAAAGACATCAACATTTTGGATGACATGGTGGTGAGTAAAATATCTGGATTTTTTTAAGAAAATGCACCAATCCTTTAAATGGGCCATGGCACCATACTTTAAGATGTCAAATAAATCTTTGGTGTCCCCAGAGCACATATGTGAAGTTTTAGCTCAAAATACCATATAGATAATTTATTATAATATGTTACAATTGACACTTTGTAGGTGTGTGCAAAAATGTGCTGTTTTGGGTGTGTCCTATTAAATGCAAAGGAGTGGATAAAGTGGAAACACTGATCACAATGATGGTGGTTTGTTGCAATTGAAACTCAGTTGTGCTGTGAATTATTTTTTTTCTCTCTCTCTTTCTCTGCACTAAATGGCAGTGCTGTGATTGGATTGTGCAGATAAAGGGGGTGGTATTATTCTAATAAGAGCTTTTTATGACATCATAAAAAGGGACAAATTTCAACAACCTATTTTTGTATGTGCTTGTAAAGCATGGTTTACCAAAACTAAGTTACTGGGTTGATCTTTTTCACATTTTCTAGGTTGATTGTAGCACTGGGGACCCAATTATAGCACTTAAACATGGTGTAAGTCTAATTTTCATGCCATGGCCCCTTTAAGCAAAGAATGTGATTGCTCGATATAGCCGACTAAAATCGAAGGAGTATGAGAAATGTAAAAGTCAAACACTCGAAGACTTTGATATAAGGAGTCTTTGAACACAACATATTTTGTGGTCATGCCCGTGTTTGCTCTGTTACTCAATCGGACAACATTTGTGATGATTCAGCTCTTGCACATGGTGCTGAATTGAGCTGTTCGTGACAGATCCGATTGAAGCGACGGACTTGACAGGACGAGTGGACGTGCCGATTTTGCGTTTGCAGAACTTGTGAAAATCACACAGGAAGCATCAAAGGGTTTCACAGGCGCTCTGAGAACTAGAGATAATGTTTAGTTTTAAAGTGCTATAGAGCACCACCTGCTGGTGATGATTGGAATTAATTGTTTCCTATGAACTATTTTCTATTTCCATTGGCTTTCTTTGCGTCTCCCTATCATTACAGACACGCTTGCGAACACACTCATAGATGTGTTTTTTCGCACAGGACTGGCCTTTTGATGATGGTGCTCCTCCTCCTACTAAAATAGTGGATGACTGGCTCAGTCTGCTGAAGAATAAGTTCTGTGAGGATCCAGGCTGCTGTGTGGCTGTTCACTGTGTGGCTGGACTTGGCCGGTAAGTGAATAAAGTCAAGAAACGTTATTGTCATTTCAACCGTATATAGCAGTGCGGTACAAAGTGAAATGAGACTAGGTTTCTCCAGGACCATGGTGCTATATACAGACACTGAACTACATAAAAACAACACAAAGCTAAGGACTAAAAAGTAGTTTAACCTGGCCACATAAAGTGCATGTGTGCAACCTGGTGCAATAAGTGCCAGACAAAAGACAATGCATGACAGAAGACAGGTGCATAATAAAAATAAATAAAAGCAGAGCCGGCAAGGGCAGCATGACATAACATTACATCATTCTGCTGTTTTAGACATGTTGCTTACTGCAAATTATAGCCATAAGCTGTGTTTCCATTACCCTTTAAATTGCACAAATTGACATTGCGAACTGAAAATACAGCCAGTAAAAACACGTCAATTTTGCAAAAAACTCCCATATATCACAAAAAAGTTTTTACACTTGAGGTGGGTTTTCAGGCAATTTATAAAATATGTATTTTGCAAAACTGCAATGGAGACAGTTTATTTGCACTTTCAGGTCACCTGATGCAAGTCACATAATTATTATTTAAGATGACGCGGAAACACCTCAATACGTGTCTGGCTTTACTTGCCAATAATGTTTGGATAACATTCCTACATCTCTTTTGATTTAAAATAATATACTATTACCTCCAAGAAACACCTATACATTGGCGCTCCTAAGTATAAGGGGCTTTCCTTGGCATATTTTTATGGATAATACTCTTACGTCCCCTTCGGTTAAAAATAATGCCTAGTGCGATAGATGGGATATTATTGAACCTTCCAACATCAGTCGACGTTTGGAATGACTTATCATGATAGGAAAAAACTACGCTTCAGTCGCATATCATTGGTTAATGGAAAGCCTTAATTTCGCAAAAGAAAACAACGTTTTGCGCAAATCTGAAATGGTAGTGGGTGATCTCATGAAATCCAGATTTAGAAGGTGTCCAGCATCAGATTTTTTGAAAAGCCCTTGAAGCCAAATCATTTAAGATTAAGGTCTGAACTTACAATAACCATTATTTTTAGAGGATTAAAAAAATATATATTTTCTATTGAATTATAAAAAAAATCATTATCAAAAATTATCATTACCGCAACATGATATTACATTAAATATATGCATTTACAAACTCATGTTTCATTAATGAGAACTAAAAAGTTGTTTAGGTACTATGACAAACTAAATTTCAACTTTTATCTGGAGAGAAAAAATAAGAACTGCTTACCTGGTAGCCATCTTGAGTGTCACAGTCAATTATGTCCCTTCCAACAAATGTTTTTTTAGTTCCTTGAGGGCTAAAACAATGAATTAAAATTGTTGTGGAGGATGAGAAAATTGGTCTTGGACACATTTATATTCCTTATTATTGTCTCTACATTTACCAATGATCTTTAAATACCACATGTTTCTTTACTGTAAATGTTTATAGTATAACATGCACTGACGCTTTTTATTTATTCGATTTTTTTAATTATAAATATTTCCATGTCAAAGAACCTGGACACGTTGCGGTAATGAAAATGTTCCCCTTAAATGTGGAAAAAACAACAAAATTGGTTTCATTTGAAATCATATGCAAAATAGTACATGAAGAGATGTTTGTAACTGTATGCTTCTTATTTTGATACTTTAACTTTAATAACTTACTTTTTTATCAAAATGTTTCATGACACCTCAATTTCGTGAGAATCACCCAAATATAACTACTGTTGTTCCATGCTTTTTAATCATTCAGGAACATTTGGAATTCTTTGCAACATTGTTTTGTGATTGACAGCTGTATAGATTTAAGTTAGGAGAAATCTGTGAATCTATGAAATTTTTCATGCGAAGGTTCTGCGCAGGCCAAGCCAATAATTAGTTTTCCTGTTTAGAACATGTAGACGTGCAAATGCTCATCAGCATTTGAAGGGTCAGATATGTGGCTCAGCTTTACACATTTAGAAACATTTCTCAAACATATTAAGCCCATTAAACAGTCCTTCCCAGGATCTGTTGCTCTTTTCCCCATCCGAATGCAATGAAGAATCATTTGTGCAGTGTCTCTGCCAGAGCTGCAAGCTGGGATGTTTTAGTGTGGCTTTTGATTTTTACTGTTTACATTTGGTTTCTCATCCTTTTTTGCTTCACCCCAAAACCCCCCGGTGACAGACCAGTGTTCCCTTTAGGTCAAACTCATTCGCCTCGCCTGAAACCATGCGCCAAAACCAACTCTTCACATGCACACACTATTGATTGAAGTTTATTATTCGAGGCACAAAGGTTGACGTCCAAAGACGAAACAGGAAGAAGAGGATAAGCGGCTCTCGTAATTGCTCCTCTGTGTGTTCCCCATAATGACTGTTAGTGGAGGATCTCGGTGTAGAAACTCCTATCTGGCCAGTTGTCAAAATACACACAGACCTTAATTAAGCAGCAAGCCGTAGAGCCAGGCGGTCAAATGCAGGAGTGATAACGGCACTCTGGTTTACCCTGCCTACCAACCTCACACTTTGACCTCTGACTGCTTTTGCTAACAAGTTAAGCATCAAACTCTATGACGTAGGTTGCTGGTCCTGTGGGAGCCCTCGGCAGTTTTTGACTGCGAGCCAATGTTTGCTTTAGTAGACTGAGTTTGTTTTATTATGCATTGGAAAGGGGTACATTGAATGGATACTTGAAAGCCGTCAGTACCCCAAATGCAAATTGTGTTTCAGGAACAGGAAGTGACATGCTTTTCAAATTAAAATTCATTTGTTTTTAGCAAATCTGATATTACGTTTATGTTTTTACATTTGTAACAGTTTTGCAAGTTAAATGGTATTGCATTGACAGAAATAAATTATTTGCACTTTAAACGAAAAGTTTACCCAAAATTAAATTTACTTGTCCTTGTCGTTGTTACAAACCTGCATAATCTTGACAAGAAATGTTGCTAATGTACTGGCCTGTCTTTCCCATAATGAAAATAAATGGCAATCTGGGCTGGCACAGTATTGTAATGGATGCAAACATCAGAGGACAGCAAAGCCTGTTTGTCACACAAAGCCTGTAATATGGCTTTAAATGACTTTTAATACAGTACACAAGATGTATGGGCTACTTTTATGATGCTTTTCTGTTAACCCTATTTACTTTGATCCCATATAAAAGAGTAGCTAGGACATTTTGTAATACTTCTCTTGTGTTTTATTGAAGAAATCATGCCAGTTTGGAACATGATACATTTCTCTAGGGTTTCTATTCTTTTAATTGTTGTTAGAAATTGGATTTTATGTTTAAAACTCTTCATTTAAGGCTAATGTGTTAAAAAATATGTATGTGAAAATGTGCCTTACCCCAGAAAATAACCAAACGTGAAAACCTGTTCTCACATGCACTACTCTTGGTTTCAAAGAAGTCTTTTTCTTAGAAAGTCATTTTCTTAGAAATGGCTATTGGTACAGGGCAGCACACTGTGGCTGTTTGTGCAAATGACATTTCTTGGTATTAAACTCAGTGCGTATACATTACAGGGCTCCTGTACTGGTGGCATTGGCACTTATAGAGAGTGGAATGAAATACGAGGATGCCATTCAGTTCATCAGACAGTGAGTATATATTACAACAAACAGTATGCCAACAACACCCAGTCATTAAACTTAGCGCATCACAATAAATGTATTATAACAAATTATGCAACGTTAACACATTACATCAAATTATGCAGCAACGATACATCACAGAAAATATGCAGCAGTAACACATCAAATGTAATTATGCAGAACAAACTCATTATAGCAAATTATGCAGTCGAAAGATGAATCACACTGTTTACACTGTGCAATATGTACAGTTTATATAGCCTTTAAACACAATGCAGTCTACAATGCATTACAGATGACTGGTGAGTCTCTTTATGGTTTAAAGGGACACTACACTTTTTTTGAAAATATGCTCATTTTCCAGCTCCCCTAGAGTTAAATCTTATATTTTTACCATTTTTGAATCCATTCAGTCGATCTCCGGGTCTGGCGCTAGCACTTTTTTAGCATAGCTTAGCACAATCCATTGAATCTGAATAGACCATTAGAATTGCACTAAAAATAACAAAAGAGTTTCAACTTTTTCCTATTTAAAACTTGACTCTTCTGTAGTTACATCGTGTACTAAGACCGACGTAAAATTTATAGTTGCAATTTTCTAGGCAGATAT
This sequence comes from Paramisgurnus dabryanus, assembly GCF_030506205.2. Classification (NCBI taxonomy): domain Eukaryota; kingdom Metazoa; phylum Chordata; class Actinopteri; order Cypriniformes; family Cobitidae; genus Paramisgurnus; species Paramisgurnus dabryanus. The sequence continues at coordinate 14,566,359 of NC_133349.1, forward strand.
GGTTAGGAACTATACTCTCATTCTGGCGTTATAAGCAAAGACTTTGCTGCCGTAACATGGCTGCAAAAGGCGCAATGATATTACACAGGTATTAATTTTCCGTTGGTCTTAGTACATAATGTCACCACAGAAGAGTCAAGTTTTAAATGGGAAAAATATTGAAACTTTTTGGTTATTTATTAGCGTGATGCTAATGGTCTAATCAGATTCAATGGATTATGCTAAGCTATGCTAAAAGTGGTAGCGCCAGACCCGGAGATCGGCTGAATGGTTTCCAAAATGGTAAAAATCAAATGTTTAACTCTAGAGGAGCTGGGAAATTTTAAAATGTAACCATAAAAATACACTACATTGCGATTGAAGGCTACATTTATATGATTTATTTCCACAGAAAACGCCGGGGCGCCATCAACAGCAAGCAGCTGACTTACCTTGAGAAGTACCGCCCAAAACAGAGACTGCGTTTCAAAGACCCACACAATCACAAAAGCAAGTGCTGCCTAATGTGATCCGGTCCCACCACCCTCCTGCCACATAAGGAACTTTTTACTCATGGACTAAACCAGACTGAAATTACCAATCCAGTGCATTTGAACTCCTGTTACTTCTTTGGAGGGGAATTTAACCCCCCATTTTTGTAAATGTTAGACCCGTTTACACAGGGTCTTTACCAGCTCAGGGCTGTGAAAGACGAGCCTCTAGTATTTTGTCTTTACACACAAACCCTCGTCCTAAGTGTTTTCACAATTTATCGTGAACACACACCAATGCATATTTTGACACACACACATTTGTACTACCAGGCATCACACTGTACCAGCAGCACATAGTCCAAAGATGATCATGGGCGGCCACCTGCTGCTCTGGCAGGGTCAACCACAATGAGGTCATAGAACAAAATCACTGTATGTCATTTTCTTGCTTTTGTATGGAACCGCTTGTCTACCTTGTTCCCTCTCTCTTTGTTATTTTGAAGTTTCATAATGCTTGTCTCTCTGTCGGACCCATTTTTTAAGGGTGTGATTGAGATGATTAACCTCTTTTTATATTGTATCATAATTCTGCTATGGGATTCAAGTGTTGCACCACTGGCTGCTTACAAAGAGAACTGCAGGAGTCACCGCTCACATAGCACACTTTGAAATGACTTCCAAGTTTTATGTTTTTGAGAACACATTGAAGCTCAATGTGTATTACAGCATAGCTTTGTGCATAAAAATCCATACAATATGATATACTGTAGTGCCCCAGAAATGCAGCAATGAACTAAGAGAAATGAGAATATGTACTCGGTGTGTGAATTTATCATTACAACCACAAGGGATTTCTCACACTACATTTCATATGAACTTCACTGCTGCGTACACGGCATTGTTGAAAATTGTTGCGTTTTTATTTATTTGTGTTTTTGTGCTCACGGATGGCTCAAGTTTTTCACTTGACATGCATAGTTGTATATGGACACCTTAGAATGACAGAATCAATGATTTTTAAAGAAATGGTTAAAATATCTTTGTCTTGTTCATATAATGAGAAATGAAATGAGATCATGGGATCTGGTCATATAGACATCAGAAAAAGAAGTGTAAATGAATCTGTCACTGATGGGTCAGGTACTGAAGCAAACTCTCACGTGCATCAGATAGAGAGTGTGTCATTTATCTGCATGGCTTTGGTGAAATCTGTGTGATATTTAATGGATCGGACTCTGAGATAATGTCATATTTCCTGCCTCTAAAATTAAAAGCAGATCTGATTGGTCTATTACAATGAAGCAAACATTAAATAAATGTCTAAAAATTTGTATCTTTGTATATTTGCATTGACGAAAGACTTGTGACGCCAAACAAACACCACAGCTATTTCAATTTCATTTTATATATACTGTAAAATAAAATGTACAATTATTTATACAATTTGTGGATTAAAATTTACTCATTTAAATTCCAAAAAGTCAATCGCAAGAGACTAGCTATATTTTATTTTAAAGAGCACCTATTTCATGTCTAAAAACAATGTTATTTTGTGTATTTGGTATAATATAATGTGTTTGCGTTGTTTATGGTTAAAAACACATTATTTTCCACATACCGTACATTTTTGTAGCTCCAGATTTCATTATCTTCCTGAAATGCACGGATTTGAAAAGCTCTGTGTCCCTGATTGGCCAGCTAATCTGTACGTTGTGATAGGCCTGAATACCTCTGCTATCAGCAGGAAATGTGAAGCTCCTTACCATTTTTGAAATATTTGGTTGCTAACAGGAGTTAACTTACAGGCTGTTTTCCCGAAGCAGGAGGAATTATGATAATGTCAGTCTTGTCTACGTCACCAATCCCAGGAAGTAAACTGCTGCCTACAATCCGTTTGTTTGTTGTAGTCCAAGTAAAGAGATTTACGTTGGAGATGATAACTTGCGTCATCGTTTACTTTGGGGTTTGTACCTTTTGCATATCGTTAACATGGACTAATACACACTCACACACCAAAATAAATTTTCAAAATGTGAATTGGACAATAGGTGCTCTTTAAAAAGAACTTCCTTCCAGTATTTATCAAGTTTTTCCTTTTTACCCATTTTGCATTCTATCAAGCAGGAGACAGCTGCGTTGCAAACAAGCTTTGTTTCATTACTCTCAATAAATCATCCTGTAGTGGATCCTCTTCAAGACAAAACTGTCAAAGCTGGTGATTCATTTAAATTGGTGTGAATAAAGCAGCTCAATGTTGCTGACATTTAAGGGCTTCTCTCCAAACAATAGAGAGATTGTCTCATTCACAGACTGTAAAACATGTCACAGGTATTGTCACTTTCCACCACCTGTTAAGTGTTTTCCTTTGTTAACCTGGAATGTTTTTGTTGGAAGTTATAGCCTGAACCATAATTATAATTATCCGTAGTCTCTGAAACATCAGAAAAATATAGTCAAAGGAAACATTGTTCAAAGAATACATTTTAATGTCACTACTAGAACCATTTTCAGCACAGCTGCTTGTTTTTTGTTACTGTGTGTGTGTGTGTGTGTGTGTGTGTGTGTGTGTGTGTGTGTGAGAGAGAGTGGGGGGGGGCTTTAGAAACTGTACTGTAAGTTTATTTTGCCTTCATTCAGTCAGGGTCCTACAGACATCATCATCATCATACAAGGAGAGACAAATGCACCCCCCAAAAAAATTCATTATTTTTCGACTTCCTTTGTAAATCTCTTATTATTCCTTTTGTATGAACCTTGTCGATTTCAATGAGTTCTCAGATCTGATTTCATGAGATGACAGTGCAATCTTTAAAAAATGCATGTGAATCTTTTAAAAAAATAAAGGCAATTTTTTTTTAAACAATGATTCATTGTGTCCCTGTTTATATATACAGTAACCAGTTTGTAATAATTGAAATATTAATATTATGATTTTTAATGCCACAAGAAAGTAATGTTAGGAATTCATGTATATATCTCTGTTTTTATAAATAATTTGAACATTTGTCTAATCTAAATGTGGATTAAAAATCAATAAAACAGAAACTGAATTGCTTGTGCCAGTTCTTCATGCAGTCTTACTGGAGAATACAAATGCAAACCACACACACCCTCTAATGGTCATTTTGGTTTTAACCTGTTTATGTGTAGTGAGGCATGTTGTTTCCTAACAACAATAACCAGTTTTTCTAGCCAGAATGCAATGTCACTGCAGCATTCACTACTGTAAACAATCCTGTGTTTTTACAGGAAGTTACTGGCAGCACAATTGCCAGCAAGTTACAGAGTTACAGCAAGATTCAAATATACTGTAAAATATTAAATAGTACTAAGGTACTTTACTGTTATCTAGAAATATGATATTGTACAGTAGATTTTCTACAGTTTGGTTAAACTGACATTTAGAGGTCCACTGTATAGATTTTTAGTGGTATGGTGAGACTTTGAATTGAAACCAGGGCTCATTATAGTTGTGCGTATGTCCTACGACAGGGGTGCCCAACCCTGTTCCTGGAGGGCTAACGTCTTGCAGATATTAGCTCCAACCTCAATCAAACTCTTTGAAGCAGCTAATCAAGGGCTGCGTCCGAAACCGCATACTGTATAGTAGGTACTGAATTAGATGAAGTACCTACTTGGCGTTAAAACAGTAGGTAATGTATAGTATGAATCCTGGTAGTATGAATGAGATTCGGACGTACTACATCCGCCATGTTGCTACATCACGTGACATACATCGTCATCACGTCATGTCATTTCAGCGCGAAAACAGCCGTGTGCCTCTTCTTCTTCGTTGGATAACTCCTCTTCCGGGGCATCATGGGATAGTGAAGCGTCCATCGTATGCACACTGCAAAATCTAACCGGAAGTAGTAGGTCATCCGGGTACTTTTCGCATACTGTTTTTCGAATACTATGTATTCGGACATACTACTCGCCTCGCCTACTGCTTTTCGCGTACGATATAGTATGTAGTAGGCGGTTTCGGACGCAGCAAAGGTGTTCATGGTTGCTTTATAATTACAGACAGGTGTGTTGAAGGTGGGTTGGAACTGAAGTCTGCAGGACGTTAGCCCTCCAGGAGCAGGGTTGAGCACCCCTGTCCTACGGTGTAGGATACACGGTGGTTTTATATGTGTGCAAACACAAATGCAGACTGCTGGTAGGCAGTATCCACGCGTGTTTAGCGCGACCGTCACTGAAGAAGCAGCTTGGTCAGTTAACCCACAAACGAAGAAAAAACAGCAACTTGTGTATGTTTTATGAAGACAATCAGTGATGGAAGTAAATAAACAGCGACTTATGTTTCAGTTTCAACTAAATGACTCCTCAACTTGCCCCATCTTTGTTCTCATCGTCGCAACCGGAAATACCTAGGACGCAGTGTTTTTACCTAACGGGAGGAGTTCTAGTGGACCAATAACAGCGCTTCTGGTCAGCATACAACTGGCGCACTGTTAAAAATTTGGCGAGGTGCACTACACAGTCAGACTACACAGAGGCTCCGGATAACTTACGGCGTAGACCTTACACACGACTATAAATTGGACTTTAGTCCACAGCTCACCCCTCCCTTTCGTAATGCACAGTGAAGCTACGGTAGCCGCCACAGGAAAAACAGTTCATCATCTGAGACAACATGGTGACAAAATGCGATCTACAGAACAGTTTGTCCATTTAGGGCTAATGTAGAAATATGGCGGTGCGAAATGGTGACTTCCATGTAAGGGGACCTGTGGTGTATGTAGATAAAAATGTCTCATTCTAAGGGATTAAGAACAATGCAGTTCATTTTGTAAGGTCTTTATACACCACTGATAATACTTCTAAAAGTTACACAGTGCACCTTTAACAGTGCTTGAGTGAAAAGTTGAAGGTTGCTTTTGCTACACAAGGGTTAGACCACTTCAGGTTTGGCATTTCTGTCAGTTTTGGTCTTTTTATTGTGCATGTTGTTCTTGTTCAGGATGTCAAATTGGAAGGAGACCGTTATCTTTTAGCAACTAAATTTATTTTTTATTTGAAATTTCCTCTAAAGAGGTTATGCGGTGCAATTTTAAATCAAAAGTTTTAAAAGTCATTGTCAGGACAAAGAAGATTTAACTTCCACAAAACCTTTCTGCTGCAGAGAAGGATCTCTGTTAGAGGAAAAGGTTTTGCTTTTATTATTTTGCTTTTATAGATTTTCTCATATTAAATAATTAAATATAAAGTATAACTACAGTATGGTTTATTAGTTCAAAAGTTAAAGTTGTAGTATGCATTAACAGCATTAAGTGTAGTAATTATTTTAATATTATACAGTGTATACTTCAATTTAGGCTATAGCTTACTATAATAAATACTACTGTAGGGGTATAGGCTACTACATTCTTTTTAATATGTAAAATGTATATGAAATGCTGGTCTCTGCATGTTCTCTCTCACTCTCTACTCTATCTCAAAACTAAGTAAGCTGCCTACCTAGGTAGTATTTTGGGACGTCACGGGCACTGTCTAGTAGTTGAGTTGAGCTGCTTGTATTGAGACGCAGCCTTTCTTTAGTGCAGCATCCGCCATATTGTCTATCAGGAGACGCTGAGAGGTAATGCAGTGTGATTATACAGCCAATTCATACCTATATTACTGCATGAATGAATCGTTAACATTTTCTTTAAAACAGGAAAACGCCGGTAAGACTTAACATTACTTAAATCCTCGCGTGTGCCCGTATATGGTGTTATTTGTCGGTCACACAGTTAGCGCGTGTCATTGCTACTCGCTAACCGCTAAAACCAGCCGCCTTTCTTTATAATCAGGACCGAACCGCAACGTTTGGATTCAGGTTCCATTTTAATTAAACCTTAGCTTCGAGTTGTATTTATAGTTTCCATAAAAAGAGGCAAATATTTGTTTTGTGTATGTATTTGTTTAAACCCTTTGTGCGGCGTTAGCTTTGATGTGGCGTGTTGCGCCACGTTCGGCTAATAGCGTTTGCACGATAATTCTCTACGTTGTATCGTTTCAAGTTCACGTATGGTGTTATTTATGCATCTTTATTTTATTTCACATCCTGGTAAACAATTTGGAATGAAATTGTTGGTTAATTGCGACGGAAAATGTTTTAGAAACGGCTTAGGCGTGGCAAACGCTATGCTACTTAGCGATTAGCAAGCTAACTTAACTATCAGCTGTTTGGGGAGCTGATAATACATTCTTGGAAATACATTATTTATATCGTTGTTCGTAATTGAGTAGTAATGTAGGGTACATGCAGATTAACAGGTGAATGCAGTATAACATTGGTTTGATTGGTGTGTTTGACTGTGACATCAGACTTAATAACACATTTTAATATTGATTTTAAAAATTGATCCGTTTTATGTTAATGCCTTTATACTAAGATTGTTACGGTATGCAGTGATAAATAACACACCCTTTAATAATGGTTTGCGTTTGTTCTGTGCGTTTGATCATAGTTATTCAACTTGCACAAACAGCAAGTTGTTAATCTGCTGGCTATATTATAGCAAGACTGGTTGGTTATTAATGGACGTTGGTCTGTAAATCAGTACTTTGACACGTAAGCTGATGTTGCAGGTTTGGGGTGGTGCGTTATAATTTTAAACCTTGTGTTTTGCAGCAAATGAAATGAGGAATGAGTTTTAAGATTGCAGTGTCTCCTGATTAAACACCTGGATGTCCTCTTTGATTAGAATTACAATCAGGTATGTTATTCACTGGCAATGCCTGAATGCAGTAGATCTCATATTTGTTGACTATGTTGCTTGCTGTATACTGACTCATCCGGCTTGCTTATTTGTTTTTTGTAGCCTATGCTCCACCATAAAGTCATCACATCTGCCTTCATCAGCTCCACCTGTCATTTGCCGCTTGGAGAAAACCTCCAAGGTAATAACCAACCTGTATAAATACACTTGTGCGTGGCTACTTTTTCACAACAATTATGTAGTGAAATTAAAAGTTTTTCTTTCGCTTTTTTGCAAAATTTAATGTACACACGACAGCTGTGTCAAAACGATCTACATTTACACGGATTCATGTTGTTTAGATGGACAATGAAGTTTTTTTGTCACAATGAGTGACACTGGGCCATAATGTGCCAAACTTTGTTGGAGAAACTCAGTATCTTAAGTAGAACAGATACAGTTCTTTAGGCCACCATTGTTGTTTTGGTTATATTTGCGAATGCCGATAGACTGAATAAACACATCTGACATCATAAACTCAAACATGACACCATTGATTCACGGTTACATAGTTTACACAGAGACAACAAGGTGTCATTTTTAAAAACGTACACTTTAAAGCCTGTCATCAATGTGTTTTTAGGACCCCAAAACGCAGTTGTTGTGTAAATGGTCAGCCAAACACAAAAAAACGTTCTTGTTAACAGTTGAAAACGTTGTCGTGCAAATTAGGGTGGTCCTTATTTTTCAGCTTTTAAAGTTCATGCTCTCACCCCACCAATATGTTTGAATAAATAAATAAATAAATTGAGCTCATTTTTTTAGATATTATAAATTAATATTTAGAGGTTGCTTAAGACCTTTTAAGTTTAAAACATTGAATATTATGTGATACTTTGTGCTAGCCTGTATAATTGTTTAATAATATATACTTATGGCAACAATGGACTTCCTTGACCATGTTCCATGCAATTAAAACTCCTGTTTTAGTTGTGATATGCCTTTCAAAGCAAGAAAGCTTCAATGTGAATGAATTACAATAGACAATATACACTGAGACAATGGCGGGAGCAACACTAAGCAAGTCCGCTATGTGGTAACTCGGATCAGAAGAGACTGAAATAGCTTGAACAAAGTTACCCTTCAAGAAGCAAGTTTTATGGGTGTTGTGCGTTTTTAAATGGTACAGTTTTTGCAAAAATATGGAATTTCAGAAAATTCAAGGCTTTGATCAACCTCTAGATATTGTGAACAATTAAAAATTTTGCCCGGTGTGTTTTTATTGATATTCTAACATATTTAGGGGTGAGAGTTGAACATTAAAAAAACAAGTGACTGATTATAAGGACCACCCTAGTGCAAATGGCACCTCAGTCTCAATATATGTGCTTACATATTTATTTTTTATTTAAATGCTTTTAAATCATGCAATATGAGACTTTTGAGAAAGCATGCTTGTTTCTTACAGTTCTACTTTATTATAGTTTATTTGTTTATTTAACTGTTCTGTTGAATGTTGTTTACTTGGCCACTGTATCTTGCTGATGTTCTTGTGACTTTCTAGTAAAGTGTTTTTTGTTTGTTTGTCTTTCAGGTGTTTCAGGGAATACCGTGTGTAGAATATGTCTGGCCCTGTCCCAAGTCGCTCTCGAGTTTACCCTGATGTAAACACACAGCGACCCAGAGAGTACTGGGACTATGAATCCCATGTGGTAGACTGGGGGTGCGTTCTACTAAATATTTTTTTGCTCGGGGGTTAAATGCAGTATTGTCCCTGAGGATAGCTTCTGTATAGTGTTGTTTTTGTATGGACATGAATTACATGAGCAGCTTTTATTACTTGTTTAATTTCTTCTGCTTTAATTTTTTCCATGCCTTGGGTGTTTTGTACATTGTGTGACTCAAGAGTTTGTACTGCTATGTTTATGCTCTTAGAAATCAGGATGACTACCAGTTAGTGCGAAAGCTTGGCCGGGGAAAATACAGTGAAGTGTTTGAAGCCATAAACATCACGAACAATGAGAAAGTAGTCGTCAAAATACTCAAGGTATCGTCTGTTGTTTGCATTCACTTAACTGCAATTCACTGTGAAAAGCCTTAAAGGTTTTAGTTTAGCAAAAAATAAAAAAACAATTGGCATCGTTTATTTTTTTTTTATGTTTTTTTTTGCGGGACAGAAAATTGTAAAATGTTAAAGGGATAGTTCGGCCAAAAATTATATAAAACGCCCATGATTTACTCACCCCCAAGCTGTCCGAGTTGCATATGTCCATCGTTTTTCAGACAATCACATTTTCGGATATTTTAGAAAATGTTTTAGAACTTTCAGTTGATTAAATGTAATGTTACGGGGTCCACCCATAGTCCACGACCTTCAAGTCCAAAAAAGTGCGTCCATCCTTCACAAAATAAATCCAAACGGCTTCAGGATGATAAACAAAGGTCTTCTGAGGGTAATCCGCGTGGTGTTGTTGTAGAAATATCCATATTTAAAACTTTATTAACGAAAATAAATCCCTTCCGGTAGCGCCGCCATCTTAGACTCCTCTGCATTCAGGAGACAGTATTAGCGTAGTGTACACACTTTTCTTAGTGACGTATGACAAATTCGAAGGGCGGGAGCACAGAGCAGCAGCAGAGTAGACTCCATAGGCTGCGTAAGCTCTCATCCAGAATGCGGACGCGACTGAGATGGCGCCGCTACCGGAAGGTATTTATTTACGTTAATAAAGTTTTAAATATGGATATTTCTACAACAACACCGCGCGGATTATCCTCAGAAGACCTTTGTTTATCATCCTGGAGCCGTTTGGATTTAATTTGTGAAGGATGGATGCACTGTTTTTGGACTTGAAGGTCATGGACTATGGGTGGACCCCGTAACATTACATTTAATCAACTGAAAGATCTAAAACATTTTCTAAAATATCAGAAAATGTGTTTGTCTAAAAAACGATGGACATATGCAACTCGGACAGCTTGGGGGTGATTAAATTATGGGTTTAATATAATTTTTGGCCGAACTATCCCTTTAAGGACTTGCAGCCTCAGAGACTGATCACTCCAAACGCGTTTATGGCAGTTGCAGGCTCCTATATCGAATGATTTTCTATGGGAAGTGAGCATTATGCGTGCCGAACTTGTTGCATTTTTTGCCGCCGGCCGCACCAATGCTCTGAGCAGAAAAGCACCAGACGTCATTCACGTTTTTGCATTTTCCAATTGAATGAGGGGAGAGGCGGACCTTCCGTTGTGGTGGTGGAATTTTATTGTTGTTTGGAACAGCCGAACAAAGCAAATATCCTCTTTTTAAAGTTTCTGCTAAAATGAAAGTTAACAGCAAAAGAGCGGTCACGCTTCAATATTTGATTGACAGGAGAGCTGCCTCGGTGGTTGCCTAGCATTATAAAAAACGCTCCGTTAACCGCGTCTTGCGCTTCAAATCGTTTAAAACGCGTTTGGTGTGATTGGCTGCTCAGTCGTCATTGCTTTTTTTATTACATATTTTTGCCATTTTGTGGTCCATATAAGCAAGAGTTTAACATGCTTGGAACAACATGAACAAATTGACATAATTTTTTATTTTGTAAGTACACAAGTAGAAATATTAGTGTTAAATTTCCTTTTATGTCTTGTTTGTGTTTAGCCAGTAAAAAAGAAGAAAATTAAACGAGAAATAAAAATTCTGGAAAACTTGAGAGGAGGTCCCAACATCATATCACTTTTAGACATCGTAAAGGATCCTGTGGTGAGTTCATTCACATTTGTAAATTTGCCCTTTGTGGTTTTCTTGACCCTTAAGAAAGACAAAGTCAGTCTATTTTTAGCCGTGAGTCACTTTATGAGTGCATGTTGGTTTTATTTATCTTTCTGAAGGCTGTGCTGAATACAATGGCACAGGAATATGTGAGGCTTTGTTTATGTGCACTGAAGTTTAAAGTTTTGTCTTTTCTGTGCCGTAGTCTCGAACGCCAGCACTGGTCTTTGAGCATGTTAACAACACAGACTTCAAGGCAAGCCATGATTATTTTCCTTCTTTCTAAGATTTTGTTGCATTTTGTGTGAAATTAATGATTATTTTTCTGCCTTTTATTTACAGCAACTCTATCAGACGTTATCAGACTATGACATCCGCTTCTACATGTATGAAATTCTTAAGGTGAGATGATCACTCAAAGCATTAGTTGACCACTACGTTATAAAAGCTTTTGGTTGAATAGGTTTCAGGAACATGTAACAAAAACATCATGCAAACCAACAATTTTTATACCAGTCTTGTTGTTAGAAGTTGAGCTGCGGTGGAAAATTTCCATAGACATTGTAATGTGCCGAAACTTTTCCTTTTTTCTCACACCAGGCTCTGGACTACTGCCACAGCATGGGGATAATGCACAGAGATGTAAAACCACACAATGTTATGATTGACCATGAACACAGAAAGGTATTTCGGCGTTGCCTGTGTCAGTTTTTTTTTTTTGACACTCGTGTCTTAATTGTCCTTGTATTTTGTAGATTGGTTAATGTTATTTATTTCTTCTTTGAAGCTTCGGCTGATTGATTGGGGTTTGGCTGAGTTTTACCACCCAAACCAGGAGTACAACGTGCGTGTGGCATCCCGATACTTTAAAGGTCCTGAACTACTTGTGGACTATCAGGTTAGTTTTTGTTTGCTAAAATGTATTTTTTGGGCCTTATTTTGCAGTACTATTATAATTTAAATTCCAACTGCTTTGGAGTAGACAAATAAATGTTTCTTGTGGTCATTAGATGTATGACTACAGTCTGGATATGTGGAGTCTTGGATGCATGCTGGCCAGTATGATCTTCAGGAAGGAGCCGTTTTTCCATGGACATGACAACTATGATCAGGTTCTCCATCTTTCTTTAAAAATAACAACTGTTTTAAAGCTCCCGTTCTTTCTTTGTTTTTGCCGCTTTGATTGTGTTAACAGTGCACAATATAACATGTGTTTATGTTTCACATGTAAAAAAATGCAGTATTTTTCACACAATTTATTTATCTGTATAGCACTGTTTTCACTGTCCTCAAAATGGGCTGATGTCTTTTACTGTGAAGTCCCTCCTTCAGAAATACGTAACAAGTTCTGATTGCGTTGTGATTCTACATGCGGCTAAGCTTGCCATTAGCTTAGCTGGCGACTGATGTATTCCTGTGGGGGGAGTTTAGTCAAAAAACTGTTCTAGTGACGTCATTAAAGCAGGAAGTAGAGGGCTGTAGTCCAAACCGGCTGTTCGCTGTAGGCTTTGAAAGGCGAATTCTGTTAAAGAAATTATATCGCCTGGCAGTGAACTTTAAGCTTTATCATTTTTACAGCTATTATTTATGCTATTATAGCAACATTACACACTAACTAGGGTTTAAAAAATGGGATCATAAAGAACGTGACCTTTAAAGATCATACCTTGTTGTCTAATAAGATATACAGTTGCGTACAGTGTTTTAATGCTCTTTCTCTTTTTAGCTTGTTCGGATAGCAAAGGTTTTGGGTACTGAGGACCTGTATGATTACATTGACAAATACAACATTGAACTGGACCCACGCTTTAATGACATTTTGGGCAGGTATGCTTTTATCCCAAAATGAAATCTTACAAGTACATTCACAAGCGAGTCTCGTTAATTTTAGGAAGTGAACTGAGATGTAAATCTTGTGATGTATCATCCAGAGTGTTTTAACATCTCTTTCTTTTTTCAGACACTCCCGTAAGAGATGGGAACGATTTGTGCACAGTGAGAATCAGCACCTGGTCAGTACAGAAGCTCTGGATTTCCTGGACAAGCTGCTACGTTACGACCACCAGGCCCGACTGACAGCCCGTGAGGCCATGGACCACCCATACTTCTGTAAGTTACACAAACGGCATGTGGTGGAAGTCTTCCTATTCGTAGTATTCTCATTTGTAAATTAGGGCTGCATCTAATGATTATTTTCATAATCGATTAATCCGGCGATAATTTTTTTATTTATTAAATCGGCTAAAATATAAATATTTACTTAGCTAGAATATGTGAAAACATCTAATTAAGTAAGGCACTAAATTAGGGTATTCACGTATAGAAGTGAACTTTTAAAAGTGCAAAAGCCACACACTACTACAGAGTTTTACTAATATAATATTTTTTATTTAGATATTTTAATCCTTAAATAAAAAAAGTTTGTGCAGCTTTTAAGTAGTAAAACGTCTTTACATGTCAAAATATCAATTAACAAAATTGAGTCTTCAGGGATGTGCTGGGAATTTTGCCACAGATTAATAAACTAATTTTAATCTTCAATTTTAGACCTTGATGAATATACAAAGACATTTCCCGCACACTATCTGCTTGCTGAACAAAATTTGTTTAATGAAAGTTGCGTTGCAACGTTTCGATCAACTGATCTTCATCAGGCAACTGAAGATCAGTTGATCGAAACGTTGCAACGCAACTTTCATTAAACAAATTTTGTTCAGCAAGCAGATAGTGTGCGGGAATTGTCTTTGTATATTTTGAGACTTTTTGTCGTCTTATCCTACGCACCTATCTATTGACTTCAGGTGTGCGACGCTAATTTGTTTGAGACCTTGATGAATATAAAAATTATTTGTAATTAACAAAATAAATAAGCCATTATGATATGAAAGTGGTTATATACATGCGTTGTTACACTAATAGAAACCTGGATTTCCCCCTCACTTTAAAACAGATGCTTGTGGTTCATTACTATTTTTATAAAAACACAACAACAATTAAACAAATAAAAACTCACTTATAATATAGGAAATTAAACCTTTATTTTTAATAAAGTTTGTGTTTTTGGTTCCGTGCTTTTTAACCAAGCTGGTCGGCTGGTCAAAAGATCGCATGAATAAACGTGCGGCTCGCGTTGTATGACGTAAAAGTGAGCTTGCACTGCATCAAGAAACAGCACCTGACTTAAATTATAAGCGCACAGCTCGCTCGCGCTGTATGAAGAAACAACACTTGACTTTGAACGCACAGCTTGCATTGATGAATAAAACGTGACTGACTTTGAGCAGGCAGCTTGCGCTGTATGAAGAAACAGCACCTGACGCGTGTGCATGTTGGCCTGTGACGTCACAGACCAACTAATGGATAATGAAATTTGTTGGCTACAAATGACATAATCGATTTTACCGATTAGTTGTTGCAGGACCCTGGTGATGCACTGAATTGCATGGTCATATAATGACACACACATAGACAAGTGTTTTATGTCTACTACACTAGACGTGTTTGGTGTTATAGACTAGATGTCAGTCTGAGCATTGCTTGGCCACATACAACAGTTGATTCTCCTTTAGGACTATTATTATTTTCATTAATAGCTAAAAATAACTTTCTTACTGTTGAAGTAAATTTAAATTTTAGTAGTATGGAAGGAATTAGTGCATATCCGTTTGTGTATCCTTTTTGAATCTGTTAATATGGGGGTTTGTTGTGAATCTGAATGAAACCTAATTTGTGTTGTGTTTGATATATGATGCATGTCTTATTTGTGTGCTCGCAGACCCCATTGTAAAAGACCAGGGCAGAGGTGCACCGGCTCCAGGAATGGCTGCCAGCTCCACACCAGTCAGCTCCTCTAGCATGATGGCAGGTAAACCATCTCAAACTCTGTTATTCCTCTACCTCTTTTCTTTAAAATCACTTCAGTCTACCTAAAAGCTCACTGTCACACTACAGGCATTACCTCTATGACTCCGAGCGCACAGCCCAACATAGCCAACATGAGTGCTGGTTCTCCCATCATCCCTGCCCCAAACACAATGGCCACACAAGTGCCCACTGCCGCAGGAGCCCAGCCCTGAACACCAACTGCCCCTATGTGTCTCTCTCTATCTCTCTCTCTCTCTATCACATCTCTCCCTCTCTCTTCTGTGGGCCTGCTTGGAATTGTGAATCGGGGTCATTGATTTCGTTATTTTTATTATGTTGCAAATAACACAGAACTAAAATGTTAAGTTGCTGTTTTGTTTTTGCTCTTCAGTTGTGTTGTTTAAGGGTTTATGGACTCAAGGAAACCCATCATGTTTTTTTTGCACCTGTCTGTGTGAGTTAGAAAAGCATATGGGTGTGAGCGCTCTATCACAGTGACTGTTTAGAAACACACTTAAATGTCCACCTGAAGAAGGTTAATAAAATTAATTTTATATGTCCCTCTAGCATTCTTGTGCTTGAAAACCATTTCACCTGACTGACTTGTTTTTAAATGGTTTTTATTTTTTAAAGGCAGAGTTTCTTTTAATGTTATTTTAGGCTCTGCTTTTGCGTGTTTTACTATTTGAATCTCGATTCTCAAGACTTCACAAACCCGGTTTTGTAAATAATGAACTTCAAGACGTCACACAGAGTCGCTTGTTCCTGAATTTTGAAGAATATGCTGATGGGGATAAGAGAAAGCTGCTTTACTGGAGGTATGCTGGGTCAGAGAGCTGTTTGGGCCGTGATCTACCTAGTCATGACGTTTCAGCTATGTATTTGGACCGAACAATTCAATCAAAACTACTGTTAACATTTCTAAAGATTTGTGTTCGATCATTGTATAACAAAATACCGTTGCCGATAATGAACATCATCTATTTCAGTTCAGCTGTGCTGGTTTTGTTTGTGTGTGTGTGGTTGGTTTTTGGACTTGGTCCCAGATCTAAGTCAATAGTAGCTGTTTGAGGTCTTGTACCGATCGCTGAGTAACACAATCAATAATATGCCAATTTTTGTGTTACCTTCAGTTGTGTGTATGCGTGCGAGTGTGTATGAATGAATTTTTTTTAACAAAACATTTGTTTGATACTATACAGAGTTTTTGTAATTTTCTTTTAAGAGGGGACTGTTCATTGCAGTACACATCTCTTTCTACCCCACAATTAAATGGATTAAACGGGAGAAATATCAGTTTAGCATTGCATGTTGTGTTCTGTGGTTTGTCTCGGAGAATGAACAAAATCTTTGTGGTCAATTACTGTCACTCCCAAAATATGTCTAGACCAACAATCTTTTAGTACCTTATTGTTTAAATGTTTCTTAAACTGTTCTTGCTTTTGGTCTTGTCTGTTAATGAAATAATCAACGAGGACTAGCTCTGTAGTGGACACCTAACTCATGTTTATCCTCTACCTGTGTCAAGTGTGAAGGGTTCAAATCTAAATATCTTGCTGTATTGTAAATCCATTTGTTTAAAGTTTGCAATAGATACTTTTTGCAGTTGAGATATTTTTTTTGTTTGTTTTATAAATCATTTAAAAGAGAAAATATATTGTTTTAGGAGAAAAAGACCATGTCACTTGCTTTATTCAGCTGTACGTTTAACACAGCCTCTCTGTTAAGGTGAATGGTATGTTTGAAGTAAGGTGGAAGGCTACCTCACTCACATTTATATGAAATAATTCAATAAAAAAAGGAAAACAAATGTTGGCTCTCGTTGAAAACTATAGGTTTAATTTTGGTCCACAATTCAGAGACTCCACCACTTCACCTGGGGTTCAAACACATCCCTAACAAAAATTAAAACTAAAGTTTACTACAGTAAAAATTGATGGCTTGGCACGAGCCAGTCACTGTTATGAAAAATATAATAAGAGCGTATACCCACCGATTGGGGCACTTTCAGACATTAACATGAATTTACCCTAACATATTTTGGTATTTTAATGGGTGTGATGATATATCCTTGTTTATTTGTGTGGTAGAAAGAGGTTTATTACATTTTAAAGAGTCAAGATGAACACTTCTTACTCCTGTGGCACACCAGTTATTGGTTAAAAATTAACCTCCTTTGCGCATTTACGAGCCTTTTCTGCCATCTAGTGGTTACATGAGACGTTAATCTATAAAATGAATGTTATACTTGGGCTATTAGGGTGATTCTCACGAAATTAGACTTATGAGGTGTCATGAAACATTTTGATAAAATAAAGTAAATGCAAAGTAAGAGTATCAAAATAAGAAACATCTCTTCATGTAGTATTTTGCACATGATTTCGAATGAAATCATACAAACCAATTTTGTTTTTTTTTTCCACATTTAAGGGGAAAATTTTCATTACTGCAACGTGTCCATGACTGGATTTGGGTTCTTTGACATGGAAATATTTATAACTAAAAAATAAAAAAATTAAAAGCTTCAGTGCATGTTGTACTATTTAAAGAAACATGTGGTATTTGGTGATCATTGGTAAATGTATAGACAATAATAAGGACTATAAATGTGTCCAAGAAAACGTTTCTCATCCTCCGCAACAATTTTCAATCATTGTTTAAGCCCTCAATGAACTAACATTTTAAAAAATTAGTTGGAAGGGACATAATTGACTGTGACACTCAAGATGGCTACCAGGTAAGCAGTTTTTATTTTTTTTCTCTCCAGATAAAAGTTAAAATTTTGTTTGTCATAGTACCTAGACAACTTTTTAGTTCTCACACGAAGTTTGTAAATGCATATATTTAATGTAATATCATGTTGCGGTAATGATAATTTTTGATAATGATAATCAAATGAAAATGTAAATAATTCTATAGGAAAAAAAATTAAATCCTCTAAAAATAATGGTTATAGTAAGTTCAAACCTTAAAGGTGCAGTGTGTAAATTTTAGCGGCATCTAGTGGTGAGGTTGTGAATTGCAACCAACGGCATAGTCCACTGCTCACCCATTGCTTTTGAAACGCATAGAGAACCTACGGTTCTACAGTAGCTGCCACCGGACAAACATGTCATCGTCAGAGACAACAAAAAATTGTCCGTTAAGGGCTTCTGTAGAAAAATGCCGGCAAAAAATGGCGACTTCCATGTAAGGGGTCCCTCTTTGTATGTAGATAAAAAGGTCTCGTTCTAAGGTAATAAACACATAACGGTTCATTATGAAAGGTCTTTGTACACCCCTGATAGTATAGTTTTGTATATTATTTTCCATTTCTGTCAAGAGATCCTTCTGAAAATTACACACTGCACCTTTAATCTTATATGTTCCATCTCGCATTAAATTGTTTAGCTTAGAAAGCTTGTGTGTTATTTAAAGGACCAACATTTTTTTTTAAAGTTCCCTCCAATATTACTTTACACCCTCAGAATTAAAGGCACAAGAAGGGTGCATATTGATACCTCAAAGGTACACATTTGTATCTTAGAGGCAGTGTTGGGTGTAATTAGTTACTGTAATTTAATTACTTTTTCCTTGAAAAGGGATTACTTTTATTTTTCCAGTAATTTAATTACAGTTACTGAACTAAATACTGTGAATGGGCTGTAAAACAATTATATATAATAAAATAGTGGATTTAACATTAAAATTTAAAGTCTTGGTTTAAAATGCGTGTTTTTTATGTATCCTCTTCACTTTAAATACTTTGGTAAGTTAATAAAAATAATGGTGACAGTATATTTTCCAATTCTCACTATTAACTGGTTGGTTATTAACATTAATATTACAAAGATATTGGCTGTTTATTAGTACTTAAAAAGCACACATTAGAACCTTATTCTAAATTTTTAATCCTACCCAATTCTAACTAATACTTAAACTTAAGTAATAATAAACAGTAATTAGGACTATATTGTAGTTAATTTTTAGTTAAAAATGAGAATTAGACCTTTAAAAGTGTGACCAGAATAATGTACGTACTTTTATAGCATTTATTTGAGCCGTTCTAAGCCTATCTTGTAATTTGTACAGTAATCTAAGTATATGATTGGAGTTGTAATTAGTAACCAGTAATTAATTAACTTACCCAACACTTCTTAGAGGTACATACTGTATTTTTAAGTACATACTAGGGATGGGCACGAGTACTCGATTGCTCGAGTACTCGAACGTGGCATCGATGATCGATCACGAAAACGATGATCATGTGGGTTTATTAATTTATTTATTGTGGATATGGCGGCATTTGGATGTCTGGTTAGCATTACGAGCGCATATGGTAGTAAAGACTGGGTCTGGAGATGCGTGTTTGACGTCGTGTCAAGCTACGCAGACCGACGTATGACATCAGTAACATTACCATGCGTGATTCAAAAACAAACAGATAATTCCGCGCGACCGCACCGCAGAAACCCGCCGATCCGCGCAGCCCGCGAGCCCGCGAAGCCGGTCACACCTCACATCACTGAGGCACTATGGTTTAAAAGGATGTCGTGATTTTCGGAAATACAGTCAGTCAGGTGCAAAATGTACAGCGCCGTCAAAAGTTCAATGGATTATCATCTCATATTTAAACATCAAATGTCAAGAGATACCAGAGAGCCATACTAGCATTACCATTACATCTTGACTGAGGTAAGAGGACGACACGACACAGCTAAACGCTAAAATGATAGCAAAACACTTAAAGCTGCATAATGTTATGAAGCTTGAGCTTTGACTGGACGTGTTTAAAAGTGCGCCGTTTATGATGCACATCCACAAAGGGAGTTAAACTTTCCTTTCTTTTTTTTTTAGATAACTTGGTTGAAACCTTAGTTGAAGTCTTGCATTTTATGCAGATAGATGCACGTTGTACATTTATGTTGTATAAAGGCTTAATATTATGCAGAGTGCGTCAAATAGAAAGGGCTTCGGTTTGTGTTTATTAACCCTTTAGTTTCACTTCATCACGCAGCTTTTCTGTTAGAGGTTTCTGTTAAAAACATTTGATTAATTAGGAATCTAGTATGTGTTCATTGTTCTGTCAAAGTTTCTTCAAAATTAAGTTTTATTTGAGTGTTTTAATGAAAATATTTTCATTTTCACCATGACGTGTACGCCCCGCCCCTTTGATTGCCCCGCCCCCAGTTAATCGAGTACTCGTTCTTCAGACCTATGGATTAATCGAAATGAAAAAATGACATAAATGCACATCCCTAGTACATACTGATATCTATACCAAAATGGTACATGCCATTTTTTGTATATTCTTTTACTGAGAGTGTAACATGTTATTGTATATTTAGTTGTTCCTGTAGCTCAATTGGTAGAGCATTGCATTAAGTGCAAATATAATGGGTACAAATCTTCATAAAACAAACTGATAAAATGCAGACTTTGAATGCACTCAAGTTGCTTTGGAAAATGTGTCTATGTTGCTAAATGCAAAAATGTTTATAAAAGCGAATTAGAAAATGTTGTGTGTGCCCTATTATTTTCTTGTTTAAAGACCTGTGACTGTCCAGTATGTAACTTATATGTATAGTCTTAAAGTTTCCTGTTTCTTCACAATGGCACAAACAAGATCCTTCACTGAATCTCTTTGAGAAGAAGGAAATGAGTTAAATTCAGCAGTGCGTCTCATCATTATTGTAAAACACACCTGCCATTGAGAACACAACAGGTTGGTTTTTCAGGCTGTCCCCTCTGCAATGTCATCTGTGACCCTATTGTCCACTTCACTTCCTCTATTCAGATGAGTGATCTTCACTACTATAAATCCACCAAAGAGACATGAAGTCTTCAGAAGGACATCACCACTCAATATGAAGCTGTAAGTATACTCTTGTGTCATTTTAAGCTTGAGATGTGCTTAGTCAGAATTTTCTTTGTAAAATAAAAATCTGTTACTAGGCCTAGTTAGGGCTGTTTTATTAATGCTTTTGTGAAATAAATGGTGTTTGAATGATGTGCGGATTAGCAATGTTAAATGTTTATGTTTCGTTTACAATGAAATTTGGAAAATGTTTCAATGTAATTTTTCCACATTGTTTTATCTGCTGGCTCAGAATTCCCATTATCCTGACTGCTCTTGTCTTTATAAATGCTGCATATTCAGCAGCTATAAGAGGTAATGTATTTACATTAAATTACATAACATTTTTATAATATATTTTTTTAAGATTTAATAGTTTTTATTGTACATTTCTACTGGCTTGCTTTTCATAAACTATGGTCCTCAGTGTTTCTTAACCCTTTCAGACCTGATTTTTCAGGTGTTTAATCAGTGTGCCTTATTTTGATTGATTGATCTGCATTTTATTGGTTTGATCCACAAAACATGTGATGTCCATTACAGTGGACGCAGGGTCTGAAGGGGTTAAAGTATGTGTTTGCAAAATGATGTTTAAATCTCTTACAAACTATTAATAAATATCTCAATTTTTATTTTAGAAGGTAGTGAAGATTTGTTACGCTTCCTGAACGGTGAGCATTTTCTTCACTTCTCTATCAGCTAAATCATTTCAAATTCATGCTAAATTTATTCAAAGCTTTGGATATTCTCTCTCCAGATGCATTTGAACTGAATCTGCCTCCTGATAACCTTAAGCCAACCATGCTTACAGGTCTGTAAATTGCTCCTATACCAACAGGCCTGTGCAAAGCAACACATTTATGATTTGGATTACCATTTTGTCATAATGAAATGTTTCTTCTTTAGAAACGACTCTAGAAAACGAAAAAATCCTTTACCCTGCAGTTACAACAGCAGGTAAGTGATAAGACTGTTAAACCAGATATATTATAGTCATGCATAAACAATAAAACTGCTCATATGGCCATTTAAAATAATATCCCGTGTCTGTTTTTCTCTGTCTGTAGAATGTAAAGCAACGGAAATAGTTGATGTTGTTGGTATGTTTTTTATTCTGAACTTTTGGATATTGCTTGTTAAAATCAAATAGAAAGAGTGAATTGAAAAAGTTATACTAACATTATATATAGGCATTGCTGCCATGTTTGATAATTGTCTTTGATTAATTTAGAGTCTTTCAGCATAACCCCTAAACCAAACTTGGCGGAAATTACAGGTAAATAAACAATAAAAGCTATGTATTTTAATTTGTTTTTATTTTTACAATTAATTTTTTACAATTTGTATATTTTCTTAATGTTGCATTTCGTAATTCTCTTAATTTCTAAATATGTTGTGTATGTAGTGTAAGATTTCTTGTCCTAACTGATTTTAGGCAATGCTGAAGAGAGATCCATTGAGAGCAGCAACTCAGGTGATACGTCAACTTAACCAGAATAAAGATACATATAGAATACAATAATGATTATTTTACAGAAAATATATTCATATATATATTTTGTTAATTTGAAAATGTAATTTTTAACAGACAGTGGATTAACTGAAAGGATATCAGCGGAGGACAGTAGAGATACAGGTTTATTTCATATTCATTATTGTTGTGTAAACATAAATAATTCTAATGCATAGCACGATTGAAAGTTTCTCATACATTTCATTTTAAAGCTATTTTAAAATAAGAGAGAAACAATCACATTTTTATTTTAATGATATTTCATAACTTATCCATAGTGTTTGTTTTAGATGTTGAAAGCTCCAAGAGGTTACAGCTGAGATCCAAACTCAAAGGTACATTACATTTACATTTATGCATTTGGCAGATGCTTTTATAAAAAAAAGAAACTTACACTGTATTACAAGGTATACATTTTATCATTATGTGTGTGAACAAGTATTTTGCTGGGTTTGATGTTGAATAACAGACTCAGATTAAATATCTTTAAATTGCTATTCAAAGACATTATCTGCTTATAAAGTTTATTTTCTGTGTGGTCCTTCAGAAAGCCTGTCATTACAGGAAAATATGAGGAACTCGGAAGGTGAGCAATAGTAAATGAGCAAAAATGTGTTCTTTATGTTTTTATCATCACTAAACATGATTTTTTTTTATTCCTCTGCATTTAGAAAGTGCCAGTATAGACAAATCTGACATGGACACAGAAGTGATGGAGGGCACAAATAAGCATCCCGATATAGCAACAGGTGATTAAAATTGCATATGTTACAAAATGAAATGTCATTAAATGCTAATAATAAACTTTAGCCTAAAATATTATTATAAAGCAAATCATAATATATATATTTTATGCAATGTAAGTCCTACATAGTTAAATATAACTTAAGTCCAAATAATTTTAGGTCACTGTATATATACAGTATACCTTTTAATGTCTCTAAATGTTTTACTCATCAGATTTCTTATGTAAATGTCAATGTTTATATTCGACTATTAAAAGAAGTCATATTTTGAATTGCTGAATGAAGTGCATATTTTCCCATGGAATAGTAACATGGATTGCCTGAATATTTGTATCACTTTATAATTCTTACCTGTGCAGTGATGATGGACGTTAGTAGTGAGGAAATGGACAAACCCGAGGAGAATGTATGGTACCGTAGCCTGAGAACACTCAAAAACTACAGTGCTGAAATAACAGGGGCTCCTGACATACGAGAACTGGATCTCGAAATTCAGAGCTTGGCTCTGGGTCGAATGAATCTCAAAGATCAATCCGGCCAACCACATGAAACTGACAAACACCAGCAGCACACTTACAAGAGCGCAGTAGATTTAGACATCCCAGAGGTTGTGGACACCTCTGACAACCAGTATCCTGATGGTGCCAGTGAAGAACTTGATGGTGGTCGAGTTACAGGTCAAACAATCAGGCTGATCTCAGATCAGTCCACTTTGCTGAGCAATAGCCAGATGAACAGATCTGTGAACAAAGACAAAGATAACCCCAGTATGAAGAAAGCTAATTTAAACCCGGGGAACAGCAGTCAGGGCACAGTGGATAACAGTACAGAAGTTGCTGCTCAGAACCCAGGATGCACTGAGACATCTGTTGAACATCCAAAAGGTGAGAACAGCAGTCTGGATCCTAATAAAGTGGATCAGAAGTTCCGAAAGGACACAGTGATCTATCAGAACCAGCTGAGGAAATTATGTCCCAGTAAAAGAGTAAGAACATCCAACAACCCAAGAGAACAGCTGGATTTAGAAGATAGTCCAGAGAGGGCGAACAGTGAATATTTGGATAACAGCAGAGAGGAACATGTGTCACTTGCTGTGTAGAGAGATTTTGTAGAAAGTCTGCTTTTTGATTTTGTCAGTGTGTGATTTTCGTATGTCTTTTTCTAAGATTGTTTGTCGTTAGGAATACAATTATATAGTAATAGGGCTTTAGACACCTGAAATAAATGTAAAATCCTGGCTTATCACGTTTCTGCTCATACTTTATAACCCTTATCCATAATCTAATATTTCACTCTTATTTATACATTGGCGGTGAATGGATAAGTAAAGTGACGTCAAACTGACCTAATTAGCAGAGCGCGAGTGAGTCCGCTTGGAAGAATCCACTGACCACTCATATCTGAGAAAAATGTCGGCACGAAAGTCCTCCTTGGCTTTTTTAAAACTCCTGTGACGTTTTAACTCCTTTTGAGGCATTTTTAGTCACTATATGACAATATTTATTTTTCCTTCACATGCTGAATCGACAAAGGACGTGGAGTTTTGTTGACTACACGGCTCGTGATTTGAGGTACGCAGTTTCTGATTGGCTGTTGCTAAGCATTAACACTAACGCTCTAACGTAATTTCACACTGCATACGTCCTGCTTCAGAGGAGTTTCATAACTACCACGGGTGAAATTCGTTAGCCTGGTAATACCATCCTCTGCTAATTTACTACGCTTCATAGACAGATGTGCTTAGTATAGACTTTATAGAAATAGAATTTACCGGAAGTACAAACTCTATCAGTCTAGTACAAAAGCGTAATGAAATTTACCGGAAGTACAAACTCTGTCAGTCTAGAAATTCCCGTTAAATTATGGCAATGTGAAACGCTATTTTACCTGGGGTTAATTCTACGTTGCAAACAACACGGATTTAGGATGTTTCCCACCTCATATCAAACAATGAAATCTGGAGCAAGTAACATTAATCGTGTGACTGACATCCCAGCATTAATGGTAAGGTAAGTTAATATAAAACCCTTTAAAGTGTTTAGTGACCTTAAAAATGCGCCATTCCAGACTGGTCTGAGGTGGGAAATATCCTAAATTCAAGTTGTCTGGAAAAACAGGGTTTATAACAAACTCGAAGTTATCACAGTGTGAAAAGCCATTGGGTTGTTTTTTGTAAACATAATATTTTTTCCAGTGTGTATAAATGAATGTTAAACAGTCTCAAAAAATGTGGCTACATTTGATAAAAACTAAGATCTGCCCATTTGAATTCTGCTTAATACTTTCTCAACTTTGACCCAAATCCAAGCTTTGTATGCAGTTAACAGCAACTACTTTTCCATTCTTTCCTGTGATTTGTGTCTTAATGCATATTTCTATAAGCATTAGTAGTTTAAACGTTTTTTTAAGTCAGAATTTTTTTCTTTTCTTTTTTTAGTCAGAGGTTAGCAATGGTGCTGCTAATTTAAGTCCCAAGCTGCATAAAACTGCTCGCTGTGAGTTTATCATTGATTTAACACAGCTCAATTATTAAATCTCTCAGCATGTAGCTTTAGACAGACAAATACAGCCTATTTATCAGCTGTGACAAGACAGCTCGCGGCTCTACAGACTCAATGGTGATGAGTGTGTCTAATATTTCGGCCAGATCCACCTTTCCTATCCGTTTATCACACAGATTCTCAGCTTTTCTCCATTTATCATATATAGTAGATCGCATCACCACTGGGGCTTATTTGTCCTCTGGTGTTGATTTTCATAATCAATATCAAGTTGACTTTATGTGAGAGGCTCCAGGTACTGTTGGCTCGATGATGTCCTAGCGGGGTCACAAATCATGCAGTCTCTCAGCTATGGCGGGATGCATCAACTCTACCCGGCCTTAGAGAGTCTTTTCAAACTTGTAATCATGACAGAGATGTCAACATATGTCAAGAGATTTACAGGAGACTCAGTCAAAGCGATTGTGAAATAACAGCTGCGCGGCATGTCCAGTAGGCCTATCGATTTTTGCGCTTGTTGAAGATGCAATCATCTAGAAAAAGAGCATCAAAATACAACAAATCCCAAAACATGGGAGAAATACTTCTAATGAAATGAAAGTTTATATCAAGCTGTTATTAAAAGTGTCATATTGCTCTTCTTTAAAATCTTTGCTGACCTTGTAAAATGGTAAACTGAACTTCCACTCATGGCAAGCTTATGGTGTTGGACTCATATTGTATGTTGTCATCTAATTCGGTTTTATGGCATTAGTTCCCATGTTTATAAGGTGATAAAGGATACATCTGATCTAACAAATCAAAACCAAGAGAAAAGATTGTACAGTAATGTGAATTTGTCTAATTCAAACTTTTATCTGTTATTGCTTGGCTATACTAGCTTGGTTTTATACCTTCTGTTGAGCATCAACATATAATTCCATTACACTGCTCAGAAAAATAGAAAAATAAAGAAGATACTTTGCAGATACCATAGAACCCTGTGATTCATTTAATGCAAGTAAACGCATGGGTCTCTGCACTTTGAGAGTTTATAAAGAAGATATATCCAATACAAAAGTATTTCCTGAAACTCCTGGTGAAACATTGACTTCTTGTGAAGGAGATATTTTTCACAGAAACTCTTTGAAATGGAAACATTCCATTCCTTTTCAGATGAGCCCAATGGTTTAAAGGTCCAAATTGCAGTTTCAATGCATCTTTAAAGGGCTCTAAATGATCACAGTCGAGGCAAAAGGGTCTTATCTAGCCAAATGATGCAAAAAAGTGTACTTTTTAACCACAACTTCTCAAATTGCACTAGCCCTGGGATGCATGTGCATGACCTTACATATTGCGTAGTTGGGATCAATTGGAGTCCACTATATACAAAAAAAATCGATTTTTCTCAAAAATAGTGGAGTAATCCTTTAAAGGAAAACACCACCGTTTTCAATATTTTATTATGTTCTTACCTCAACTTAGACAAATTAATACATACCTATTTTCTTTTTCAATGCGTACACTTAATCTTTGTACAGTGTATTGTGAATGTGTTAGCATTTAGCCTAGCCCCATTCATTCAACTCTTTATGTAAAAGTCTTTAAATAGGGAAAAAAATGGAAGTGTTTGGTGGCTTCTAAATTCATCCCTGTTTGGATCCTAAGGAATGGATGGGGCTAGGCTAAATGCTAACACATTCACGACGCGCTGTACAAAGATTAAAGGGACACCATGAGTCTGAGCATTATTTCTCTACGAGCTCCCCCTAGTATCTGGAAGTAAATGCTTTCAAACACACTGTCGTAAAAACGAACTGTTGTCCCTCCCCCCTCTCAACCCAGTTTATCAGCTTATTTCCAATCCAGTTATGTCTAAGTTAGGTAAGTAATATTTCCTTTCTAACTGATTTTTTTATTTTTTATTGTGTTGTCATGCAGAATAGTATTTTTACCGTGAACGACCCATATGAACGAGGCAAACTACTGCTTTCGTGTTTTGTTTTTTATTGTGAGAGTGGGCATGAGAATAATATAATTATAAATAAATAAATAAATAAATAAATATATATATATATATATATATATATATATATATATATATATATATATATATATATATATATATATAGACAAGCAAAGGGAAAATGTCCTTCGTCCAGATGAACTTAGAGACCTTATTAATATAACTTTAGACAAATATTATCCTTCTACATCTATCTATCCATATATATGGATTAGGGTGACCATACGTGCCATTCTTACCGGACGCGTCCTGGCCAGGATTTTGGTGCGTCTTCCGGTTGTATTTGTTGTATTTGTTGACCGCATACGCCATTCAGTTAAAAACATAAGACATGCAATCGTAGTTTCATTCTTACCTTAACATGTAACTGTTGCTTTTCTGTAATAATAATAATAATCCTCTATGCGGTCGACAAATATAACTTCCGAAAGACGCACCCGAAATACTGGCCAGGAGGCGTCTGGGAAGAATGGCATGTATGGTCACCCTAATATGTATATTAGGTCTGAAGCTCTTTTCTTTTCTTGGAATCTTCCGTCAAGGGTTTTCGCTGCTTCTTCCCAGACTCTGCCATTTGAAACAATCGCTAGCCATGTTTCGCTCGCCTGCCTCTGTGTTGTTTGCCATAAAGTAATCCTGCTTCTCGGGATATCTGAGACTTTGCGAGACTGAAGGACGCCGGGTCGGATACAGCGAACTTGCAAGTGGGGTATTCTTCCAGTCTTCATTCGTCCGGTAATGAGTCATTTAACCATATACCGACTTACAAAGATGATTTATTAACATAAAAATGCTGCCTTGTGCCTAGTGCATGCATTGAAAAAAGATAGGTATGTATTAATTTGTCTAATTGAGGGTTTTTGGATTTTCCTGGGTTCTCCAGGGTTAATCCATTACACATCTTGTGTGCATCTCCAAAAAATCTTACTTAAGTGAGGCCTCATGGAAGACCTAGCTTAATGTATACAAATGTGTCTGTGTATTTATATCCATATGGGTATTTTTATCCTATAAATCAGATGCATGTTTACTCACAAGTACCAAATCAATTTATAGTACAAAAAAAAATGTATGGGTCAAAGTTGTTCAACCTGAACACTAACCACATTGTTCTAAATTCTTTAGATTCCTCATTTATGGAGGTCTGTCCTGGGACCTGAGCCCTATAAAACCAAGTTCTTTAGCGAACACCATCACCAAATGTCTTAGTGTTCAGCTGCTGTCTGGCCATGTCAGAATTTAAGCTTACAGCATAGTAGACCAGAATGCTGTCTGTGTGTTGGGGTTTGATGTTAAGTATATTTAAAAACTCTTTCTCTCAAACACACACACACACACACACACTCCATCACTTTATCAGTCTTTGTAAGCGTTTCTCTGTGTAATTAATCAGAGGTTTTTGTAGTTGACCCCGTAATCTGACTCAGTAAGCACAGGTAAAACATGAATGAATGTTTTCTATTATCAGGATTCTCTTTGTTGCATTATTTGTAAGGTACATATTTTTTTTCTGAATGGGTACAGACTCGACTGGACTACACACATATGGCCATTGCTAATGGAATAAATAATGGGAATGATTCTAGGGGCCCACAGGTCCAAGGGGTCCAAAACAATTACAGTATAGGATTTATGTAAGATCCAATATGATTTATTCAATAAATTTAGTCAAAACTCATCATTAAACAAACTAATGAATCCACAAATCATGTTTGTACGTTGATGGACATGCAGTGGCACCAAAAAGTATTAGCACACTTAGACATTTTCTACTTCTGGAAACATGAGTAAACTAAGAACTCCAATTTCATATATTCACATTTACACATTTGGCAGACGCTTTAATCCAAAGCAATTTACAGTGCATTAAAAAGTACAAATTTTTATCAGTATGTGTGTTTCCTGGATTTGCTGCAACATGATCTCATGGAAAGTTGTGTTATAGCCATGCAAAATTTGATTAATTTATTCCTGTCCATTGCACGAAATTCAGCTTTTTGCCTTTTTCATGGCACTTGCATTTCTCGTATCCAAGGCACGACTTTCTTTTTCATGTCATTTATATATTGTTTTCTCATTTTTTTTCCCTAGTTTTAAATCATTGTCGCTTGGTGTTGGGGTTAGATTTGGAGATTGGTTGGGATGTACTTTTATGTATTGTTTTCTTATTTTTTCCCTCTATTTTTAAATCATTGTCGCTTTCTAACCCCAACCCAAAGCGACAAATGGTAAGAAAGAAGGAAAAAACAATGCGAAAACAATAAATAAAATGACACAAAAAGAAAGTCGTGCCACGGACACGAGAAACTATTTATAGAAATTTGTGCGAGTGTCACGAAAAAGACATTCGTGCTCAAGGCACGGAAAAGCTGAATTTCGTGCCATGGACATAAAAAAATTTATCAAATTTTGCATGACTATTACACAACTTTCCATGAGATCAGTGCTCTGTCACTAAGCTATACAGTAGCACTATAAATATATAATCTAAAATGCAATAGAAACGGTTAGTAATGATTGCATTTATATTTCCACTTGAGCTTGGTTCTGCACAGGATGATTACTATAATTTGCACTGTAGCTTGTGTAGTGACGTTGCTATTCAGGACTGGTCACTTGTCTAAAGCCATTTTATATAGCTGGCTGAGCGGAGTAAATAAATCAGGCAAAAAAAGAGTCTAGAAGAAAGGAAATAAAAAAGGAGATATCTTACAGTCTGTAAACTATTCCATTACCAATGCAATGACTGACGCATTTCTATTACATTCTGTAGAGCAGTTTTATAGTTTGTTTGTATTTTACGAGTTAGCAAATTTGTATTAATTCATACGAAGTGAATCGTAAAAAGCGTATGATTATCATAAAAGAAAACAATAACAAAACACCCGCCTTAACCTAGCCCCTAACCCCTCATCACAGGGACAAAAGAAAATCGTACAAAATGTATGAATGTGGCTGATCTCATGGAAAGTCGTGTTGTAGTCACAAAATTTTTTATCAATTTATTTGTTTCAATGGCACGAAATTCAGCTTTTTCGTGCCTTGAGCACTAATGTCTTTATGACACTCGCACGACTTTCTTTTTCATTTCGTGTATTGTTTTTTCCTATTTTTTACCATTGTCGCTATTGTCATGACACGGAACTGAAGTGAGGACGCAAACGCAGAGTTCGAAAATATATAACATTTAATGATAAAACTGGAACAAAAACACGAGGAGCAACACAGCAACATCCAATACAGGGAACAGACAGGGTAGTAATGACAATCTTCCGGCGACAAGTGTGACACAGACAGCAGTATAAAAACACAAAGACTAATGACACACAGGTGGAATGAATGAGGTGATAATTAACAATGTCCAGGTGATGACAATATGGAACAGACACAAAACATGACACAGATCACTGTGACATTACCCCTCCCTCTAGGAGTGGCTACCAGACACTCATTACAAAAAGCAAACAAAGTCTGGTAGGGTGGGACCAGGGGAGGGCTTGGAGACCCTGACAAAACCGGCAGCCGCCGGGACGAAGCCAATGGGCGGTGAGCCGGCGGAACCAGAGCGACCCTCATGAGGACCGAGGCAGACGAATTACCCCCTTCTGGGAATCGCCGGGAATCCGATGTCCCCAGAAGTCGCGTCCCGCCATCTCGGGAAACGGGCTCCCTCACGGTGGCGACCACCCCGGGGAAATGATCGGGCGTGGTGTCCGTTCCGGGCTCCAGTCGAGCACAGCGGTGGACCTCAGCGGAACCAGAGTTGACGACTCTACTGTCGAGTGGACCGCCTGTGCCGATCCCCTTCCTGCAGGAGCGAGCGATCTCTCGCGGTGATCCCCAAGGACATTGGGACTGGCAACATGCAGGACCCGATGTCACTACTCCCCCCCGACGAAACACTTGGGGAAGCAGCCCTCCCCGAACTCGCTGCGTCCAATGCTGGCCGGAAGATTCTGTCATGACACGGAACTGAAGTGAGGAAGCAAACGAAGAGTTCGAAAATATATAACATTTAATGATAAAACTGGAACAAAAACATGAGGAGCAGTACAGGAAAATCCAATACAGGGAACAGACAGGGTAGTAATGACAATCTTCCAGCGACAAGTGTGACACAGACAGCAGTATAAATACACAAAGACTAATGACACACAGGTGCAATGAATGAGGTGATAATTAACAATGTCCAGGTGATGACAATATGGAAAAGACACAAAACATGACACGGATCACCGTGACAGCTATGGGTGTTTAAAAGCAGAAGAAAAACATGTAGAAACCAATACATAAAAGTACATCCTAACCCAAACCCCAAATCTAAACCTAACACCAAGCGACAATGATTTAAAAAGTGGAAATAGAAAACAGTACATAAAATGACACAAAAAAGATAGTCGTGCCTCGGACACGAGAAACTATTTATAGAAATTTGTGCATGATGGCTTGCTGGTTTTGCAAAGGTTAGACAAAAATCCACCAACAGATAGACACGTAGATGCTTAATGCTTTATTGTGGTATAATTTCTTTGTTGAACATTGTATTTTGTTGAAAATAGAGAAACAAAGCCAAGCACCGATACAGAGCCTGGGGGCCTAAAGCCCTGTAATAATATTTTCATAACGTATCAAAAAGAGTTTAAGGTTAAGCTCCAATCATATATTAAGAATTATATTTAATGTGAATAGTAAATGCGTGCACATTCCCTCAGGTTCTGTCGAATGACTCCGAGTCTACTTGATACACTTTAGCTTTTCTTTGTAAAACTCCACATGTTGAGGACTCCACAAAGTTTCATGTTTTAAATTTATGTAGATCTAGAGATCAGCCAGTTGGCTCTGCTTACAAGACCAATAAGTGACCACTTTGGAAGCGTTTATGCACTACAAGCATCGATCATACATCAAAAAGATTTTCTCAGCCAGATTTTCAAAAAACAGTAAGAATAATGAAACTCTGATGAAACATGAAACACTATAAGAGAGAGTTTATGGTGACAGAACTGATGGTTTTATTGGTAATCTTATAGAGTCTCTATTACATCTTTGCTTTGTTAAAGACATGGGCTCCAAAACCAAAAAGCTTGACTTTGTATGAATGACTGAAGCCTTGTTTGAGGTCCCGTCTCATGACGGCTGGATAGCTGACAATCTGCCAATGAGTCTGGTTCTTTTCAACCTCGTGAAATCTTCCGGTTCTGTGTCCAGAACCCCTGCGGCCCCCGATGCAATTTGTCTATACCCGATGCTGAACCACACATACAATAGATCAGCCATTTGTGTGAGTGTGAGTGTGTGTTTGCCATGGAGAGCCGTTTCCGTCTATGTGTAGTGAGACGGAACATGTGTGACCGCTGCACGTCTGGCCACAGCCTCTGCGGGAGGAAGTGGGGTTTTATCCTGCAATGGCTTTTCCAGGCGGAACATTGAATGGGAAGGTGATGCAGAGGGAGAGAGAGGAGCAGAGGAAAGAGAGGATGAGAGAGAGAGGAAAACTGAACTGAAGAGAGGGGAGAGTAACATGCTGAATCTGGAGACTTAACTTGATCTTACTGCCATTCATAAAGCCTTCATATATAAGAACCTCATTCAGGGCCTGTCATCGTAAAAACAGCTTTTGGACATTCTCAAAAATGAAATGATGGGTGTAATGTATGTTTGTGTAGGGGTTTTGGGTGGGTGGTGAGGGGTTCAAGGCATAATTAAATGTGACCCTGCCTGTGAAAATCCGGCTAATATCGTTTTTTGTGAATTACTGTTTTTTTTATACTTAATGTAAAGAACATTCTGTGAAAATATAACATTCATATTTTCAATATTCACTGAGTAAGGACAACGCTGTCTTCTGTAGCTTAAACTAATAGTTTATTACATTGTCATTATGTAAGCACACCCCCAATATCCTTTACCTGATTTCATTTTGTTATATGAATGTTTACATTTACACATTTGCCAGATGATTTTATCCAAAGTGACTTCCATTACATTAAACTAGACGTTTTTCCATATGGGAATCTAACCCATGACCTTTGCTATCAACTGCTCTATCAATTATTCAGAAATAAATACCTTTTTCAGTTTAATGGTTAGTTATGGGCTTAATTTTATTATTAATGATGTGCTGTTAAAACGCATATAAGACTATAGACTAAACTTTATGTCTGTGAGACCAGCCATTGAAGACAGCTTCTCTGCAGATCAACATTTGTGAGCAATTTACTACACTGCCTTCCCTTTAAACTAACTCTTTCTTAACAATATTTAGACTAAAATTAATATATGATCCTTTATTTATCCCATAAAACCAGTTAAAACAAGAGTGGTTTTACTGGTGGGTGATATCCTGTGAACTAAGCTTTTGCTTCTTGTAGGAAATTTGATTAAATGTGGCAAAGACTGGGCGACCCACATGTCTGGGAGTGGAGATTTTTCATTTCTCTTTAATACTCATGTTTAATTTCATGATTGGCTAAAGCTCCAGGTGGCTGTTTAATGTCCAACAGATGGGCTCCTCAACAAACCCAATTTTCCATTGCAAGCTGATGGCAATAAAAGGAGGGATTTTCACAATTCCGCAGGCACCCCTCGCATTTCCACTCTCCCAAGGGCAGAGAAAGAGTGAGCAAGACCGCAATGTTATACTTTGTTTTTATTAAAGCATTTGATTGACAGCAAAGGAAGATTTTCCAGTATGAAACTCTAGGGCCAATGGAACAGGACAAAGTATACCAAGTCTTGATTCTGGGCTACTGAAACGGGAATATACCACCTCACTATCTCTATCTTTTCCTCTCTTTATCTATGTCTTTTCCTTAATGTGCCCTATGAAGTTAGTGCCTCTGTTGTGAGCATCAGGGAGCTGACAGATTGGTCTCTAGGATCTCAAGACTTCTTTAACAATCAAAATGTGTTGATTACATTCAGCGTTCAGGATCTTGATAAGATGGAAAGAAATAAGGATGTTGCATCTTAGGGTAAGATCCCTTCTGAAAAATCCAGCAAAGACCAGCATAAGCTGGTAGCTGGTTTTAGCTGGTTTAAGGTGGTAGTAGCTGGTCTAAGCCTGGCAAAGCTGGTCAAGCTTGTGGGGCAGCTGGTCTTTCAGCCTGACAAGCTAAGTCCAGCTAGACCAGCTTAAAAAGTGACCAAAACACAGCTACACCAGCATGCTACACCAGCAATACCAGCTTAAACCAAGCTGGGAGACCAGCTACAACCAGCTCAAGCTGGTCTTAGCTGGATTTCTCAGTAGGGATGATATTTAAAAGAAGAAAGGACCTCTGAGATGCATCAAACCTGGGGTTTTAAGAGCACATGTTTAGGCATTTAAAGGTGTGTATTTCAATGGAGAAAAAAGATGAACAGCTGCAAACTTCAACACACTTTGTCCTCACTGTCCTCATTACCACATCCTCACCGTGACATCCGGGGTCGCAGGTCATACAAAATCTAAATAATGGAATCATAATATTCAATAGCATAATGTCTTTACAAAAGTGCTTTCGACGACCCGAGTTTTAGTCTCAGCTCGGTGTCCTTTGCATGTCCCATTCACCTCTCCACCCTGTACTTTCCTGTCCTCTAAGTGCAATACTGCTATCAATTAAAGGTGAAAATACCCCAAAAGATAACTTAATATTAACTTAAAATGAATAATCTTATTTGACTTATTCATAAAAAGCAGTTACAGGCCTTCCAAAAATAGATAAAACACCTCTAATAGGAAAGGATGTTGTTTTCCGACTATAGGAATGTTGACACAGAGGTAAATGGCAGGAAGTCAAGTCACAGAAAAGAAGCTCACTCCCACGTGTGTGTGTGTGTGTTGCATGGAAGAAGCTGAAACGATCCAGCCAAGGTCTTTGGACACCTGTCATTCCAAGCTTTCTTTACTGCTTCCCATCTTATGGTATTAACAGTACATGACTCCCCGCTGCACCTCTAAGAGCTTTTCCAGAGGTCTCGGATATAAACGGATACAAACACACTCTCCCAGAAAAAAAGACAGATCTTATAGTATATACAGAATAATGCAAAAAATGTACATCTTCATGTCCTGAATCTTTTTTTATATTTAATAACTGATTTAACAGAATATTGATTAACAGATATTAAGATCTTTTGTGGCATTTAAATGGCTATTTATCTGGCCTTTTATGATCCTTATAAAATAAACGAATGGCACGAGAAGATTCATACCATTTCCTACTTTAGAGAGCAGGTGTTGCTGGTTAGTGTATTTAGGGCACATATATTACTTCAGCCAAGCAGAGCACTCAAGGATTTGTATTGTGCTTTGAATGAAATCACTTATATTTTTTTAGGTCATGCAATTTTGGTAAATGTCTGGTAGCATTAGGTATACTCATCATAAGTGGAATGTTTCTCATACTTTCCTGGTGTCTGAAATGATTACCATTAAAGTTCCTACTCTTTTCTGTTACAGGGCATGTTTAACATGGAAATTATCAAATTACATCCAGCTCCTTTTGAGCAAAAGCAAAGTACCATTAGGAAAGTCGTCCAACTAGGTGGTCATGTTGGCAAAGCACCTGGGTTGTGATTTCAGTCATGCAAGGCTAAAGTCCTATCTACTTGAATGTTGAAAAACAAATATCTCTAACGTATTTCTATGACATCAACTGTACCATAACTTTTGTTTCTTAAGCTCAAACTGCACTAAAAAGATATTTTTCCAGTTTGGAAAGCACCTCTCCCACCTCCCACAGAGAACGGCAGTATTTATCAACTGATGGTAGTTTCTATTAAGCGAGAGCGGCCATATTGAGTTCCCTATAGTACTGTTCAAACTTATATCCAATATCTTTGGCGAATTCGAACAAATGCTTTTAAATAATTTTTAAGTGCGTTGAGCTCCATGCTCTCAAAGTGGATTGTGGAATAAAATGCTTGCTAACCTTCACCCAAATCCTGCCAGTGTGAAGCATACTGTTATAAGGATTGGGTATTTAGAGAGATTGAGCAACTGCGGAGGAATACACTCTTAGGGGCAGTTTCCCGGACAGGGTTTAGATTAATCCAAGACAAGGCCTTAGTTATAGGATATTAGGACATTTAAGTCGTTTTTATAAAGATACCTTACAAAAAAACAATACTGATGTTCACATTAAGACAAAACAATGACACTAATATATATGTTGGTGCAAGATGTTTTTAAGTTAATGCAGCTCAAACATGCATTTTAGTCTTGGACTAGGATAAGGCCTTTCTGGAAAACCGCCCCATAACCGACTTAAAAGGTCACTTTAAATGCAATAGTCAAAATGGTTAAAGCTTGCATTTTCCTTGCCACAGTCACTATTCAATTGGATGAATATGGCAACAGTCTGTTCTTTTGTGTGTGGTTTTTTTAAGGGGACATATCATGAAAATCTGACTTTTTCCAGCCTGATCTCACAAATTCTGTGAAATAGTCACAAAATATTTTGCTAATTTTTCCGTGTCATTGTCACGTATGACCGCCATTTTATGTGTCCATGCCACGACTTTCTTTTTCGTGTTAGTTTCACGTATTGGTTACTCAACTGTTGTTCCTATTTTCTTACCATTGTCGCTTCAGTTAAGGGTTAGAACGACTTTCTGTTACATAAAATGCTATTCTTACCCAAACTCTAACCATAACATCAGGCGACAATGGTTTAAAAAACATACGAATAAAAATAGTATAAACCAATACTTAAAGTGACATCCGCAAACAGCAAATCTAACCCCAAACCGAAGCCACAATGGTTTAAAAATATAAAAAAACAGTTGGGTAACCAATCTGTGAAATTGACACGAAAAAGAAAGTCATGGCACGGACACGTAAAATGACGGAAATATGTGACAATGAAACGGAAAAATTTGAAAAATATTTTGTGACTATTTCACGGAATTTGTGAGATCATGTTGCTTTTTCCACGTTTCAATAATTGGGTCCCCAGTGCATCAACCTGGAAAATGTGAGAAAGATCAACCCAGTAACTTAGTTTTGGTAAACCACTCTCTGCAAGCATGTGAAAAAATAGGTCATTGAAATTTGGCTCCACCTGTGATGTCAGAAGGGGATAATAACACCCCTTAATCTGCACTATCCAACCACAACACTGCAATTTTTGCAGAGATCAGCTCATTTGCATTTAAAAGGACACACCCAAAAATGCCACATTTTTGCTCACACCTACAATCTGGCAATTTTAACATCATGATAAATGATCTAGATAATATTTTGAGCTAAAACTTCACATACGTACTCTGGTGACACTAAAGATTTATTTGACATCTTAAAAAAGTCTTGTGAAATGTCCCTGTTTATTATTTGCAGTTCTGCTGGATTAACCAGCAGCTTTGGGGATACCTTTTGAATTATTTGGGACTAATTTTCAAGCAAAAGTTGGTTTCATTGAACCAATGAAATGTTCATTGAAGCAGTGGTAACTAGTCTCTACACTGCCAGCTTCAGCCACTAGGGATGATAGAGCTCTGTTGATGTTGGATAAGAGAAGCAGATGGAGAAGGAAGTAGTGAGTTCAATGATCTGGGAGCACTGGAATGGTCACAGTTCACAGACTCTTTATTGAGCACAATAAGACTGAGCTGAACAGAATGATTCTCTGAGTGCTTGAGTTTACTGAGACAAAATTCAATTTTCTTGACTAGTAAGTATACATTATAAAAATACAGTTGAATTGGCTTAAATTATTTCAACTTTATTTTTATAATATATAGCAACTCACTAGTCAAAAAAGTTTAAATTAATTGTAATTTCAAATTGATTAAGCTTAATGCAGCAAGGATTTTTAACCTCAGAGTTAAACGTCACTGAGGTCTTGACTTGACTCAGCATTAGAGAAACTCAAATTCTTAAAAAAATTGTAAGACAGACTAATTCAATACAGGAAGAGACAAAGAAACATGGGGAACTTATTATAACGACAGCTGTAATTTATTATAGCGTTGTTTAAATGATTTCTGTCAGGATTTGTATTTGAATTACTCTAAAGACTGTGTCTAATACTGCTTTTGTTTATTTGCCATAACAAATGTATTATTAATTTCCTATGTGTTTAGTAGAATTTGCAGTATTTACATATATTCTTATTGACCATGGGGTGGTAAAACCAAGATTGCAGGTTCAAACCAGGGTAAAGCCAAACCAAATAAGGGTTTCCTTTGGAAAGGAAGTTTCTAATATGCATGTCCCAGACTGTAATGTATGTGTGTGAATGAGAGAGACTGTAGACAGGGGTAAAGTAAAGGACACTGTCTGCCAGCACGGTACCTGCAGATCTCATCTAGACTAACCTTACAGAACCAGACCTGCTATTCAGTTCATCTTTCAGTCTCTCGCGCTCTCTCTCTGTCTCTGTTTTATAGTCCATTGTTTGATTTAATCCCTCAGACAGATGCAAGCCTCACAAACATTTTTTTGGTTTAAACATACAAATGTTTTATTGACATTAAACACATTAGATTTCACTGATATAAATAAATAACAATAATTATCAGAACAAAAAACTTTGCTTGTAATAGCGGAATATGAACTGATATCAGACACAATGTAATTCTAAACACTGTAGATCAGTAAGTGGAAAAAGTGTACACAAAATATATACACATTATATACAAAACCGCATGGACAAACAGATGGTGTGATCTGTGTTGGTTAGATAAAATTTTGGTTGTGTCCGAAATAGCCCCCATACCATCATTCCCTTTTCCCTAAACAGATTGATCTCACGGAAAGTCGTGTTATAGTCACGAAAATTTTGATTAATTTATTCGTGTCCATGGCATGAAATTCTGCTTTTTTTGTGCCTTGAGCACAAATATCTTTTTTTGTGTCACTCACACAAATTTCTATAGTTTTTCGTGTCCATGGCACGACTTTCTTTTTTTGTGTCATTTTATGTATTGTTTTCTCATAGTTTTTTCCAATTTTCTTACCATTGTTGCTTGGGGTTGGGGTTAGAATTACTTTCTGTTATTAGACATCCAAACCCCAACTCTAACCCCAACTCCAGACGAGAATAGTTTTAAAAGTGGAAGAAAAACATGTAGAAACCAATACATAAAAGTACATCCTAACCCTTACCCTAATGATTTAAAAATAGGAAAATAAGAAATGAGAAATCAATACATAAATGACAGGAAAAAGAAAGTTGTGCCACGGACACAAATACAAATACTCTATAGAAATTTGTGCAAGTGACACAAAAAAAGACATTTGTGACATGAAAAAAGCAGAATTTCATGCCATGGACACGAATAAATTAATAAAAATTTTCGTAACTATAACACGAAGATCATGTTGCCCCTACACAATTCATTAATATAGTCCACTTGAAGGAGTAAATAAAAATGAGTGAGCTCGCTGGAAGTGCTGCAGGCCCCATCTTCCGCCGAGACACGAGAATTAGCCTCAGTGGCTTGGTAGCAGCTAGCTGGCAGTTTACATCAGTTGTATACTCATTATTGCAATGCACATTGGATGCACTCAGTAAAGTCCACTTTGATATCAGACACAAAAAATGGATGTTCCTCAAACAGTGCATAAGGGGGCTATTTCGGACACGGCCTAGTCCCATCTTCAACACACTGACAGACAGCCCACAGTCTGCTTGTTAACCTTGTGAAGCATAATGCAAACAAAATAAAAAATGTGTTGAGTTTTGATGTGTTAAAGAAATGGTTTACAAAAAAACTTTTCTAAAATTAAGTAAAAACGAAATAAACTGCATTTGATATGCCAGCCATCTTTGAAAGTCAAAGGTTTTTAGACAATACAGGCATTTTTAAGGTTTTCTAGTCAAAGGTCTGGCTATGTGACACACAGTCAAGTTTTCTGTACCTGTTCTTGTATGAGGATATGTAATTGTAAACTAGCAAAAAAAGTCAATCCAGTTAATCCTTTGTCCATTTCTATACAAACATCAAGCTTTGTAAAAAGTACAAAAATAAGGGGTTATGATAAAAGTAACATAGCCTATAGCTTCTACATATTGAATTGCTGAAAGGCACTGTAGGTGTCCATAATGATGCAATCCACTAGGAAGTTTATATTGTTGTAACTGGATTAAGAAGAGTTACGTTCACTTAGCCTTTACACAGTTTATATACAGCAAATTTACATTGGATGTGCAGTTCAATCAGACGGAACTGATCCTCTTCATTAACTCCTTAAGGCTGTTTTTCTTTCTCGGCCTTTGTTCTGAAAGGAGAAAAGAAGTGATCAGAGAGAGTTACTAGATTGCAGGTTAAGGGGTCTTTATACATCTTGTACATCCATTTATTTTACAGACACATAAAAACAATTATCTCATTAGATTTCTAAACAACTTAAGTCGCTGATGAGCATTTGAACTCTGACCGTCATTATTAACAGGTCGGATTTAGTCAGATGTCTAAACCCTAAACAGTAATCTCTCAAGAATAGGCATTTTACGCAATCTGATCTCTTTGGAGCGTGGGGGTCTCGCCATAACGTCATGTTTGGGTGCAGATCACCTCATTTTTTTTCTACTCGCGCTGTATCGCAGTAACCCACCTGGTGCACATTAATCAATGTAAACTGTTGAGCGTGCCATTTCAGTAGCATTTTATGTGTGTGTGCAGTTTTATTCAAAGTAAATGGTGGGATTAAGTCTGTTTACTTTATTGTAATGGCTTGCAACTGAATGTTAATGTGTTATACATATTCATATTTATTACGTGACTTTCTTGCATATTCAATCCTGGCAATATTTTAGTATATGACTACTAAACTGTAGACTGATTTGGGAAGTAATATGCAGGATAATGACCAGCTGGATGTGCTTTATGTCAGGGTTCTCATCATCACCCTGCTGGGATTTATTTTTTGTTACGTATGTATTTGTGTCCATGTGCTTTTTAGTTATGCTATTTAGGACCACGAAGTGAATCGTACATTTAGCTCATAACTAAAATATTAAATGCTCTCAGCTGATAAAACAAAGTCTCATAAATGTTTGGCTAGCAACACTGAAATTGTAAGTTTGGATTCATCAGGTGTTGTAAATTAGTTGCAGCCATTGCAATTTTGATTAAGAAGAAATGATCCTCTATTGCTCATGAAATGTGGCCCAATTATTTTTCTAACAGCATACGAAATAGCAGATGAAAGGCCGAATGGGAGTGTTTTCATTAAACGGTGGTGTTTAAAGGGTCTGGTCAGGATTAGTTCTCGTAATGATGATGAGGGTGTTGAAGGGTTCGGTGAAACTCGGGACGTACGTGAACTGCACAGGAAGACGTTCGGGTTGTCATGGGAATAAACCAGATGTTTTCAGTGCAATGTGTGCACACAGCGGACATAAAGAAACTTGTGTGCGGTGTTGTGTAAAAACTCACATAATTTAATATACATTATGAATTTTATTATCTGTCAGTTGCATGTTCAGATGTTTCCAGAATCAATGCGCTTTCTCAGTTGTGTTTCATTAAAGTATCAACTTAGTCTCAAATGTTTCCTAAAATTGCTTAGAAGAATAAAAATGAGATAACTGTTAAAATACATTACGAGTATGGAGCTATAATATGTATGTAAAATGTATAGGTACATTTTATGAGAAATTATTAAGTGGCAAGTTGCATTGTTGAAATCACAGTTGGAACTCAAATGGAGACATTTGAGAATATTTTTGATCTTTTTCACAACAGAAACATCTTAGACGTGCACATAGAGCAAAACTTTCCATTTGATATCTATTTAATCTCACTGACATCTTGAAGAAATAACAACTGAGATATTGAAGTGATCTCATGTTTCTTTCTTATGGGTCTTTTAACCTTTCCAAGAGTTTTGTAAATGGCATCGTCAGATTATCTTAAACAGGATTAATAGAAAGGTCTAATTGAAATGCATTGACCTTTGACCTGTCACAAAATAACAATCTTAAAGGACCTAC
The DNA here is from genome assembly GCF_030506205.2 of Paramisgurnus dabryanus. Classification (NCBI taxonomy): domain Eukaryota; kingdom Metazoa; phylum Chordata; class Actinopteri; order Cypriniformes; family Cobitidae; genus Paramisgurnus; species Paramisgurnus dabryanus. The sequence goes on from NC_133349.1 coordinate 14,608,670, forward strand.
AGCAATTGCTAATTGTCAAGATAAAGATACGTCATATACGTCATTCAGTTATTCATACATATATACGTTTTGACAATAACAATCAAGCAGTCTACTTACCAGTCGTCTCTGATTACTGAGACAAAAGGTGCAGATTTGTCTGGGCTGGGAGTTCTCTGAGTCTGGGCTGGGTGTTGTGTTTTTCTGGTGGTGGTTGTGTTGATGAAATAAACCTGGAGAGCTCCTGAGACAGGGCTGGCCGTCCCCACACTCATCTCCAACCAGCAGAACGTTTCCGAGGTGAGAGATGTAACTGGACGCCAGTCGCAAAGTCTCAATCTTAGACAGTTTCCTGTCAGCTGGTTCGGTTGGTATCATTGTCCTCAGAGCGGTGAATGCTGTATTAACGCTATTCGTGCGATCTCGTTCCCGGGCGTTTGCGACGTTCCTCGGCCGTCCTTCCGGAATCGGTGAATGGATCTCTTTGGTGACTGCCGCAGCTCGACAGCCGTACCTTTTTTTGCGAGCGCCCAGTTTAAAGCCATTGTAGCCGTGGGAAGCCATGCTGAAGGATTTATCGTCAGACCCAGATCCTTCGCTACCGTTGTCGTCGTCCTCCGAAAGCGTCCTGATTTCAGAGCACAGGAAGTGACCCGGTGTTGGTCGTACCATAGCGAAAGACATGCTCAGCACCTCACTGGACCCTGGATCCTGCTCTTTGCGCGTGAGCACAGGAATCCAAAATTCGATTCTGCCTGGTTGATAGGAACACAGGGATGACTTCTCCAGACTTCAAATGCACGTGGACACTCTCTGGTCTTTTTGGAGTCCACATACAAACTGGCAAGCTCCTCCTGTACCCATACAGCCAACACAGTCCTCCAGGAATTCAACTACGTTCTGGGCCAATCCTGCAATGCTTGACCAAGTCACTTCTGACTCATTCACTCACTCGTCTTTTCTCCACTGTCATCTATTATTTAGAATAACAGCATGCCAAGGAGCTTCCTCACTCATGTGCATGTGTATCGAGGGGAATGAGTGTGTGAGCTCCAAATCCTCCACACATGTGATTTTAGCCGAGTGTTTCCTTATGCCTCGGATTTATAGTCAGGGGGTGTGGCTGGGGTCCCCTTGCCCTGCAACCACTGTAGATGTGAAATCCAGTGAGCTAGTGGGAGGAATAGGCTCTCTCTTTCACTTTATAGTCTTAAGATTTCGACACTTAAATTCTACTTGAGATTATTCACTGTGATAGTTTTGTTCTCGCCTTGTACTTTATTAAATTTCTTGATATTACTTTCACACAACACACTGAATTTGAACACCCCCTATACTCTACTTTCTGTTAAAACCCAGTCAATCTGAATCAAATTCATTTGGCACCACATTTACAATATGATTGCATGGTTCCCGAGGGCTAATATCACATGATATAATTCAACATACTTAACATAAATTCTTATTCATTCATAATGTTGATCCTTGCAAATGGAGAATGGCCACTAGTAGCTCCCAATGCTGATTAAACAGGAAGCGCCCAAAGCTGAAGGAGTTTACAGTAATCTCCTGATGGATAACGGTTGTTGATCATAATGAACCCCATAATGGTTGTGTGGAGACAATGCACTCTCGACCATGTTTGAAAGTCTTATACACTCTGACATTTTCATTTGCCATTCTTTGCCAAAAAATAGGAAGGCCCTTTATGGTTTTCAGCCATTATAGAATCGTGCACACAAGTGTAATTATGAGCTCTTAAGATCTCGCAAAAACCCAACATCATACATCACCTAAATAACCCTTAACGCTGTGTGCACGCTGGTACTGGATGTCTATAAATCACAGCAGATCCTTTGTCTCTACATCTGATTATCATTACGTTCCCCAGAACAGATGTGGTGGAATGTCATCTCTTTGTTAAGTGCCCTGTCCTTATGCTTAGTAGTTAAACTCTTCTGGCGTGGGTCAGAAAACTGTCAGAATTCATCACTAATCTTTTCTTCAGGGCTGCAGACGATTATTATGAATGCCCGTCGGACACGCTTCCAGTTAGCTCGGGGGACTTTGCTGTCTAGCCGTAGTTGAGGACAGGCCAGCAGTCAACAACCACGCCTGACAGCGCAGACGGAACCCACAGCTGGCTCATATAGTTATATAGAGAAGGAGAACATATCGACTGATTCATTTTAACGCACATTTAAATGTTACAGAAGAGTTGTAATTGGTAATAAATTGTGACTTCATCAGTTAGACGTATAGACTGCGGTCCGGTTAAGAATAGGTCACATAAGCTCGATCTCTCAGTGGAAATGGGAGGAATAATTTGGCATCCAGAAGTCATCTCTCCACTGCTGACTGGTAATTGCCTTTCTGTGGCCTTGCCTCTGACTTCCAGCCCTCCAACCTCTCTATTTTAGGAGCAGAAATGAAGTCAGTCTTGACTGAAATTCCATGCCGTAATCGCCCCGTTCCTCGGAAGCCAAAGAATTCAGACGGCAAGCAGGTCAGTGGGACTGACGGATGGAAAATGTGAACTGTTTAGAAACTTCTGGAATTCTGTGCCCTCCAGAGCTCTGCCTGACAAATATTACTCTTTATAACCCTGATTAAAGCAAAGTTATTCATTTATCTTAGTTTTATGTATTCAGTTAAAGTCTTTGAACACTTTTTGGTATTATTTGATTTTTTTTAGAAAGGGAGAACCTACTTTTTATAGAAAATTTTTTGGGGGGTTGGGTAAAATATAGACCCAATCATTGGATTTAATATAACCTATGCTGGGTTGTTTCAACTCATGGTTGGTATAATTGGTATAATACTCAAACACATTGTATTATACCAAATACACAAAATAATGTTCTTTTTTAGCAATGAAATGGTGCACTTTAAGTACACTTTTTGTTATTATTTCAATATTTTTTTTAAAGGTTAAATCTAATTTTTTATTTAGGTCATTTTTTGGGGGGTCGGGTAAAATATAGACCTAATCATTGGATTTAATTTAACCTATGCTGGGTTGTCCACATTTTGGGTTTGTCCACATTTTACCCAATTATGGTCTGAAACAACCCAGTGTAGATATATAATGGACAGATAATTTTGTACAAAAAAGTAAAGTTTCCATTTTTGTAATTTAAAGCAGTGGTTCTCAAACT